>NC_056733.1:1958633503-1958718503 GCF_019279795.1 Protopterus annectens
AGGTTAACAAAGATCAAACATTTAGAAATGGGTAACTGCCTAAATATTAGTGACTAAGAAAAAATAGAAAACGGGATCCTATAGACAGTATCCTCTTGGAGACTAAATGATCTTCATCAGGGTATCAATGTATGAGAAGATCTTGTTATCAAGTCTACAGCTTCATAGTAACATAAGGTGCCAAGAAGCAAGGACTGAGAAAAACATAAAGAAATGGCCACCATCTTATTTATGCTCACTAAATATGTCAGTTTAGTGACTATAAAAAAATAAGTATTTAAAGAGAACACCAAAGTAGATGAAACTACAAACAAAAGTAACTGCAGCAAAGTTACCACTTGTTGTTTTTACTTTCCCTTTGCTATGGCTTAAAAATATGTTTAGCAAACATTTGAAGTAAAACAAAAGTAATGCAGTTCCGTGTGTAAGTGTGTGTGTGTGTGTGTGTGTGTGTGTGTTTGTCAGAAAGAGAGAGGGAGAGTATATGTGGTTGTATTTCTCAACTTCTTTGCTCAAGACATCTAGGCAAAGCAATCAATAATGGTGTGTCAAAGGCCCAAATTCGAATACAGTTTTTAAATATTATGCTTGTTTGCTTAGAAAATAATATAGCAAAAGGTCTTGCATCAGCGTGTTTTTTATGAACAATAAGATGTATGAAACTATGTTGGCCGTACTTATTTGTTAACCGTAATCATCAGAGATTTACTAGATATTCTAACATTTATATAATAATGATATAGTTACATAATAAATAAAGTAAAATCAGTTGAGAAGAGGGAGGAAATGCATTGTTTTGTACTGTATGCATTATTTATTGATTTGGTCATAAGGAGAAATTTGAGATGTAGACAGTCAAAAGTGACTGTAATTACTAGGTGCATTTGTGTTTTTTTTTTGTGTGTCTGTGTGTGTGCGTGTGTGTGTAAGTCTGTCTGTGCCTTTGCATATGAGTGTGTGTGAGGAGTGTACATCTGAGTTTCTGCAGATGTGAGAGGTTGTCACCCTGCCTCTGAATCTTTTAGCTTGCATGTGCATGTTTGTGTAATTGTGCATGAGAGAGTGAGAGAGAGAGAGAGAGAGCGTGTGTGTGTTTAAAAATATATATGTATGCATATATACATATACATACAAATGGGTATATGTCATTTCATCGAAAACTCAACTTAACTGAATATACCTTACCAAACACAACTTATGTAACTCATTTCATCTAAACCAGTGATTGACAAACAAACATAATAAATGTGTTTGTGCATTGTAATATATTTTTTCAGTACTGGTGTGAGTTTTATTAAAGACATATAAATAGTATTGCAGTTTACTTTATTACAGCATGCTGGATTTTGGAAGCTGCCGATGCATTTTCATTTTTCATACCATAGTGGGAATGAAGAGTTGTTATATATAATTCAGGGAGCTGTGGGGGCAGAGCCCCTGACATAAGGTATGCCCTCCTGCAAAAACATAGTATGCCCTCCTGCATAAACATAAACAGCAGTGTAATGTAGATGATGTGATTTAATGATTATTAGTACAGCAGCTAGGAAAGAATGTTATACAGTAGACTGGTTTACTACAAGTGAAGTTCCTACAGCTTAACAATGTCTTGCTGTTACTTACAACCAACTGCTTCCACACAAATTAACCTAGCTGTCTAATGAATCACACCCCTCTGTGCCTACCAGGTTAGGAGGCTAGCAGATAACTCTGTGTCCTACCTCCTTGCAGCCAGAATAATTGATTTATTTGACCTCACCCAGTATTTCCCAGACCAGTATCCATTAATATGGCCTCTATAAGACAGGGTTCTTCATATTATGTAAAGCCAAAATTCGGCCTTCAGTACCTACCACCCTGTCAGTGACTTATACTGGTAAAGTGCAAATCTAACACAGTGTATCAAAAACAAAGACAGTCACAAGCTGCAGCATTAACCGTGATTCGTCTCCTCTTATATATCCATATCTTTTCAGTCCAGCTGTATTATACTGCACCCCTCAACTCCACCATCTGGTGGCGGTACGTAGTATTGCTTGTAAAAGTAATTTGAACACAAAACAAACAACATTAAGGAAATAAATAACCCCGTAATGCTTTAAATGCAGCTAGCCTATAACCAAACCAAGGACTGATAGATCATTGACCTCTGGCTGCAAATACCCCTACATTAGTTCCCTACCTTTAAAATAAGTTCCAGATAGTCACTAATAAGCCTCACACTGCCTAACTTCCTCTTACTTACCTTTTCTTTTTTCTGTTGTTGTTTTCTCCATTAGAGCGCACTATACTTCGAGCTATGCAGCCCAGCGCTCTCCCATAAACAATGGACCAACGGGCACCATCTGCCTAACATTAAAAAGAGTCAGAAAACTACCCAGGCTCCAAACTAATAGTCACCACTCAAGGTTAGTATCTATTTATGTTCTTGTGAGCACAGCAACTCGGTTTGTATTGGAAAGTGTTTATTAGCCTATAATTCACTAGATTTGTTTAAAACTTAACCTCCTAAGCCCGTGAGCCCCAAACAACCAGCCCCACCCTGCTAATCATACTACTGCAAACACTCTGGGCCCCTCTTTGGTCTTCATCCATCCTCCACCACAGTCTCTCCCTGACCCCCCACTCCACCCCTTACAAAACCTAACAGACCTTCCTTCCACTCAAACCTTCCTATACTCGCGAGCTCCATCTACAGCAGACACTACAGGCACTTTGACTGTGCTCACAACACTTAACAGCCTCTGGCCCTGCACACTGATTGTTATTTCTGAGTCCACTTACCTGCACTACTGGTGCATCCAGCTCCATTCGCTCCCTTACCCTGCCCCCATTTCCCACCCACCCCACTACTCAGACATTTATTCTTGTCCCCGCATCAACTGACCCCTCAACCACACCCACCAGCCACTCCCACTCACACACACAGCTTCTCCACACACTGACTTGCATCCTACCCTACATTCAAGCAACACAATACACAAACTCCCTCCTCCACTCCACACCCACTCTACACCCACCCCTCACAACTCTAACACTACACACAATATCAAACTACCTAATCTCTTCACACAAGCACACCCCTCAAGCTTCAACCCACTCCACTGTTAATATGTCATATACACCTCCACTGCTACTACTATCCCTACTCATATGCCTCAAAACCCTCTGGAAAATCAATGCACTTTAACATTGATATTCATATTTAGATGACCTCAGCAAACCCATCCCATGATGTGAAACTGTGTAAAATCTACAAAGGATATGGAGTATTCCTTTCAAGAAGACCTTAGCCTTATGATGGACCACAGCTCATTACATAGTTATGTGAAATCTGTATGTATCTTAAGCAGCCCAGCCTAACATTCCCATGGTAGATGCATTAGCCCTTATAGTTGGTGTATGAATTTCCCAGAGATGGGCAGATCAAGGATATTTTGGGTCATATGCCTGTTGCCCCTATCCATGAGAAACATTGCTGCTAAGCTGGGGTGAAAGTATGCACGTGTAAGTATAGATCACTGCTGCAGTAACTTAAGCTATATGGGTTATATTCTACATAGGAGATAACAGCTGGACAGCCTTTTCAAAGCTGCAGGGCACCTTCCACTCACACAGACAACAGACAGTTCAAGCTATAGGGGATAAAATCAGTGGACTGGGCAGAAAACCCTTCAGAGCATCCATGCCAACAGAAGAAGTGAGGCTAGAAACCTGAAAAGTTGAATGCTAGTTATATAAAAATAAATGCATTCACCCTGTCAAGCATAATTCAAAAAAACTTACAATCCCAATCTGATCTGGGAGGATCTGTCCTTATGGAACACATATTGTTCAATGCCATAACAAGAGACCACTTGTATCTTTCATTATCAGTTTAATCTAAATATTTCCATAACTTTAATAAGAACGCTGCTAAGTCTGATTTGCCTACAAGTATCTGATAACGTGATTTATCTGTTAAGAATAGGCACAATTATGGCTTAACATAAGATATTCAGAAGGTAACTGATGAATAGGAACTTGTTATTTAAAACTGATTGCCATCCTGCACCCTGAACGACTTTGACACTGTTATATTTTTCTTCCACACATAATTTAAATACTATTATATGCAATCTGCTGAAGCAAATTTTGGTTAATCAACACTGTTGTATAAATAATTGTTTTTCCTTGCTTCTGTTTTCTGTCACATGCTTTTTGTCTGAAATTTCAGTCATAATTTATATAATGAATTGTATATTAGGAATTATTATTGCATAAAATGCAATACGTTATCTGTACTAAGTACCTTTCATTGAGCTTTCTTCTTCTGCCTCCACTGAATGTGAATATTTCTTATATCCAGTTGGATTCTCTTGATTTTCAAATGCAAATGAATTAAATAAATAATTCATTCGTTCATTTTCTGATAGCTATTCTTACCTTATTCTGTGTTATGGGGATTTGCAATGTTTCCTAAAGACCAAGGTATTAAAGAAAGCAAACCATCCCATTATAGAATACAGACACACACACACACACACACACACACACACACACACACACACACACACACACACACACACACACAGCTCTGGACACTTTAGAATATTGCTGATTCTCTGAATGGCATGCTTCCTTGGTTTCCTGACTATAAGTAGGGCCCAGAAAAATCCAAAATAACAAAATAAGCACATTCATTCTTTAGCAAAATGTGCAAACACAGGCAAATAAATGAGATAGCCAAAACCTGTAAGTTGCATTACAAATTTGTTTATTAAAATTCTTTTTTGTTTTGGGAGCATTTCCCATCAGAATACCCTAAGAGGCTGTGAAACTTCTAATTACATCGTTTCCAACTTATAGATTAAATGTTGCAGCATCATGGCCAGCGTTTAGTAATGAAAGTGAAACAGTAATCTAAATGGTAGAGAATATGTTTGATATGTTGTCTAAGATATTTCCTCCAAGATAGATTACTCATGATTTCCCAAAGGCTAACAATAAAAATAATGATATTTTTGGTATATTATTACTAATTTATTCCAGTGATACCTAAATAAACAAATTCTTCCATAAGTAACATGTGCACTGATTTTATTTGTTTATTTTCCTGTAATGGGGCAGAGATCGTCTTTGCTATCCTTTCTTTGTGCAGCAGCCACCTCTGACTTCAAATGCCTTACACACCCTCATAAGCCATCATTCCAGGCACACAACATTTTGTGAGTTGTTATGGACATCTCCTTTCATTATGTGGGCCTTATCTCAGCCTTTTTTGCTACTTGTGCTATGACTGCCATGTGACTAGAGAGGGAAGTGCATGTGTAGTAGTCGTCATAGTGTGCAAATTGTCATGGAATTCCTAACTTCACCTGTGTGCTGACATGTGAGGTGACTAGATGTGGAAGTGCCAGGTGATGTTTCTAGCAGGCATATCTAGCTAACATGTTACCCCCCCCCCCCCACCGAGAGAAGAGAGAAGTCATCGTATTTTATTTTTTTATTTTCCCCCTCCCACATATTAGCTCTTCTATCACTAAGCCTGCTAGTTGAGCTTAGGTCATCTGGATCATAGTAATGTCTTCATTCCTCTGCACCATGAGGCTGACATAGTTTTAGGTTGTATAAGGTTGGTAAGATCATTTTATACTAACCGATCATCAGAAGTGATACAAGAAATGTCAAGTTATTAAACTGAGTTTTCTTTGCTGAGATCTTTTACATGTATGAGTTACAGTCCTGGATTGTTTTCAGTTTGTCTCTTATCACCACTGTATACATCTTGTGGCAATAAAAGGCAGTGAACCTTAGGATTTTTGGATTAAAAAATCTCACTTATGGTGCAGACCTTTACAAAATTTGAGTGGAGAAATTTCTCTAAACAGTATACCTTTTCAACCTTCTTACATTTAGCAAGATTACCTTAAATCATGATTTAAAATATCAGATTTGTTCACCTAGTTTTATTTGGACTTTTTGAAAATTAAAAAAAAGACACTCCCCAGGATTCAATAAAATCTGTGTAGACTCCATGTAAAGCCTACAAGGAATGTTCCCATATACAGAGCCACTGTTCCCCCTTGGCAGCATACTGTGCATATTAATCATGGCATTCTGCCAAGGCAGAGCATAGTAACAGGGATATTGCATCCACGTAGGCAGAAGTGTAAAAGCTATCCAATGGTTGTTGATTATCCACGGAATTCCTGATCAGATGTTATGTACTGGGTGAAAATCAATGTAATGTACCCTACTACTGTTGAAATGTGCTGTGCATTAATATTTTATATTTTAATGTTTTATTTTTTTTTTTAATGTCTGTTTGCACAGTGCGGGGCAGAGCACAGCAGTGCCAAGCTGTGCTTAGATATATACAGCTGACACCTGGTCGACATCTAAAAATAGAAACTAGATGTAATTATTATAATTTTGTTTTTATTAATGTCTGTTTATGTGGCATGGTGTGGAGAGCAGCAGATCCAAGCTGTGCTTATACATACACTATTGACACCTGGCAGATATCTATAAATAGAAACCAGATGTAATTAATTATTTATGTCTTGTTTTGTTTAAGCCCATTTGCGCAGTGCAGCATGGTGCTTAGCAACACTACCAGGTAGCTTAGTAGTATATGTAAAAGTATAGCAGTTTACATACTATCCAGGTAGCTAAATGGGTAGAGTCACAGCCTAAAGTTTAGTAGGTCCTAGGTTTGAGTCCCTAGCACTCTTACAATTTTTTAATATAATTTAATTTTTTCTTTAATTTAAGAACAACATTTTCACATTGACAAGAGCTGCATGGTGTTAAGCAATGCTTAAACATGGTTATTGGTTACTACTGTTTATGCATTGTTAAGCTTCGCTAAAATCACGGCTGTGCAAGTTTCCATGATGCTCTGCTCTGCTAAGCAGGTTTACATGACCTTAAGCAATGTGACACTTTTTTGAATGTTGCAGTATGACATGTAAGGGCAGGAAAACACCTGCACCATTTGTTAGAGTCTGTCTAACTGTTGGTATGCCAGGTGGGGCTGGAGAGGGTGAACAGTTTCAGGAGAAGAGGTGGGGTGTGCTGGAGTCCAGGGTTTTTGTTGGGCTCCTGGTACGCAATTATGAACCTAGGCTGTTGCAGGGTGGTTACCAGTGCTCATAATGTAAGGTTAAGGCCTGAGATTGGTTAGCCAGGGAACTTACCAGTGCTATTGGTATTCCCCACACTGGAGAGCAGTGTCGTCTCCACTATGATGACCTGAAATGTAGAAAGAGGGGGAACCTTGGACACATGGGTCCATAAAGCCATGGATGGGCATGCCCCAGACATATGTAAGTATTTCTGCCACTACTTTACTAAAACACAAACTGAATCTGTGCAGACCTGGTATGCATAATGGTGTGCTTCTCTTCCAACAGCTACAGCTGAGAGGGCTCGCAACATGCAGTCCCATACCAAATGCCTGGCCAGGATGTGCTTTGAGTGTGGTAAGTATTGATATATTTTGATAACGGTAGTTCAATAAAGAATAAGCAATAAAAACTATAGTGCAATAAGCAATAAAATCTGTAGTGCAATAAACAATGCCAGTAACAGTAAGCAATAAGGTGTAAAGCAGGATTGTGGTGTCATAATATAATTTCAGTAGAGCTGTATGCATTGCATGTCTATTGTAATGTTGCTGCAGTCAACTTTATAACTGCAGCAACTGTGAAATGCAAAACTAATTGCTTGAAGAATGTATTGCACAACTCACAGTATGGTTCAAGGCTGTCTCCCGGCCACATTCAAGTCACATAATGCTCTCTTTTCCCCCACCCCAGGAACAGAAATTATATGGGTGAGGTAGCCCACATTATGGGCAGATATTGTGTGCATACTTCACAGATAGCAGCAATACAAATAAGGTGTAAAGCAGGATTGTGGTTTCATAACAAAATGTATGTAAAAATTGCAGTAGGGCTGTATTCATTGTATGTCTCTTCTAATGTCATTGCAGTCAACTGTAAAACTGTAATAACTGTAGAATGCAAAAGTAATTGCTTGAAAAATGTATTTCACAACCCACGGTATGGTTTAAGGCTGTCTCCTGGCCACTTTCAGTCACATAATGCTATCTTTTCCTCCCACTTCAGGAACAGAAAGTATATAAGTGATGTAGCCCACTTTATGTGCAGATATCATGTGTATACTTCACAGATACTTAGCAGCAATACCAATAAAGTGGTTTCATAACAAAATGTGTCTTAATATTTGTAGTAGGGCTGTATTCATTGCACGTCCGATTCTAAGTTGCTCCAGTCAGTTGTTACATTATGTGCAGATGGCCCCTGCAGTCACAGCTTTTGGGTTCTACCCCAATGCCTGCCAACTAAGACACAATGGCTGTCTAGTCTACTTAATGTATGCAAACATACCTCTCAACCGTTATGATTTTTCATAATGTAATTACAAGCGCCCAGTCTGTCTGGTCCATGATTAGCAGATAAATGATTACCTGGAATGAAATGTATTGTCAAATCCATTTACAGACCACCTTGGTAGTCATATATATGCACATAATGTGAATTATTATGTGTAACAGTTCCGCGTAGTTGTATACTTGCATTTCTTAGTACTTGCCCCACACTGTCCCATGCTAACAGCTTAAGAGGTATGTAGATGCTTTGTCATCTATAAAGGAATTGTAGTCACTGTACTCACAACTGACATTGCATACCTGTGAACTATGTAATAGCAGTCCTCTTAGGGATATCATCTGCAGATTCACTAATGGTATGTTTATCTCTCTCTCCCCACCTCTTATTGACTTTAATTTATTATTATTTATTATTATGATTTAATATTACTATATTTTGTTAAACCAACTATATTTTGTTAAACTTTAATTTATTATTGTTATTTATTATTATGATATTTTGTTAAACTAACTATTTTTTGGACTGATAGGTTATTTCATACTGGCTTGCTGTTAACATACTTCCTGTTATGTTACTTAATGTTGTGTTCCACGTAATATACCTTAATATGTATTTGGATTAATCGATATTATGTTCCATCATGTTACTATTAACATTGGTTTGGTTATTGCTAACCTTAACTTAGTATCAAGGTAGGCCATTTCCCGGTGATCCACCTACCTTGCCTCCTCTGGCCATGGCACTGGGCTCCAGCACGTCTGGGATCCAGACTGGTGGTGCCCCATCTACTGCCCATGCTCTACCTGTGGTATCAAGTAGTTCTGCTCCATGGACTGGGATGGGCCCCCCACTGGGAGTGGTGGTGGAGGGAGAATTGTCACCCATGATGAATTGTTGGTTTGGTGTGCAGGATCATGCTATGTGGGTCTGGATGATGCCTGTGCTGGATAGAGAGCATGCTAGCCACCCTGGTGGGGCAGGCTCACTCCAGAGCCAAACCTCCATTACTACCACCTCCGGAGCAGCGGCGGAGCAGTACCTACAGTCCCATGGGTGGAGACATGAGTCATGCTGCTACCTTGTGGAGGCACATGGGGCTGTGATTCCATAACCCCCTCCCCATCCAAGGTGTTCACCCCCTTTTGTGTCACACACCACCCTTGTCTGCTGTCATGTCTGTCTTGTCTATCTGCAAAAGCTTCTTCACCTACTTAACTTACCTCCCCCACACATACCTATGTCCCCTCACCAACATTCCTCTCTCTCACCTTAAAAACGGGCAGGCACATGTCCCCAAAAAATATTGTCCCATACATAGCTCTCCTCTTTGCACATGTGTCCACTGGACACTTACATTTTGGTCCAATTGGCTTGAGAACGCAGTTATGTTGTCCTCACCCTCTCTCTGGGGTGAGAGTCCAAATTCAACTACAGATTCTGTCAAAGTGCACAGTTGTACAAGAAATGGATAGTAATGGTCCTTTCCTACACCCTTCCTGTAATACCTACCTGCTTTTTACTATCTTTTCCTCCTGCTAGCACCTCATTTCACCACTTTCCTATCTCCCCATTTTGCTTTTCTTTAATGATTTTTTTGCATGACCCTGCTCGACATGGCATGTCGCACAGCATTGTAAAGCTCAGCCAATTAAAGCTACATTGATATATGTGTTTTTTTTTGTTTTTTTTTCCAATAATAATTTTTATTGTTTTCTTATATTCCATGCAAAATTAAAACAATATAGAAAATTAAGAAAAAACTACCAACTAATGTAACTAACACTAACTCCATAATATATATACAATATTTACATAAATGCTTCCAAGAAACACATTGAATTATACACAAAGAATATAAAAGTGGTTAAGATCAATTCGAGTAATGAAAAGCTGCTGTTACAGAGTCTCTTAAAAGTGTAGAAATTCTTGCTAAATTCAAATATAAGATGTTACGCTAATACAATATTAAATACTTGTTCGCATATTTTTGGATTGTTAATATTTTTATTATGTTGGTTCAAAAGTAGTTTGTGAGCTACTATACGCCTTATTGCTAATACTCTAAAATTATTCCATGATGTTTTGGATGGGTCTAACCAATTAGTAGCTATGTATAGCTTCATTAATAAGAAAATAAATTTGATATATGTGTTGTAAATGATAATAAACACCTGCCCCCTATTTCGAACCCAAGATCATCACACCTGCAGACTACTGCGTTAATCTGCCATGCCACATAGCTCTAACCTAAAACAGGTGGTTTATGAAATATATAATAAATGCAAGTTATAGTCATTAAGCGAGTTTAAGCAGAGCTGCACACTGAGCCATGTCGCACAAACTTGCTAAAAGAGTAATAAAAAAAATGGGAGTGACACAGAATAATGGATGCAAGTGAGGTCTTTAATAGCAGGTAAATGTGCATGTTTATCAGCAACATATAGAAATACACCTGCTAAAACATTAATGGCACCATACATGTTCAAATGGGATTCTGGTGGGAGAAATACTTCCATATAAAGCCATTTAAATAATGATGGATGTAAAAAAAGTATGTCACAGCCTCTGTGTGTGCACTTATATCTTGACAAATACACCTGTTGTACTAGTGACTCAGTAACTCAGTCTGTTAAATACTGTGCAATTGCTAACTTTTTCCACACACTGTTATGGGTTCAAATCCAGTGGCATGTAGCATTTAAATTGCATTATTGTGAACCCAGTAACTAATGATTGACTCATGCACTCTTTATCCATACAATGCATTCCAAATCAAATGAATGCTTTTCACTAATGGAAGTCATGGGCTTGCAGATAGGAACACACTTCACATATCCCTATAGCAACACTATAAGAGCATAAAGTATCAGTGCATGCATTAATATGCATTTGCAGAGGATTTTAACTCAGGTAATGAAAATGAGACCCACTAATATCAGAGTGCAGCACACAATCCTTCCATAATTAAATTACAGATTAGCACAGCTGCACAACTAACATACACATATGAAGCCCCTCCTAGTAGCAAGGACTGCCAGCATACACATTCCAAATGAGTATCGCACTTTAACACATGGTCTGACAATTGCCCACATGATTGACTTAATATTATATTTACCCCCTATGTTCCTCAAGGACAAAACAAACATGTTGCCTAGTAATGTTAGTGACACCATTGTCTAACATACTTAACTTAAGCACATGTCTTAATTTGAGTGAAAGGGGTACCCTCACTCTGGCTCTGCCTCTACAACAAGACTGACACAGCTCCCACAGTTACTCTTACAGCATGTTGTCCTCCAAAGTGTTCACACTCTCTGCGTATGCCTATTGTCTGCAGCTGCAGGGTGTATATTAAAAGGCTGAAATGTCAAAACAGCAAACATGCTTAGATTGACCCAAAATGATCGAAGCTGGTAAACCTCAAACGGGCACAACAGAGATTTTGTTCCTAAGGAAAAAAATCTCTAGGCCATTATCAGGGCATTGCCGTTTCATCCACTGTAGTGCGATCTCAGAGTCGGTATATTTAAGTAGGGGGGTGGGGGCACAGCCCCCCCCACATATGGGGGGTGTGGGGGCAACCCCCCCACTTTCTTTTGTGTTTAGATCTCGTTTTTTTGTGTGTTGGCCCAATAATTTTTTCCCAGGGGAAAAAAAAACATTGTGGCCATTCAAGGTGGAATTGCTTTTCATACCCTTATCATTAAGACATGTTTTAGTTTTTATTTATGGTTTTTAGATGGAGATTTAAAAAGTAAAATATTTTTATAAAAAGATGTAATAAGTGTTTAAACACTAGTCATGTGTCAGCTTGTTCATATGTTAGTATATCTTTAAATGTTTCTTTAAATGGTCAATGATTTAATTATCCCGCGTTTTTGGTGCAAGTGACTATTTAAATGATTTATGATTTGTGACAATTACTTCTGAAGAAGTCTGCATTGTGGGCAGATGAAAAGCGCTTTAAGTTAATTTTTGTGAGGATTTATTAAACGTCGTGTGTGGACTCTACTGCAGTTGGGACTTGTTTTTTTTGTTTTTATTAGTTTCCTGTGCCTTGTTGTTGGTCATTCAAGGTTTAGCAGGTTCGATCATTTTGGGTCAATCTAAGCACATTCACTGCTCTAACATTTCCTCTTTCCAATATAGACCCGCAGCTGCAGCCTGTAGCATATGCAATCTGTATGTAAACGTAGCTGCTACAGACCTACCCTCTGCGATGACATAGTCTCCTCATCCAAGTAATGTCCACCACAGCATATCAGAAAGGGCTTCTAATCTACATAAAGGCCTTATATCTTGTTCAGTTGTTGCACATCATTGGCTGATGATACTACAAATCGGCTGTGTTGGCTGCAATTAGCATTTCAGAACCACAGATTGGTTAAGAGGCAATCACCCGATAATGAGAAGCATGTTAAAAAGGCAAACAGCTGGCTATGGGAAGCCAGTCTGCATTATACTTTCTTCACACAGTAAGCACACTGCCAACAACTTTATATGTCTGCACATATCAACAAAGGAGTACTGTACTCCACTGGGTATGCAACCTTTTTGTTTACAATATGATGCATATGTGTGAATATGCTAACAGTGAATGGGGATTACAGCATTAAGCCTTTCTTAGAACTGTGATAATGACATGCCATTGATCTCCAGATTTGTTGCACCTAGAGAAGATGTACATCTAGGGTGGAATGTTTTTGTCAATGTGGCACACTGGCTTCATGGGACTGTCCCTTTATAGTGGTTGTAATAGCGCACTGCTATTTTTTGGCACTGTTGTTTTGACATATTATCAGGGGGTTGCCTCTAGGGCACAGACTGCTATGGAGTCCAGTGTTGGGTGTATGATCATACAGCAGGATCTGTCATGGCACACACAAGAATAGCTATCACTAATATTTTGGTTGTATCCACATGCTTAGTTAAGTTTGCACATTGTGGAATATGACGTGTGATCAAGCAGTGGATACTGCCAGCCATTATGTTCTTGTTGTATCTCTACATTGTGTACCTCGATGTATGTGATCCTGACATGTGTTCCCATTTTGTTGTCTTTCACCAAACATGTATCCCAAACACCATGCCCCTTTCATGGCTGCAGAGAATTATATAATACTGTAAGGCCTTTGTCAACACCATGAACTCCTACTGTCCAGGGGGAGGCAAAACAGGGAAGAGTGGGCAGGATTATGGGCTGATCTTGTGCATGACGTGAATGCCATAAGACATCAGAGCAGGACATATGAGCAGGTTCACCACCGTGCAACAGACATGATTAATGCTGCATGCAGAACAGCAGCAGTTGTAGCCAGTAACTGTGGTGTCACTGGTGGAGGGCCTTCAGCTGAACAACCACTCTTAGCCACTGATGAATTTCTAAAGAACCTAGGAACACATATCAGCTCACAGGCATCCATCACACCACACATCATGGATATAGGTGCCACAGTTGCCACAGCAGAGAAGCATCCAGATAAGCTTAGTTCAATCAGTATTGGATTACTGCAGCACTCAGTGTGTCATGGTGTACATACTGTTACATGGGTGTCGGGTCTTTGTTCTTTGGGCGGGAGGGGTTTAACTGCAGTTTAAATCACATGCTCAGATTTTGAACAAACTATTTATCACAGTAACTACAGTAAACGTGAGATATATGGGCATATTACCTTGTTATATTGCTACATACAGTGCTACTTACATTACCTCCCCTCAACTTTTTACAAGTCCATCAGATATCAGACAAGGCCATGTTCCTGCTCCTGGTAAGCACAACACTGTTTTGTTACATATGTAGATTTTCAGCAATGTATTCCTAAAGTGTTGTCCCAGGGCTGCTGCCTGGATTGCTGTACTGTCGGCATGACTGACAACTGCACAGATATTTTCTGAGTGTACACACGAGTCATACCTATGCCTTGTAGGTGTGACCACACTGATTGATATGACAGTATTGTCATAACATTACAGATTGTCAAATGTGCATAGTTTTCACAAATGTCAATAGTGTACCTTATTGTTGCTGCTGAGATTGCTGTGTAAAGAGCTTTTATTTACAAGTAACTACAAGCTGTTTATGGGAAAAGTAATGTCATCATGTCCTACTATATGATGTTGGGTTATCAACAGGTCTGTATTAGTGACAACAGTTTATAGAGCTTTATATAAATTGCAACATAGTACTGTAGAGCATAATAGCGCAGGTATTAATGTACTGCTTTTCTCTTTCTTATCACAGGTGACCTCTACACAATCTGATGTCTGTGTCTCATCCGACTCTGATGATGATGGTGGCCAGAATGAGACACAGGTGGGGGTTTTGGGGCCTAATTTGTCCCAGAGGTTGAGATCCCTCATCTGCTCTTATTGTCACTGCACACAATCAGTCTACCTAGACACACCCAGTCCCCGGAGACAACAGATATTGGACAGTCAGAGGGTGGGGACATTGAACAGGAAACGGCAACTATGGCTCCAGTGAGTGTAGACAATGGCCATAGCCAGAGAGCTGGTAAGATTCCAGACAGGTAGATAGATAGGGGACCTTGTAAGAGGCCTTCTGTCTGTCCACCACCTGTTGCAGGTGTCACATCACTGGTCACTTGGTGTATATTTTGGGTCATTATGGAGGCACAGGCATGTTCTGAAAGGAACTCCAGACATATGCTTAGGGTTATGGATGCAGCACAGTCTGACATCCATGACTGCCTCCACTGCATTAGTGACACACTGGATTGGTTCACTGATGCAGTGGAAAGAAGGTGTTCTGAGACAGATTGCAGAATATCTGTCTTGGAATGCATATTGTTTGTGCTGGAACATCTGGTTGGAGTTGAGCATTGGGCTCGTGGACGTTGGTCAGCAAACCCATCTGCTGAGAGTCCCCACGGCTGTGCACAATCACGGCCCCATAGTGGCACTACATCCAGAGCTACAGAGGGGAGCACAATGTCCACAGCAAGACATAGCAGGCCATGGGCTCATGGCCCTGGGTATTCCTGTGGTGGGCTTGGTCCCAGCAGACAGCAGTCACCATCAGGTACTAACACTGCTTTTGAGCTTGACATGGAGGTGCCAGTGCAACTCCTGGCAGAGCCAGTTCCTGTGTTCGGGGGTGGAGACGGTGAACTGTCAGCTCTACCATGCATGGTTCAAAGCTTTCCTATATTTATTTATTTTATTATTTATTTTATTTTACATTTGTTGACCGGGATTGTCCAACTGGGCTGACAAGCCCTTTTTCAGTGGAGGCCCGGGGAGAAAAGCCCCACAATCAATACAATAGAAATAAACAATACATTTACAAATTATGCAAAAGTTTTCACAATGGTGTAAATAAGAAAGCTATACAATTCTGACAATAGAGCAAGATGAAACATAAGTTATAGTATACCATTGCAGTTACTATGCACCGTGAGTTATAGTATACCACTGCAGTTCCTATGCAACGCGAGTTATAGTATACCACTGCAGTTCCTATGCAACATGAGTTATAGTATACCACTGCAGTTCCTATGCATCCTCATGTAATGGGAGAGAGAGAAGGGAGTAGCACATTTTAATAATGAAAGATAAAGAGGTTCCTGA
This sequence comes from Protopterus annectens, assembly GCF_019279795.1. Lineage (NCBI taxonomy): Eukaryota > Metazoa > Chordata > Ceratodontiformes > Protopteridae > Protopterus > Protopterus annectens. Next base: position 1,958,649,496 of record NC_056733.1, read on the forward strand.
CACGAATAAAGATGCCAGTTACAAGAGTGGTGCCTCACAGCAAGAGGTTTTCTGGTTTGATTCTCGGCTGGGGTGCCTTCTGTGTGGAGTCTGCATGTTCTCCCTGCGTTCATGTGTTTCCTCCCACATTACAAAGACATGCATCTGGAGCCTTTCTCCCCGGGCCTCTGCTGAAAATTGGCTTTGTTCCAAGTCAGACTTTCCTGGTTAACAAATGTTAAATAAAAAAATAAATAAGTGAGAAACTTTATTTCTGTAAAGGAAGCCCAGGTTTTGATGAGTTTTCAGAATGCAGTTGTAACATGTAAGTCAAACTTAAGCTGATCATCTATAATTAAACCTAAGAGTTTTGTGTTTGATTCAGCTTGGATAAGGGTGTTATTAAGAGAAAGTATAGAGAAAGCAGGTTTCAGATGATTGACATTCTTAGGTAAGAAAAGCAGAAGCTTTGTTTTTTACGGGGGTTCAGAATAAGTATATTATTAGAAAGCCATGTTTCAATTGAGATGAAGAATGTCTGAGTGATAGAGATGAGTTCAGAGGGGGTATCAGCGAACGATGGTGATGACTGTGGGGTTTGTAAAGATGTTGCAGAGTAACAGACTAAGAATAGAGTCCTGGGGAACACCCATTCTCACAGGAAGAGAAGCTGAGAGAGCAGAGAGCCACCTCACTGATTGCAGTTGATCAGTGAGATAGCTGGAAAACCAGGCAACAGTAGCAATGGAAAAGTTAACGTTAGTTTAATCAATAATAGACAGTGAGACACAGTGTCAAAAGCTTTTGAGAGGTCTATGAAAATACAGGAGACTAGTTGTTTTTTATATCCAGCTAATGAAATGGTGTTAAGGAAGGATGTAAGGGCAGTGGAAGTACTATGTTTAGCGTGGAAGCCATGTTGTGTAGGTGTAAGCAGATTTTCCTGTGGTAAATATTGCATGAATTGCTTATGTATGCATTTCTCCAAGACTTTTTGAGAGTGGGGATAAGATAGCATTGGGTCTAAAGTTAATAATTTCTGTGGCGTTATCTCATTTATGTATAGGTAGAGTGTAGAATTCTTTCCAAATAGAAGGCACCTTTGACTCAGTGATAGAGCAGTTTATCAGGATGGAAACATAGAGAGCAAGTGATTCAGCTGCTAACTGGAAGAAACTGGGAGGTATATTGTCAGCAGATATGGAACAGGTTTAACCTTGGAGAGTAGAGACTTAATGTACCTAGTAGGAACAGATATGAGGAGAAAAATATTAAAAGAGCTGAGAGTAGGAGAGGGTTCAAAGGAGATAAAAGCCCAGTTATTTCCAGAGTTAGCAATGTTAGTAGAAGAGAAGTCAGGGGTAATCATTTTGGATATAGATTCAATAAAATAGTTATTAAAGATGGTTGCGGTTTCTTCAGGTGTCTTATTGGGACAGGAATTGGGAGAAGGATTCCCAGGATGCAGTATTTGGTTGATTGAATTCCAGAATTCTTTGGGATTAAATCTTTTAGCAGTAGGAGGGTTAAAGTAGAATTATTTTTATCTCTAAAAGTGTGTTTCTTATGCCAAATTTCTAAGTTATTTGTACATTTGCAAGTCAGAGGGGAGCTTTGTTTTTGCCCATCTTCCACATCTTATCTCTGGATTTCATAAGGGTATGGGTAGCATTTGTTAGCCATGGGGATATGTGTGATTTTATATGAACTGTTTGGAACAGAGCAAGGCTGTCAAGAATATTAAGAAAGGTAGCTTTGAAGGATTGAACTGATTCATCAAGGAGGAGTTAGACTAGATAAGTCCAATTAATTCTAGAAAGCAGGGCTTTAAAACTATTTGGGCAGAAATTAGTTTGACTGTGGCAGGTTATATATCTATGTGGTCTGGTGAAGTGAGGAGTAGATCTAAGAACTTTTACTGGGCAATGGTCACTTAGGCAGTTGGGTAGTCTTTAAAAGCCCCTGTCTTTAATAAAACACATAAAAACACGAACTGGTGATGAACTGCAGGTCAGATGGGATCAGCACTTTCAGTTAAAAAACCTTCATCAGATCCTGTTACACTGACCTGATACAATACTATTTAAATAAAATCCACGGACTTCCAGCCAATAAAAGTGATCTTTAGTAAACACACCTTCATCTGACCTGTAGTTCATCACCAGTTTGTGTTTTTATGTGTTTTATTAAAGACTGGGGCTTTTAAAGATTTCTCTTGCTTTGGGGGAAGCCTATTTTGTTTGCATTTTGTCGGTTTAATAAGGCTTCCTTAAGAGGTGCGTTTTGTGCTGTTTATCTTCTTAGGCAGTTGGGTAGGTTTTCAGTGTTATGATACTTGCAAGGATCAGAAACCAGTTTCCAGTATATGAGAGTGCTAGAGTTGTTTCAATTACTGATATGTGTAGGTTCAGAGATGAGTTGAGTAAACCCATGTAAGTTAATGCATGAGGTAGAGTTTGGAGAGCAGAGAGTTGTCCACTTAATATTTACATCTCTAAGGTTTCATTTGAGAAGTGTTGAGAGAGATAGGAAAGAATATTTCCAGTACTTGTATGTTATCTCCTGGAAGAATACAGACTGCACCTACAGTGATGGTGAAGAAGTTATTAAGTTTGAGTTTTGCCAGTAGAAGTTCAGCAGAGAAAAGGATGGGATAGGTTTATTGGAACATGTAATAGTGAATTGGTCGGAATAGACTATAGCAACTCCGCCCCCTTTTGGGGGGGGGGCAGTCAAGGTGAAGAATATTATACCCAGGAGGGAATAATTGTTTGTCAGGGTTTCAAGATTTTAGCTAGGTTTTGTTTAGGGCAATTACATCAGGATTGTGGTTAGTAATCCAGGCATGAAATTCACTAACTTTGTTTAGGACACATCTGATGTTCATACAGTAGAATGAGATATTCTTTTTAGGATGTGTAGGACGTGCAGTGTTAGGAGTGGTGGTGTTATTGATAGGAGAGTGAGAGATGGGACCAGGATTAAGATGAGTGTCACCTGCTAGAAGTAGAGCATGTGGCAGGTGGTAGAGTTTGTGTTTGTATAGGCTATAGTAGAGGTGTTTGGTTTTAACTTTGGTGTATGAGGTGTGAGAAGGGGTCATTTTGATTTTAGGTAGATGGGGTATGCAAAGGGAATAGAGAAGAACAGATAGCAAAAGATAGCTGTGGGGATAAAAAATAATTTGCCTGAATAATTGTGGGGTGTTTGTATGCTGGAGTTAGGTGGTAACTTTAAGAAATAAGATTGAAAAGGAGAAGTAAGGGAGGCAGATAGAGAACAGTGTAAGTTATGAGAGTCATATTTGAGCAGAAATAAGAATTAGATGGTGTAGAGTAGTTTGTGAGAGGGTATAAGGTAGGTATTATTTTAGAATTGTTAAAGAAGAGAGAGGAGGACAAAAGAAGTTTCCTATAGAGAGAGTAGGTAAATATGGGAGGTAATACAAAGTTATGAGAGTCAAATTCTTTAAGTGTTGGGAAAAGGGGAGAGGTTTCAGAATTTGCCAGAAAAACAGTAAGGGGCACTGTAGGGACACACATGTAGGGCTAGCACTGAGCTTGACTGTGTTCATGCACACACTCACACATCATGGTCAAATTCAGGTCACCTACAGACACACACGGTACCTTTCCATGGTCCATCTTGCCTGCTTCACTTCCTGACTCACACACATGCTTTTAACCTATTGGACAGCATAGGCCTCCTGCACTCCCACACAACACCCTGTGCAAGTGATGATACCTGTGCCACATCCCTGTCATTCTCGTAATCAATGCAGGCAAATTAAGCTATGTGTCTGATGCACATAGTGATTATAAAAAATAATATGCACTTGTGTAATGCAGTGTTGTTTTGCCATGACACTTGTACTGGTCACAAACAGAGACTGTAAGGTAACATTTGTAATGATTAAGCCACATAATTTTGTGTACCTTATGTTGTATGATGTTGTAATGGCTGTTTACTTACACAATGAAAAGTGTGTCACAGACCTGTTTATGTTTCAGTTTCAGGAGTCTGTAGGGGACATATATGGATGTGCAGTGCCAATAAACCCATAGACATCACAGCTCAGGATTGAATGTCAGGAAAGAAGAAACACGTCTTCAGCAAGGTACAGCATTATAGGTGCATGACTCCATAGGTTTATATGTGTACAACAGGCTAACAAGGACAATGGCATCATCCAGCCTACCCATGCATCCCTAATCTATGAAAATAAAGGTCTGATACCCTTGATAAGTGTCACCAGGGTTTCTGGAGCTAACACATGTATAAGCTGTGTGTCTGATGCACATAGTGACTATAAAAAATAATATGTACTTGTGTTATGCAGTGTTGTTTTGCCACGACACTTGTACTGGTCACAAACAGAGACTGTAAGGTAACATTTGTAATGATTAAGCCACATAATTTTGTATACCTTATGTTGTATGATGCTGTAATGGCTGTTTACTTACACAATGGAAAGTGTGTCACAGACCTGCTTATGTTTCAGTTTCAGGAGTCTGTAGGGGACATATATGGATGTGCAGTGCCAATAAACCCATAGACATCACAGCTCAGGATTGAATGTCAGGAAAGAAGAAACACGTCTTCAGCAACGTACAGCATTATAGGTGCATGGCTCCATAGGTTTATATGTGTACAACAGGCTAACAAGGACAATGGCATCATCCAGCCTACCCATGCATCCCTAATCTATGAAAATAAAGGTCTGATACCCTTGATAAGTGTACCAGGGTTTCTGGAGCTAACACATGTATAAGCTGTGGTGGTGGAGATGACCCATCTACAAATTTCTTCTGTCCATTACAGACATTTGTCCTACACCAGTTATAAATGTCTTGTTCTACATCCCATTGTGTAACTTGCACATGATGTGTGTTACAGCAGATGTGTGTTTCACATGTATGTAGGGCTTGTTACATTTAGGGTTTCGTGTCTGTGTTACATACCTCTCTCTCCAACATGTATGATTTATACCACAGTGATGGGGGTTTATATTAGAACATAAAGTTTCAAAATTTCAAATGTTCTAATATCGACCCCTATTCAGCGAATGCTTACAACATCGAACATGCCAAACCGTGAATTTTTTCCTAGGGAAAAATTTCACTGTTCCAAAACACATGCACACAACACAAGCACACCAAACAAACAGCAATCCACACACATACACCTAAAATCTTACATCTAACCCTACACTAAACTGTACATACACCACTAACTATCTACTTACCTTAACCCAAACCCTAACCCTAAGGTCCGTCACTATCGCACACTCACCTCACCCGCGCCCTAACCCTAACTCATCTACCCACCCTAACCCCCATGTCCACACAATCGCACACTTACCTGACCCACACCTTAACCTTAACTCACCTAACCTGCCCTAACCCTCACGTCCAGACAATTGCACACATACCTAACCCGCACCCTAACCCTAACTCACCTAACTCATGCCAGATAGCACACTTGCCTGAACCCAACCAGTAACTTTCCACCACAGCACTGAAAATAGTGAAGTGACAGAAACGGACAACCAAATTTTTTCCCTAGGAAAAAATTTGGTTTTCTGTAGCTTCGCTATTTTCAGCGTTCCCTGAATATGGGTCGATATTAGAAAATTCAAAGTTTTGAAACTTCAATGCCCTTATATAGACCCCAGTGATGGTGTAGGTGTGCAGAACAAGTAAGACATGTGTTAGTCCTGTCTTGGATATTTGGGAGATACACAGTGGGATCTGACACCTTCCCATATGGCAGCTATACACATCCCCTCCAAATCATGTAGGACACAGAATATACATGTACAGTCTTGACATGGACTGCATAGGACATGTTATCTACAATGTGTATTGGTTTACCATGGAACCTGTGTGGCTGTTACAGTTATAAGCTATGCCTGTGTAGTGAAATAGCAAAGATGCCATTGCAATGAATGATAGGTGTGATGAGTGCCAAACTCAGTATAACAGTGATAGTCTGGGATTTACATGCTATACCCTTCTCTATTGGTTGTACAAGATTGAATGGATACCCACATTTTACTGATCAGTGAAGGTTAAAGGTCACATTACTTTCTGTGTCCTTAACTCTATGAGTAATGGCTCAACTATGTGTGGTGTACAGACACTACCAAATTTTCTCAGGCCATCCTGGATAAATGTTGGTACTGTATGAGATTCAGTGACAGATCCTAATATGCAATCACCTGGTAATGTAGTTATTTAGAGGTCACTGACAGTGGCTGTGACTGCAGAGAAGGGAATGGCTAGAAAGGGTACTCCACTAATGATGTGTGAGGAAATCCACTGTTGACTTCCATCATTGTACCATAGGACTCCGGATGCTCTCTTCCCAGAATATGATTATCAGACATTTACCTATCCAACAGCTGACATAGCAGTCTGTAAAAAACCTACATAGTTTTCAGCAAGGTCTGCTGGTCTAATATTCTCAAACACCTTGTCAGGCCTTGGTAGGTGGAGTGAATCATTTGCCCCTCATCCTCTGCATAGTTTAACACTTGATGAGGTCCACCAGTTAAGGTAGGTAGGCATGATCTGGCCTTGAGCAAAACAAATGATGTGCGGTCCAGTGTCAGTTGGTGTATGACATTGTTGCTGCTCATATCCATGCTAATTCCTTTCATGGCATTTCATATCACACGACTCAGAGATCTGGGGACTCTGCTTGGCACTCTATGCTAGTTGTATTTTGTGCAATTATGTATTGCAGTTACTTCCATCATGATCCAAGAAGCGAGTCATCCAAGGTGACTGCACAGAGCACAAACAAACATGTTTGGGATGTGCAGTATGTATACCCTGTAAAGATAAGGCGGGGGTTTTACACAGGTATTCTGCAGTTGGAAACTACCCAAGCAGTGTGTACTGGAAGGATACAATTACCTTGTGAAGACTGTGGAACGCAGGGAGTCCATGGAATTGCCGATGCCTGGCATCTACTAATGCTGGTCTCACCAAAAACACTCTCACATAGGATACCATGCTCTGATATATTTTCTGTCATCACATGCAAAATGTTACTATGATACTCATGATGCGAAGTAGGACACAGCCTGTTTGTTCATCCACATAGCTGCCTCACATCATGAAAGGCTCTGTAGGCCTCACATACCCTTCTCCAGCAAGATGCCTTGATTAGCAACCTGGGCACTCAGTTGGCTTTTGCATGTATTATGCCTTCTGTTCCAGGGTTGGTGATATGTCATTAAGGAACTGACAAGATGGTAATTAGGAGCACTGCTGCAGTGTCACAATATAATGTGCAATCTCCAGTGACATAGATGTCAAAGCTTGCTGAAACAAGCAGCACAGTGACGGTGATCCATCGTAGCTGACAATTTCACAGCAAGTCATGGATCCTGCCCTTCAACAGATTACTGGTGGATATCTGGATGACATGGCAGTGAGGCCTACTGCAGTGAAGTGGCCAGCTTTGGCCAATGTTTCCACCTGCCACATATCCTAGGCATATCATACTGTACAGTTATGTACCCAAAACACGTCTGTGTTCCCACATCATGTCATACAACAACCAGTGTGCTATCTGGTAGCTGGACAGGCATTGTATGCTGCAAGGCCAACATAGTGTCAGCAAAGTAGAACAAGTTCTCTATGCATGCATGGGCATCTACATCTTCACTGCATGGAATACCTACAAACACTGTAGATCAGACTGTGAACCACAAGGGTTTGAACCTACCTTTGCAGGACTTGCTGATGAGATGTGCAAAATGTCCCTACCCCTCTACTCCTATGACACACAAACACAATGTGTGACAGATATGACTGCATTTCACATGGCTTCCATGGTGTCTCTAACAGTAGTCATTATATATTTCAATGAGCATTTTGCCAACATGCACAACCCACATCCTGCACCACCAACACCATCACAGACACCTGCATGTGTGCAGCTCCTTAGCAAACACATTCCCAAACAGCAGACACCTCAGAATATCTTGCCTCTGGAGAGCACAGTACACATACTGCATGCACCACTCTCTCACCGGTCAAACACCTGAGGCAAAACACAAAATCAGACCTTTTAGTCATAGGTGATTCAATCATGAGACACATTGGTGTCTGTGACAACAGATGATATAAGGGAAAGATCACAGTTAGCTGTCAGTGATCACCGGACTATATGCAGACATATGAATGAGCTTAACCTGTCTGTGTCTCTCGTGGGTATGCGCATATCTTTCATCTGCAGTTGACTCTTATCTAGGATGATGATTCCATACACATGAAAATTGATGGAAGTCAATAATTGCCTTAGCATGTGGTGTCATTGTAAGGGGATCTACTACATGTCTGCCTGGGATGCCTTGCTCAACAGATATCAATGCTTCACTAGTGATGGTCTTCATCTCTCACCCCTGAGATTTAGAGTACTGCCAAGGCTGCTGAGACCCCCCACAATGCATCATATATGCACTGTCAGGACGAAAAACTTTGCAATGAGAAGACCATCTTTATATAACATCATCCCCACTTTGGAATATGCAGATATGTGTGCAGTCAAGGACATCTAGTCCAAGGCTGTGGACAGCACCACAGCCATACCAAACCCCACACCCTTCCACATGTTCAGACCTCAAAATGACAGTGTGTAAGGGAATGCAGGTGGTGTATACATACTCAATAAGGATGGATACACATCCAGATTTAGTGATTTCCCAGAGACACGGCAGCTGCCATTCACTACTGGAAGGGCACATAATCAAGCAACTGATGACTACAAGAGCAGCTCCATGAATCCAGACACCCGCTGTGCATATTTGGATGTGTGTGTGTCTATCAAGATATATCATTAAACCATAGTTAGGGGTGGCATTAAGTGACCACCAACTGTGTTGCTTAGTCATACTGCAGCTCACTTGCCAAAGGTCAGTCCATGTCCTTAACTACAATGCCCTGGAGTAGTGCCATAACATCCCCAAAAGGGGACCCAACATAATGCATCATGTGTTTACCAATATGGGTGACCACTACAGCTCCCCAGTGTGAGGTCCTCCCTTGTGGGATCTGACCACAGATCATTCTCAAGAAAACTACCATAACCCCCCCCCTCACCTTGCAGACAACACTGACATATATTTCAACAAAACATTTTAGTACTTCCTGTAGGATGGTTTATATAGCTTGACTGCACTTTCCCCCTCAGATGGAACAAGCAAGTATGCAAAGCTCTACACCCATGCATTATGCAAGCAGCATTACAACTACTTGGACTTGGTTGTTCCTGACAGAAGGAACACAGGCTCCTCATGGCACAGGAAACCTGCCTGATGGACAGCTGCCATTGCCAGGCTGTACAATAAGAGGTGGACATTGCTGTGTAACAGGTGGAGTGAGGGTGCCCCACTAAAATGGAGGCACAACCTCCTCAGCTAAAACAAGCACATAGTGTTGTTGTGACATCGTATAGACATAGTAAGTGATAAAATTAGTCACCTACACAAAGCAGAGCTGCAATTCACAGTGTAGTTACATGTGTAACCTCAAAGGACAGGTACAGATTGTTGATGAACTTGTACATAATGATGCCACATATAATGGGTCTGTCTTCATAGGTAACCTGTAGTCCCACAGGTTCTGCATCAACTTCGCTGCCCTTTCCTCACGACATGTACTACATGACTTTCCTACAACCTGTCCTATACCTTCCATATCCACAAAGCAGGTAGTGACTGGCCTCTCTATGGGGGATACACAGCATCTACTGGACATGTTAACATCCCAAGCTGCATCCTACATGGGTTCTGACAAAGGTTACTAACACTGTTGAGAACATCTTGCACTCATACTGAAACCACTGGATACACCCCAGCTGACTGGACAACAGCAACTGTTATACCCTTTCACAGAAGTGGTGCATCCACTGACCACCAGAATATAGACATCTTTGCCTAAGTGTCCATATCCATATGCATGTAGGGCCTATATCATGCAGCTGATCAGCACACACATATGTGATCTACACACAGTTGACTATACACAGTTTGGATGTCTGACAGGGGGATCATGTCTGTTAAATATGGTGGACATTTCCGAGGCAATCACCAATGACCTGGGTGAGGGGACATCAGGGCATATAACCCTGGACTTAGCCAAGCCATCTGACTATATCCCCACCTCAGGCATCATTTACAAAAGAACCAACTTAGGCATCCATGGTAATATCATTTTAAGGCTCACTAAATGGTCCATTGATGGCACACATACTCAGCATAGGCAGATCCACCTCCAATAGCTGATCTGTGAGCAGCAGTGTTCAACAGGCCTCAGTCTTGGGTGCTCTACTGCTTGGAATCCATTTAACCAAGATACAAGTGGATACTGAATATCTGTGGCTAACAATGTTGGTTCATGCCTGCAAACTGTGATGTCTCATAGAGTCTGTGAGTTATGTTAATATCCTACAAGAGGGTGTTGGTGAACAAATGCCTGTTGGTATACTAATGGCCATAAACTCCACACAAATATTTATATATATATATATATATATATATATATATATATATATATATATATAGTATCATTTCCATCACTAAAATCTATGTACCTGATAAGTAGCATATTTATTGCAACATGTGATGTACATATTCATGGGTGATAAACTGGGCACACAGGCCTGGCCACATACATTTACACCTAATGTGCATGAGATCACCATTTCTCCCCGGTGGTATTATGAGAATCATATGTCATAACTGAGAGCACAGTCACTCATCATTGACCTACTCATAACCTCCATGTGCTCTTCCCTCAGCATGCCAATATCTGAGTGAGATGGCCATTTGGTAATGTACCTTTCCAAGCACTTCTGGCAATTGCACCCAACAGTATGGTCCCGCAGAAGGGAACTTCACGTCTTCATTATCTGTTCAATGTGGGTCATCTGAAGTCAGTGTCATTGCAGCCTATGGTATATAGACTCCTCAGAGGTGATATCTGCCTTGCATATGGGCCAATATGTGACCCTGCTTGATTGTAAATGCTAGATATATGTAGGTGCCATGGTACATAGATTAATCACTCTAAGGGCATTAACCTAGTATGTGACATTAATAATATATGCTGGTGGGAGAACTTTGTCTAGTAGACTTACCACATCTTTGAAACAGAATCCTGCCTAATGATAGAGTACCTCAGTGCACCTCATCACATGCCATCTGTATGATTGGATGGGTTACCATCATTCACCAGATGGTTTATTCTTCCTGCCGTCCTCTTGTACTGGGACAATATGTGCTGATCATGTAAATAAGGGTATAAAGTTGTCTAGGGTTGTGAGGGCTGTATGGACATTATATTAGGGAAGTTCAAACATCCTATGGTTCCATAAGCTGATGTAAAATACTCTAACAGCCACACACACAAACCTGGTTACATTGAGGAAAGCAGCACTTCCAATTACTACTTAGAGGACATGGCACATACATAGTACAAGTTGGCTGTATGTAGATTAGTGCCCACAACTGCCAAGATGATAGTTCCACAATTTATTGTCATAAAACGAATGAAACAAACAAACGATACTATACGCACATTGAAACACTAAACATACTTGAACCACAGCAAAAACGATACAATGTTAAGCGCTTTCAGCCAAAACAGCTGGCCTTCATCAGAACTGGGGCTTATTGTTATTACGCTGTTTAAATAACTTCATTGGCGCCAAATTTATATTCACTCTCCTTAAAGTTATACTAACCATATATTACATATATCACATATATATGTATCCGTAAATTTCATTAATATACATTATATCATCAAAACACTATTAAAAACAAAATAAAAATGTAAAGTAAAAATGTATATGTAGGTTTATATTTTTAACAATAGTTATTTTATTGTGACTTGACCTTTTGAACATTATTTAATGTTGCCTTAATGCTGCTAAGAATGTTTATGTAATCTAGATATAATAATTTAAAAAACAACTAAAATAATTAGGGAAAACTTATAATTTATAAATTAATAACTGTTATATAAATAAGGGCTTGACTATTATTACCAGTTATATATATACAAAAATCATTGCTGTTCAAATTGTAATACTAAAATGGTGATATACTTGGCTAAATGTGAGATATGTCCAAGTTTTTATGTTGGTAGAACAGAAAGATGTATTAAGAAACACATATATGACCACATTTATAGTATTAGGACTAAGGATAGAATGAATGCTTTATATCGACATGTAGAAAGTAAAGGGAATGAACACCAATTCAAGTTTAGTATACTTGATATAATAGAAATAGATCCAAGAGGTGGTGATTTTAAGAGTATACTGGCATATAAGGAGACATGGTGGCAAATATGGTTGGATGCCACCACACCACCAGGATTAAATGAAAGTATTTCAATAAAATCTCTATTATAGTGTTAAAAGTAATTTATCCAAATTTGTCACAAAAATTATAGAAATTTGCACAAACAATGTTCTATGAATTTTTTAAAGAACTTTTAATGTATTTATGATTTTTTAATGTATTTATTATCTAAATAATTATTTAGTATATATTTTTTTATCGACTAATAATTAATTATTTAGCATTTAGTCAGTAATTTGAACAGTAATGATTTTTGTATATATATAATTGGTAGTAATAGTCAAGCCCTTATTTATATGACAGTTATTAATTTATAAATTATAAGTTTTCCCTAATTATTTTAGTTGTTTTTTAAATTATTATATCTAGATTACATAAACATTCTTAGCAGCATTAAGGCAACATTAAATAACGTTCAAAAGGTCAAGTCACAATAAAATAACTATTGTTAAAAATATAAACATACATATACATTTTTACTTTACATTTTTATTTTGTTTTTAATAGAGTTTTGATGATATAATGTATATTAATGAAATTTACGGATACATATATATGTGATATATATAATATATGGTTAGTATAACTTTAAGGAGAGTGAATATAAATTTGGCGCCAATGAAGTTATTTAAACAGCGTAATAACAATATGCCCCAGTTCTGATGAAGGCCAGCTGTTTTGGCTGAAAGCGCTTAACATTGTATTGTTTTTGCTGTGGTTCAAGTATGTTTAGTGTTTCAATGTGCATATAGTATCGTTTGTTTGTTTCATTCGTTTTGTGACAATAAATTGTGGAACTATCATCTTGGCAGTTGTGGGCACTTATTGGTGGAACCGAAGAATTTTAAGTAATTGAGTGGATTCAATTCTGTATGTAGATTAGAACACTTACCTATCTAATGGTGCACACTACAGATCACAGTACTTAATGCACACAACACACCTTATGTTTGCTATTACTATCTCTTTAGGACATATTATACTTGATGACATCAGCAGGCCTAGTTGTGGTCAGACGTTGGGAGGCCAACATCATCTGCTACAAATAATGTTCTAATTTACTGAGGTGATCATATTAATGCAGTACAGACATACATATTCATGCTGTACAGACATACACGCACAAACAGCAAGTGGCCAGGAGTGAAATTAGGACCCCTACCTATCTAGTCCTATACACTATAGATCACAATATTTATTGCACATGCCACAGCTTAAGTTTGATAGTGCAGTGGCAGCTGGTAGTCTTAAGGTAGATGACATTATCAGGCCTTGTAGAAGAGGACATTTTGGAAGCCAGCGGCAACTTACAGGGCCAAAAAGTGCATAACCATTGCAATTTGATAGCCAATGAGGAATTCTACAGTTGTTTTGTTGGGACTCCGACACCACACACACACACACACACACACACACACACACACACACACACACACACACACACACTCACACACATAGACATACACTCCCAAAGTGGCATGGGATGAGTTTAGACCCCCTATCTATCTAGTCTTACACACTATAGATCACAGTACTTACCACATGCACTGACATCTGCTCTATATATGACTTTCAGCAAGCTACTTGTGGATTACTCAAACTAGGCTTGTGTTGAACAGCATCTGTGGCCTGCAAAGTGACATTGCTTCATACTGTTATCTGCATCTAGTATACTAGCAGTCAGATAACTGTTATTTATCCTATGTATCTACAGTTACCAGAAAGTCCATATGTGAATGTTTGCACTTGGATGGGCAACCTGTGGGCAGAAGCAATGTGCCCTGTCCATGCATGTGTAGACAACATTATACATTACACCACCTGCTCATCTGTTGCTGTATCTGTGGTGGCATACAGCAGGCACAGGCATCTGTAGGTAAGTGCTTTATGTACAGTTCTGCCCTTACTTTGGATCCTTTGAACAACATTACAGATGTGTGATAGTACAGCTTTACTCACCATTATTAGGGTATGTAGCACAATACAGACATCCACACACATATTTATGTATATAACTGGGATGTATACATAAATGTGTGTATATGATAGGTATATGTGTTATGTAGATATATGGGGAGAGATTGAGATGTTTATACACACACACACACACACACACACATATATATATATATATATATATATATATATATGTATGTATATATATATATATATATATATATATATATATATATATATATATATAATTGCAAAGTCATTCCCAGTGAAACAGTTGGCCCACAGCATAAACCACTAGTTGTCACAATCAGCTGCAAGCAGTGGTCAGAGAAGGCTCTAAGGTCAACAGAGACCAGGCTGAAGACCTGGAAGTTGACTGGAGAGAAAGTACAACAGTTCAAATAATTACTCAGGGCTCTAGCACCCATGGAAGAGGAAGAAATCGGTGGAGTTTAAAAAGAATGGCATTGCCAAAAAACAGCATGTGTTAGGACTACAGAAAAGATATGTGGCTGAGCCAGGTATGGAAATAAGGTACATAAGGAAAGCTGTTGGTGGAATGCAGAAGTTCAGGAACTTTCAAAAGAAAAAAGGAGTGCAGGAAGAAGTGGGAGACAGAAAGTACTGACTAGGCAAGGAAGGACTGCTGGTTGGCTAACAAAGAAGCTAAGAAAGAAGTTGCAATAGCAAAGAATAGGGCAGTGGAGTCACTGTACCAACTTCTGGAAAGTGACACAGTAAGGGGCACAAAGAAACTATATCAGGTTACAAGGCAAAGACAGAAAGATAAAGAAGATAGTCAGACACTCTTCATAAGGGATGCCAGCAACAACCTGCTCACCAGCCCAGAGGACATCAAAGGCAGATTGAAGGAGTATTTCCAGCAGCTTCTGAATGAAGAAAACTCCACAGAAGCTGTACTGCCCGCAGAAACAGCCTACAGTGAGAGAAGAAGAGGAACCCACCTTAGAAGAAGTAAGAACAACACTAAGGAAGATGAAGTCAGGGAAAGCAGCAGGATCATATGAGGTCACAGCAGATATGATAAAGATGCTGGGTGAGGTAGGAGAGAAATGACTCCAGAAGGGACTAATAGTAGTGTGGAGAGAAAAGTGTATCCTAGATGACTGGAGAATAAGCATACTCATGCCAGTGTACAAGAATAAAGGAGACATCCACAAGTGTGGGAAGTAGAGACATCAAAGTCCTATCACGTTGCATGAAAGTTCTGGAGAGAGTGATTGATAAATGGATACACAGAGTAGTAGAATGTAAGATTGGAGATGAGCAGTTTGGATTCAGATCAGGATGCAGTACAACTGACCCGATGTTTGCATTCAGACAGATACTTGAGAAGAAATTAGAGATGAGGAGAGAGTCCAACTGGGCCTTCTTAGACTTGGAGAAAGCATATGACAAGGTCCCAAGAAAGCTGATCTGAGCAGTACTGCAGTGGTTTGAAGTCCCAGAAACAGTGGTAAAATTAGTGCAGGCTATGTAAAAGGACCCAGTGCCTGACGTATGGACAGTATTCGGCCTCATAGAGGGGTGTACATCAGGGTTCAGCACTGAGCCCACTACTGTTCATACTGGTGATGGACTACATTAGAAAACAGGTTAGAGGGGACGGATCAACAAAGCTACGGTATGCATTTAATGTGGCAGTACAGGCAGACTCTGAGCTAGAACTTCAGCAAAGGATAGAAGAATGGAATGCAAATCTGAAGGCACATGGGATGAAACTAAGCACAGATAAGATGGTGGTAATGGCATCAAATTGGGAAAATCAGAAGAAGCTGAGAATAGAGATAGAAGGGAAGATAGTGGAACAGGTAAACAGCTTCAAGTGTCTGGGAGGAGTAGTTGAGGAGAAGGGTAGTCTGAATGAAGAGGTCAAAGCTAGAATCAGAGGGGCTGCAGTCAAATAGCATAGAGCATCAGGTGTAGTCTATGACAGTAGAATGCCAAAGAAGCCGAAAATTAAGGTATACAGGACAGTGCTGTGACCATCTTTGACAGTCAGGCATGAGTGGTAAATACGGCAGGAGTGTTGCACTGAATCGAGAGAGTTGGCAACAGTTAACATGATACCATGATCCCATGTAGGAAAATGGAAAAAAAGGGGCTGCTGATGTGATATATATATATATATATATATATATATATATACACACACACACACACACACACACACACACACACATATATATATATATATATATATATATATATATATATATATATATATATATATATATATATATACATACAAGTGTATGATCAGTTTCTATGTTACTGTCCTGAGATTGCCTGGTCTGCTGATATACCATTGATGGGTTACTATTAAAGCAGTTATATGGGAATATTGCTGTGTTGGGGTTGGGGGAACAACACTTCATGTTCTGCTGGTATGCGTAGAAGTCCAAATATCATGTGACCACACTGTTTAACATCTCCCTTGACTGATGTAGTGAATATTCCAAACATGAGGTCTAGTGCATATTAAGGAACACATTCTAGTGTACTGGGTGTCTGTAGTCACATGTGGCTGTTACTTCGGTCCAAATAGCCCACTGTATTTACTTGCATTAATGTAGCAAATCCATAAATACAATACCATTTCATATTAATCTTTTCAAGTACTGTGTAGGTTAGAGACTTATCTTATGAATGCAGCAGCTGACAGAACTGTATGTCAGGGCTGACTCTGTCTAATGAAAGTAGTACACAGCCAATACATCAATAGGTACAGGTTGTTTGGGTTGTCTGGCATCAATTTTAATATATGCATGTGATTAGGAGTAAGGTGTCAGCCCTTAGGTCCCTAGGATGCCAGTGAATGTGCTATGTGTTGTCTCTTAGCATAAGCTGGTGCATACTGAGCATTCCTAAGTGTGCCTTCAGGGACATCAGGAGGGGATTCCTCCTTCAAGTCCTCCTGTGACTGTGGCTGTGGTGACATAGGCACTGGTAGGGGGCTGTTTATTCCTTCTCTTTGCTGATCCTGCTGCAGCTGTTTCTGCAAGATCATATTGTGTAGCATAGCGCATACTGTGAACATATGTCCACATGTGGCAGGAGAGTACTGCAGGGCTCCACCAGATATATCTAGGCATCAGAACCATGTTTTCAGAAGCCCAAACACATGCTCTATGATATTCCTAGTTTGTGCATGTGCGTCATTGTGGCATTCTTCCATGGATTTGTGCATTTCTGATGGGTGTCATGATCCATGGTTCCAAGGTGTAGCCATCATTCACCAGTAAATGGCTGTGGGAGATATCCCCCCTAGCAAACATCTGGTACAGCTGTTATTAGTGCTAGATATGTGAGTCATACTAACTGCCAGAGATGCCAACACACACATTCAGGATAATCCCAGGGCACTGCACATGACCTGGCAGTTGATGGAGTGATACCCCTTGTAGTTGACATTGATTCTACACTCCTTACCGGGTGGTGCCTTGATATGTACATGAGTGCAATCTATGGCACCCAGTACTTCTGGGTAGTATGCTACATGGTAGAAGTGTTGCATATTGCTGGCCCTCACCTCAGTGGTGAGGGGAAAAGAAATGTGCTCACTGGCATGTGGTAGCATGACATCCCGGAGCTGGTGTAGTGCTCTGGATGCAGATACCCGTGAGACCTCCATCATTTCTCCAGTTGGTCTGTACTGTAAGTACTTGTAGGTAGTATCCTAAAGGCTACACATACCTTTATTTCCATTGGGATGAGTTCCTCTCTGTTGGCTCTGGGTCTGAGTTTAGGGTGGCAGAGCTCAGTGATTTCCTCTAGTATGTCCCTGTCCACCCTGTAGCACTCTACAATCTCCAGCTAATGTTGCTCCTGGTAGGTTACCCTGAGGCTGAACACTTTTCTCCTTCTCTGTCTAGGCCTATTGTCAGCAGCACCAGTAGCATTGACTTCAGCATCTAGCACATACAGATATAGCAGACCTTCAACAGCTCCTAGCATTACCTCAGTTAAAATTTCCAAGTCTGTACTCCAATGGAGCAGATTATTCAGGTAAAATCAGAATGTAGGGTGTATGCATACTTTATACAGCTCTACTGAAGGTGCAGGATGTGTGATTGGCTAACTATGATGCATTCCACCTGCCTAAAATAAAATTAACATCATTTCATGGCCCTATTTCAGTGCATGATGCCACACAGCATGGCTTAAACAAGTTAAAACTTCTAATTGCATACATCTGGTTTTGAGACACACTCAGTAATGCAGCACACAGTGCAAACACATGCACCAAAGCTTAGAAGAGCTTAGAAGTCAATGGACACCCCCCCCCCCGATGTCAGCTACATCTTGTGTAAGCATCGACATGTGTCTAAGCCTACACAAAGGGGATATGCAAACACAATTACTCCTTTCTGCTATTTATAACTCTTCCTCATTTGCATACATATCCATGCACATAGCCAGGAAACGACACACTTCATAGCCCTACCACATTAGCAACATCACCAATGCACCATTGTAAGGACTCCATGCAAGGTCCTGTACTACATTTCTGTCACATAATATTATTTTCTTTTTTTTACATTTTTTTTTTCTATGAAGCTTGTTTGCACACTTTGGTCTGCAGTGCAAACGTCAAAATTATTTAAAAAAAAAATAATTTAACTTATTTCCTTTAATTTTTCTAATATACAGGATAATAGTTTTGCTCATATGTGTATGGGGTATTACAATTTCAGGGGATTACTGTCCATATATCTACAGTTTTATACCCTCTTTTGTCTGTCTGCACTTCTGTACGTGAACTTTTTCTATGTACACTAAGGACACTGACACAGGGTCTGAATAGATGCCTATCTGCTTGTTGGATCACTCTGCCTCACTTGCATGAGATTCACCTGCTTATGAAGCCATTTGCATGGCACGGAAGTTTCCGTGTTTGCGTGTGCATGCGCACAACTCAGCAGCGCTTACTGAATCTAAAAATGTTTGCACCCATGTAAGCAGCATGGAGCAATGCCTACATAGAAAAAAAAATGCGTAGGCTTTATTAAATTCCCCATTCTATGGGGGCTAAATAATTTCATTTTCATTTTTTGCACACATTGAAATGACAGGTACAAGCATCCATGGCAAATCAGCCTAGCTTGTTAAATAACTCATTTCTGTTCAACGTGAGTTTTACTCCTTTATAGATATACTATGAATAATCGCATGTTCCATCAGCATGAGATACTTTGATCCCAAAATGTCTAAAACCCTGGAAGGTCAGTACTCATAATAGCAAAATTTCCGGGTCTATATCAGAACATCGAAGTTTTAAAACTTCAAATGTTCTAATATCGATCCGTTTTGAGTGAACACTAAAAATAGCGAAGCTGCAGAACACCGAATTCTTTCCTAGGGAAAGAATTTGGTTGGCCGGTTCTGTGACTTCACCATTTTCAGTGCTGTGGTGGAAAGTTACCGGTTGGGTTCAGGCAAGTGTGCGATTGTGTGGTCGTTAGGGTTAGGGTGTGGGTTAGGTGAGTTAGGGTTAGGGCATGGGTTAGGTGAGTTAGCGTTAGGGTGCAGGTTAGGTGAATTAGGGTTAGGGGTGGGTTAAGTGAGTTAGGGTTAGGGCGCGGGTTAGATGAGTGTGCGATAGTGACGGACCTTAGGGTCTGGGTTTGGGTTAAGGTAAGTGGATAGATAGTAGTGTATGTACAGTTTAGTGTAGGGTTAGTTGTAGGATTATAAGTGTGTGTGTATTGATATTTTTTAGGTGTGCTTATGTTGTGTGTATGTGTTTCGGAATAGCAAATTTTTTCCCAAGGAAGAAATTTGCTATTCTGAATGTTCAATATTATGTGGTTTAGATATTTTAGGTTAGATGAAATAACGTTCGCTATTTTCATCTTTCGATAGCATGATATAAATGCAAATTTACAATGGCATAAGCATGGAATCAATGTTTTTGCAAGGGAAGTAGAACCTCAATACAAATGACAGAAAAATCAGTAATCCTCTTTCCCTGTTTTCAGAGTTTAGCAGCCTTCATGTGACGCAACCTTCCAAACACCATATTCTTAGTGTCCATCAACTGACTGAAGGCAAAGAGTTATTTTTTTTCCCACTTTATCAACAGCACCATGTCATAACTGACAAAGTGAAGCTACAGATTTTACAGTGATACCTTGGTACTATGTGAAGTGATTGATGGAAATTTTAATTGAGCATTTTTCTGCTTTATTTCCAGGATGTTTGAAAGTTCCACCACATAGTTTTGCATTATTAGGAAGAGTTGACCTCTCTACACTGATTGGATTCACGTCAGTCCACCAAAGTTAGTTTTGGTGAACATTTTTCAATATATTTATGTTTATTAAAACTGCCTTTGGTGAACATCCTATGGAAAGTATTTTTGCAGGTGTCAAGCCATCTTAGCATCCCCCACCCCATGTGGGAGGACAACTCCTCATCTCCCAAAATGACATATATCATCTCCTGGGTCACAAAACAATAAAGAAAAAGACAAACTCCAGTCTTACCAAATGTGGTTTTAGTGAACTTACTTTGATATATTTAATCTTACCAAAATTATCTTTGGCATCCCGATGTGCTTCTGACTTTTCACACTGATGTGAGTTGTGAGATATTTTGCATATCCTGAATTTTTGCACAAGATATATATATATATATATATATATATATATATATATATATATATATATATATTCATGTTTCATGGGAATTGAGTCACTAATGACTACAAGAATCTTGTGATTGCTCGATTGCAATGTAGGCCTAAAAGATTTGCAGTTGTTACGATTTTTAGTTTTATAGTCTGTATCTTATTATTTAATAGCGTTTGTCTGCAATGTTTATACTTTCTTTGAAATTACTGAACGGTGAACGTTTGACTTGTTTTTGCACACAACAGAATATTTTCTGTTTGAAGAATATTCCAGAAGGTCAGTTTATTATTCACCTGCTTGCAGAATCAGGGACACTTAGCATTTGCACTTCAGTTTAGGGCAGACATTACTAGACGTTCTGCTTCTGTCTTTACTATGCGTACATGAATGTCTTTACAAATTCACTGAACAATCTGCAAATTCACACCTTGACTAGTCTTTAAATATACACACCCTTGTTCACCTGTCCATTAGTCAGTCTCACTTCCTTATTTACAAAGTAAACATTTCTGAAACAAACACTACATAAAAAACATTCATACTTTTTTTTTTTTTTATTGAATGACAACTTATTCGTTATTGTGTCACAAACTTCTGCATATCCATCCATTTCACTCTCAGGGTCATAACTAATATTCGTTCAAACTGCATGAAATTAAGTTCTTGGTGAAATGTTTTTTCAATTTTTATCATCTTTGTAATACTGCTGTGTGGTGACTTTGTATATGTCTGTTATAATACATACTCCAAGGGGGTCGAGTTAAACCTTGCCTTTCTATTTTTGGCTCTTTATGGAGTTGTCAGACTTCAGAATTAATATCCTTTAGAACCTCAGCATATATTTGAGTATGTTTTCCTACATGCTTGTTGAATTTGTTAGCTGTAGAAAATTATGCATTTTTTCTTAGCATGTACATTCATCTCTTGTAGGTATTAAGAATGGAATCAATTAATAAAGCTTTCTCCATAAGCAACATTCTGTTTTAAAACTGCTCGGTGTTCATCACACTGTATACTTTGTATAGAGCTTGCATGCTTTACTTAAGCAATTTTAATGTTACTAAAAAAAATAAATCAAACAAGACCTTTGCCATAATAATGATTTTTATTGTTATTTCACTGAGTTCTAAACTTGACTACTTAATGATGAGTTAACAATGTAAGTGAAAAGGTTACAAGTCAGTTATTAACTTCAAATAGTGTTTTAGTTTCTTTTATTATATTTTACTGTTACTAATTTTCTCATCTAGTTTGGTATATAATGTAGAGATCAACAAAGAAGTATGAAGTCTCCCTTTAAGTTGATACCAACATGACAGGGAAATACTAGCAGAAATAAAAATGATTAGTGACCACAAACTAATGTTAAAAAAAAAAAAACTTGTCTATAAACACCTTAAATTCCAAACACAAAAAAACAGACTGAACTTGCAGAGTGATTAGCTTTGTTATAATTTATGCAATAAACACAAAAATCAGCTCATTGACAAACAACAAGAAGCAGAACGCTATTATAGCAGGCAAGTGCTACATGTTTACTTGTAACAATATTATCACAAAAGGCATGTTTCACCACTCACCCAAAAATCAATCCAACCTACTAGCAGTGAAACAATAAACAACTCACTAATACTAAATCCTTGGAGCAGTGTTAACAAATATACTCTGTCCTACTTTCATTTAACTTCAGGAAAGGGAGTGGGGAAATGGCTGCCAAATTCAAAGAACAAAGTCCTCTCACTCCCACCAAGCTGCTTAACAGTAGCTTGTTACCCATTTTCTTTCCTTCACAACTAAACCATATTCAAACCAAACAATTTACAATTTCAATAGCTAATAGACCATATGTACAATGAAAAGATCCAGCCTGGTCTCATTAGGATACAACCCATCACCCCTATACTAGACTGGATCCTTATAGATTTCCAGTGTTCCAGTACCATCACTTTTCAGAAGCTGCAAAACTAGCCACTCTGCAATTTATGAAATCTCTCAAAGCCTCTACAGCCAAAATCTTAATTACCCCCTCCATACCCATCTCAGTAAATCACACAGATTCACTGACACTTTAGCTTCTGACACTTCAGTAAACCAACACATGTTGAAAACAAAGCAAATCTTGATCATCCTAAACTAGCCTCCACTATGCCTTACCCTAGTGCAATGAGCACAACAAAACCTCTTTCTCGTGCAACAGAAATACCTTCTGCCCTTTATCTGCCTGATGTATCTTAGACCAACCCACCCAGCCATGTGCACATCAGACCTCTTCAAATGGTCTATCAGCTCAATCACTCTGAAGGCCTCAACATACAGGAAAACTGACAGAGCTGCCCAGAATATGCTGTCTTCATCAAATGCTGCTATCAGGTACAACCACCTCAATAACAATCTCATCAGCTGCCTCCTAATCAGAAACCCCTTGACCATGGCTTGGCCCCTCAACGATTCTGAGCTTTTAAATATCCTGACAACTAACCAATGCTTCGTCTAATCTATCTTCACAGAGAACTTAGACATTGTCCCTAAAGCCACCACATGCACCCTAAATGTCCTACTCACCTCACCACACTGACACCTGAGAGCAAGTACCTAGCCAAGAAACATAAAGACTAACACCTGTCTCTTACTGGTGACTGACTAACAAAGAAATACAATTCCTACAGTTTTACTTGTGACTATTACACAAGCTGACCCACTACAGCCTGATCTAAACCTATTCTGGCATCATGGTTGACTGAACCTCCATCTTTACCAAGACAATCCAAAACGTGTGAAACTGAAACTGGAATAAATTGTCAGCAACTATGCTTAATTTAGCAGGTAATTGTGGTCTGGAGATGAATTGTAGAAGGTCATGGAGGGGCACAATGTGTGTATGCATCTTTGAGATGATGACATCCTCAGTGTTCCACAATAAGGATGTTATGTGTACAGAGGGGAAAAGGAGGATGTTGGATTCAGGGGTCTATGTAAAATTTTCTCCTCAATGGCAGTCAGATGAGAAGAGATTCAAAACATCATACACCAACCCACTCCCATCAGCTGACAGATCAGATTTGAGCACCATACCTGTCTATGTATACAATATGTATTCCATACAACATAAGACTAGCACCACTGCAGATGTCTGAATTTAATAGTGTCTGATTACACTTTACAGAGCATGACATCATCATTGTGTGCATAGAAGAAGATGTTGGAAGGAGTGTCTGACATAGCTATGGACTCACATATTGGTGTAAAATTGTCTCTTGACTAATAGTTGAATGAAGACACACACACACTCAAGTTAACTGCTGTGAGATTAGAATCCATCCCTTTCTGGTTAAACAAGCTGGAGAACACAATACTTAGTGCTAGTACCAGAAGTCTGACTTTACTAGTGTCAGAGGGCACTTTATAGAGGATGACATTGTTGCAGGTAACATATGCTGTGATGAGACTTGTGTGCAAAGGTAAGATTTGCAGTATGATTGTGTGAGTGCAATTTGCAGAAGTGTTTATAAATACATCCTGGCAACCTGGTGAAATAAGCTATCATGAATGCATATTGCAGAAGTAAGACAGGCATGTACTAGATGAGACACACATGCACACATACACTTGGGAAACACCAGTAGTGCAGTGTTGGAGTTATGTGTCTTCATATTTGGATAAAGGTATGTCCACATTGCACAAGTTACTGACAATATCAATGGAATATGATTGTCTATGACTAATGTCCACTGTCACTATGAACCCACACAAAATGTAACAATGCAGTTAGGCTATGTAATTCTGTCATCTGTTTGACAATTGCCCAAGTACTGATATATCATTTCCAAGTGCATTGGTGCAGGGCACACATGAATATCAGAAAGCATGTGTACAGTCAAGTACACGTTATTGCCCTTCTCTTGTGTTTATGAATGCATTTCCATATATTGTAGGATTACAGTCCAGTAACCAGAGTCAGACATGCTATACACCTCTTCACAAAGTGCAATGGCGAAAAGCTGATTTGGTGGATGATAGCAAAATATTAGCACATGCATGATTCATACTTCAGGAATTCAACTTGGACTTGTTAAGTAGCAGTGTCCACTGATGCTTATTGCCAAACTGTGCACAAATAGGGACATACAGTAACTGATCTGGTTATGGTTAACTGCAAAATACATCTGTTTGTTGTTAATGTTTTATGTGTCAGGCTTTCAAAATATGCTATGGGAGAAATTGCTGGCAGCTAGTATGATCTGCATGTTGTAGTCTCTCTTAGAAATGTTGGGGCCAAAGTTTTATAACTTAAATTACTATTGACCTTGCCTTCAACATTTGTATTATGCGCAGAACAGATGCAGTTCTCTGCTTAAGGAAAGAGTGAAAAAGTTTATGTAGTATGTCTTTCTTCATGCAGACAGGCTCAGTAAGAGCTAAGGTGGCCATCAGCACTCTGGACAGTACAGAGTGTGGAAAATACACCTATTGGCTAACTTTCTCAGTGGCACAGGGTTTAAATGCAGTGAGCATTTGGTCAGAGTACAAGTAAGCCAGAGTTCATATCAGGATGTCATTAACTAAGTAAATGCGATCAGGGTTGCACGTGTGACTGTCAATGATTACACTAAAGTATGTGTCTTCCCCAAATTTTATCACTGCTGTCTACATCAATACACTTCTACAACTAGTAGCTGTTTTTCAGCCATCACTGCAAATCACAAGTTAATTGTGTGTACAGCTTGCTACATATGATAAGAGGTGATACATCTTTTGAAATGATTAGTATGACTCAGCAGATATGCTGAAAGAGACATGAGAAAACTGTCCTTAAGAGCATCCCCTACTGCTGGGTTATGAGCCTTGACGAGATGCAAACATACATTTATACATCTAATCATTAGATGAACATGACACAAAGGTTCATAGGTGTTTACTAGGCTAACGACCACAAGGGCCTTTTTAAGCCTAGCCATGCATCCCAAATCTCTGACAAGTTCTGGTACTCTTGATAAGTGTAAGCAGGGGCTTCGGAGATGAAATATTTACAAGCAGGGGCCTGGGAAGTGAACCATTTACAGGTTGCCTGTGTTTATTAGAGACATAGGGGCCAGGTCAGGGATGAATTTCCTGTTCACCATCCAGTTGTCAAAGTTACACTAGAATTGGGTTAGAGAGAAAATATGCTTCTCAGGGATGGGGAGTCTGTTCCAGAGACAGGGTATCCCCGGCATACATAAAAGTCTCAGCAAGTCCTATTTATATCACAGGAAATGTTTAAGTCTTTAGAATGGGTAATTTTAGTGCTGTTTGTTTTGTGGATATGCAGGAGGTCCAGCAGAGTGGGGTCTGATAATGCCCTGTATGCCAGTCATAGATTACCCTCAACAGCCTGTAGGAGACAGAATACAGGGATAGGGCCTTGAGGAGGTCTGCATAGGACATTTTACTTAAGTCCTGTATTCTTTTAGTGAGGAACCTCTGTGGACATTACAGTTGTTGGATATGCCTGGTTAAGTACATACCAAAGGTGGTATTGAACTCAATAATAGGTCTGATGAATGCCAAATACAGTAGAACAATGACTTCCTTGGACCTAGATGCCATACCTTTGTTTATAAGTTTCACAACATAGAATGGTTTCCTCACTACTGTAGAAATCAGTATAGATATACTGTAGAAAAAGGGAATCCTACAGCAGAGTTTGAAACCTTGCACACTACAGGAGAACTGATAACCTACTGACTCAAGGTAACAGTATGTAGAAAACATGTGATGGCCTTTACATCCATCAGCCTAATAGGCACACACATTTAAAGAGGGATGGGAATGAAGGTATGAATACAAGGAGAGATGGACATACACATAACAATGTTTGGTGTATTGGAACCTTCATGGATGTTTTTTGGTGTGTTCTCATTATTAAATTGCCGTGCTCTGTAGCATGAAGTGACTGATAGAGGGGTAAAGGCAATCTAAGAAGTGTCAGAGTAACTGTTTCAAAATTCCTATACCTCAGTGAATGTAAGGAGTTGTTTGTCTTTTCGGCTTTTCCCAGTTAGGTGTCGCCACAGTGAAACTCCAGTCCTCTAATAATTGGCAGTAGATTTTTTTTGAAAATAATCAGAATAGTGTGGCTGATGGCAAAAACTCCATAGGTTTTGCCATACGACATGAACAGCCATTCACCTCTGTTCAGCATTGGTGGAAAAAGCCAAATTCTACATAAATGCAGATGACTTTTGGGACATTTTTCCCTATGTGTTGTATGTGATTCTATTTTTGACCAGCTTAAATGTGTGAAAATGGGGTTGATAGAAAAGGGGTGAAATGGAGAAGAAAGCAGAGGGAAGAGCAAAGGGGAAGAAATACAGGCATTTGCAAGAGGGGATTGGGAGACAACCATAGATATCTACTTCTTCACCACAGTAATATGCACATGTAGACAAAATTTGATGTCTTTGGACTGTCACCACATCACAGACAGGTTACAACAATGCAATGATGTTGTATAGTCAATTGGATCAAACCAAGTGTGTCAAGAAAACACATATGCAAAGTGGAAAGTTAAGTATGAGACATATATATTTTTTTTCTTGGTTTCAAAAACAGAGGAATGCTGGGAAATGGAACCTAGGAATGTGAGGGTCAAGTAGGTAGGGCAGGTGAAAAAGCAGGTGCAGACAAGCAGGAAATATAAGACAGACTCAGGGAAGGTGGGGGACACAAAAGGGTTGGAGGAAACCATGATTGGGGATAGGTATGGGACATCAGAGGCACATGCCTGTCAAGCATGAGAACAGTGAGAATTTATTCCTCACACTCAGAACTACCAGTACTATCCCCTTCCTTAGCTATCTGTGAGACTATTTGATGCGGGAGTCTCTTTTCTATTTTTAGGAGCAACCTTTCCACTTGGCTGATGCAGGTACCAAGGCCACTCTCTATTAGATCTTGCACATTCCCTGGCATCTTCTGTTGGATGACATAATACCACCTCCACCAGTACTCCCAGAGGAAACCACTGCACCGTCAGCAATGGCTCTGCTACCTGATCAGAATAGACCTGGTAGGGCAGGGGTCATGGAGGCAGTACTGCTACATTGCATGTCAGAGGTGCTGGCTGTTGGTGCAGCAGCTAGCAGTGGATTGACAGGTTCATAGGTTCATAGGTTGGTACTAGGCTATCAGCCCTAGGGCCTATATAAGCCTAGCCATAAGAATTCCCTGGCTATTTCTTCCCACACTATTTACTTCCCTAGAGCCCTGTCTAGCAGGGCGACTGACGTGATCCCTGGGGTGAATATCCTTTCTCCCATCCAATCGTCAAGGTTCCTTTTGAAGAGGGCCAAAGAGGCACTCTGCTTGACATGTATGGGCAATCTATTCCAGAGTCTGGGGAGTCTCGGTCAGGAACCTATCCCTCCAGCATGTTTTGTTTATTGTGATGATAAGGTTTAGATCCCTGGAGTGTGTGGCTCTGAGGGATTTGGATTTCTTTAAGTGTAGCAAGTCCAACAGCTCTGGGTTTGACATGGCCTTGTATGTTAAGCAGAGATTGCCTCTGAGTAGATGATATGTGACAGAGTATAGCTGGAGTTTTTTAAGGCGGTCAGCATAGGGCATCTGCTTTAGGCCTGTGATTCTTTTAGTGAGGTATTTCTGTGGCCTTTCCAGTTGTTGCAGATGTCTTAAGAGGTACATACCAAATGAGGCGTTGTATTCTATAATGAGTCTAATGAGGGATGAGTACAGTGGGACAATGACCTCCTTTTTTTCTGGATGAAAAGCCCTTAGTGATGAGGTGTGCCACATAGAAGGATTTCCTGACTGTTGTGGCGATGTTGTTATCGAAGGTGAGACCACTGTCCACCTGTGTCCCTAAGTCTTTTATCACAATTTCAGTGTTTAGTGTACTGCCACCTATATGGTAATTCATGGATACATGTTTTTTCCCAAAGGGGATAACTATACATTTCTTGGCAATGAGCTTGAGTCCATGGCTCTGAAGCCAAGCATCTGTTTCTGTAAGGCCCTTTTGTAGAGTATCCACATCATTTGGGGATTCAGTAATGGCTCCCAGTTTGCAGTCATCTGTGAACTTTGTTATCCAGAGTCCCTTAGTGTTGGCCTGTACTTCAGAGAAGTAGATGCCAAACAAGAGCGGTCCCAGAACTGAACCCTGAGGTACTCCACTTGTCACTTGTCTGGAGCTGGATTTGGAGTCGGCTACTTTTACAGTGTGGGTTCTGTAAGTAAGCCAATTAGCAACCCATTGGGTGATGTAGGGATTAATGCCCAGCTTAGTAAGTTTATCTATGATTCCAGAGTGGGGGATGGTGTCAAAGGCCTTGGCAAGGTCTGGATAGGATGTGTGGGCCACCTTACCCTTGTCCATGGCTCTGGAGACTGATTTGAAGAAGTCAATCAGATTCAGGAGACAAGATCGTCCCTTCACGAACCCAAACTGGGTGGGGTCCAGTGTTTGAAAGTTGCCAATGTCTTTGTTTATAAGTTCCATGATAATACGCTCCATGGCCTTGCAGATAAGGCTTGTCAGACTGATGGGAAGGTAGTTTCCGGGATCCAAGGTGGATCCTCCCTTGTGGAGTGGGATAACTGTAGCTCTGCACCACTCAGTGGGCATGAAACCTGAGGTGAGGCTATGATTAAACATGACAATTAGGTGAGGTACCAGTTCATATTATAGTTCATGTAGTACACAGCCCAGAATGTCATCTGGTCCCATGGATGCTGTATTCTTAGCTTTGGAGAGTGCTTTTTTTACCTGTGTGGCCGTTATTACCAGAATTTGTCAATCTTCCGGTATTGAGATGGGCCATTTAGGGGGTGAGAGGGGGGTAAAGCTGGCACTGAATCAATCTGCCAGGATATTGGCAATATCCTTGGGATCAGTATATTTAATGCCATTCTGTTTTAGCTCAGAGCAGATCTGAGCATTGCCATTTATTTTTTTGACATAGTTATAGAATGCCTTGTGGTTGTCTTTGGAATCTTTGGCAATTTTATTTTCGTAACTAGCTTTGGAGGATTTTATGAGGGATCCCATTTATTTACTGATGCTGGTAAGGAAGTTTTTTTGCATCCTGCGATTTTTCTCTTTTCTGCAGCAGTTTCTTCCTTTTGTTGTAAAGTTTGTTTATGGAAGTGGACCACCAGATTGGCTTGCTTTTTTTGGATGAGAGCATCTTGGTTCTGTTTGGGATGGCACGATTCATGCATGAGTGGATGTGCTCATACAGTGCCTTAGTGTAGGATTCAGCAGTTGAACTTTCAGTTCATGTCTGCATGGGTGTCATGAAGTTTGTCACTTCTGACTTGAGTAGCATGAAGTTGGCTTTGGAGAAGTTCTTTATGGAGGTTTCCTTACTGGGGGGTGGGGGTGGGATGTGGATGTTAAGGGTGATTAGCTTATGGTCAGACCTGACTAACGAGGGGATGACCATAGGTGTGGAGCATCGATTTCCCATGTTGGTAATGACCAGGTCTAGGATATTGGAGCCCTTGGTAGCACTATGGATTAGTTGATCCAGGGCATTGAGTTGCAGCAGTTTGCCCACCTCCCTTGATGAAATGCATTTTCTTTTTGGCAGAAAGGTAAGTCATCAGAATGCCCCCCCCTCCAAAAAAAATAGATAAGGGGTGTGGCGAAACAAAAAAGAAAAGAGATGACTAGGACCATATGTTACATTCATCTTTATTTCAATAAATAGCCATTTATTATTATCCTAGCTATAGACTTTCACACACCCAAACACGATTGTGAATTGTTACAAGTAATTCTTGGAATATGCACATATTACATAGATGTTTTCAAAGATACTACTGGGTAACTTAACAGCATACCAGTAAAACCAATACTGATACATTTCTACTTTAAAAATAATACTTGTTGAATGTGAACCTGTGGGCTAATTGTTGGAATTGAACCAACATAATCTGAATACACTATTACACTTGCCTAATACAATCACCAACAGCTACAGGAGAAAGCATGCATGTTTGCTGTTACAGTTAAGTTATGCATGTTGAAGTTGCAATTAATCTATGGCATCACAATGGTTAATGCAATCAGGGTTGGTTGTGCTGCAGATATATGCCTTGCCTCTCTGAATTTTGCCAGTCCCTCAGCATATGCCTCCATGTTCACTGTGATTTCCTCTGCAGCAGTAAAATAGAGAATGATAGAAGAAGGGACATAAAAGCATTATGCATATCATTTTTAGCTGTGTTCACCATCCCATATCATTTCAAGTTGCTTGATCCGTATACTTACACAACTGGGGGGGAGGTGTTAGCAGTTTGAAACTTATCCAGTCACTGGTTGAGTTTTGCCTGCTTGTGCCTCTTAGGGTTACTGTAGTGGGGCCTCCACTTCTAACCAGTGCATGATACGCCAGTTGCACTAGAGACAGCTTTGGCTAGGTTGTTCCAAGCCTCAGCCTTGTACTGAGACTAGTTTAAGTCCATCTGCAGCAGCCTCTAGCTGTAGTGCTTCACAAGGAATGCAATAAATATTTTGGACTCCTCCACACCCCTCGTCTTTGGCCTGAACTTCACACCATCATTCCCATTGCCTGCCATGTCTATAGAGCTCCTCCAACAATAGTAACAATGGTTTCATGGCAAATTGTGCTCTTACATTTTATGAAGCGTGCACAAGTACACGCAGTCATGCCGAATGCATTTGCATGATTGTAAGCAGAGACATTATCAAACAAAGTGGAAGGAAGTTTATGAAACAGTAAAAATGATGCGAAACTTGGCAGTGATCTTAGGCATGTGTGATGCTTTGCCTGATCACACTATGTCCAATGTTCAATACTGGAATGATTAATGACTTGACTTTTAAGTCTTCACTTTGGAGGGATCAGTTGGTTGACTTGGCATGTATTTTGTTGGGACTTGCACACTATAATAAGTATGTTGGACAAGGTGTGATACAAACTTATGTAAAAGAGAATGCATACATTTCCACACAGGCTGTTATCCTGATTGTCAGAGAAGAACTGCTTTTCAATCAGGATCATTAAAGATATACAGCTTAAAGAGTGATTGGTGCTATACTTCAATTAGGCCTGTGTATGTGTGTGTGGCATTAAAAGGTCCTGGTTTATGCATTCTCAGCTGTGATGCAGAACTAATGCCAGGCAATATATTGGAAATGGACAGACTTCCATGACTTTAGTAATAGACTTTGGAGTTATGATACATACATCACAATACATTCTGTTTTACAGTTATAATTGGATTATTGGGGGGGGGGGGTC
Organism: Protopterus annectens; assembly: GCF_019279795.1. Lineage (NCBI taxonomy): Eukaryota > Metazoa > Chordata > Ceratodontiformes > Protopteridae > Protopterus > Protopterus annectens. The sequence goes on from NC_056733.1 coordinate 1,958,681,739, forward strand.
TGCATGATTGTTAGTAAACTATTGTGTCAATCACAGATATGCAACTGCATTTTTTATTATACAATCACCATTTTCATGTTAAAACAGTTACACACATAATCAACTGAGTTTCATATGTCAGTTATTAATGGGTTATAGTACTTACAAAAGTATGTGTATGCGAGCAGTAATGATACCTTATTGTTAATCAGCCTGCTATACAGAGCTATTGTTTTGTAGTATTACCTTTATAATCAAAGTTTTGGGAGCAATGACAGTGGGATACCCCTACTAAAAAGTACAGTCTGCTTGATTGGAACCCTGGCTCACCTGTGATCTGACCAACTCACTGGACCTACACCTAGTGCCACAGGGAAATCTATGTAGCTGGTGTATTTTCCACACTCAGTACTGTCCAGAGTGCTGATGGCTATGCATCAACACTAAGCCTTTTTGCATGGAGGAAGGTAAGTCAATTTATTTTTTTCATTATTTTTCCCTTAAGCAGTGAACTGTGTTTGCACACAGGTAGGCAGCACACATATGGAAAAGGCAATAGTGGACATGTATTACTTATGTAAATTATATTATGACCCCTTCAATAAAAATATTTACTGTTGGGCTCAAACCCTACTTTATCTCTGTTCTGTTTTTTGTTTTTTTTTAGCTCACAGTATTTGTACCTTGTGCCGCAGAGATAATTAGCTAACAGGTGGAATTTCTGAAGTCATTATCATCCATGATGCTGACTGCCATGCAATGTCACTAAGTGTGTCTATCCTCTATAAGGCAACTGAAATAAAATTTCTCACTCTTTCCTTAAGCAGTAAACTGTGTTTGCACTATGCCAGGTGGTGCGCACATGGCAAAGGCAAAAATATATTAATAAATACATACATACATACATACATTCATAATCATTAAAAAACGGGAAACAGGATTAAAAAAATTATATAGCTCTGGATATGAGTCATCAGACTATTGCACTTACACAACACAGTTGTAGTAGGTTATCTCTGTTTGCCACAGACACAGTTTTGAACCCCAGTCAAATAATGCGCATACAAGTAATACCCATCTCATATCCAGTATTAAACTATTCATACAGTTAGACATTCTCAGTTGATTGCATATGTGTAGATAACAAACTTAGTGGAATGAGTGATCTCACAATAGCTATAGATATGTTTGCAAAACTGCAGCTCTGCCTTATTGTTGTATTCTGGGAATCCTTCCCTTATTTCTGATTTATTATCAGACATAATCGCTAGAGTATATCCTCTCATTTTTCTTTCAAGGTCTGACACAAATACATAACAGTGAACAATAGTTTTCAGCAAAGGCAGGAAACTGTGCTACTGTTCCAAAGAAATATACATGTGGGGTGCTTGGTTTTGTTTAAATCTCACTGCAGTTAGTACTACACTTTGTAAATGTATCCTCACTGACACCCCTGCTTCAGTGAAGGGTCTCTTTGCATTACTGTGTTTTTCCTTCAGTCAGAATAATCATTCACAGTTGCAAGCCACTAGCACATAACAATAGTGTAGAGGCTACATTAACTTTACAACTGCTACAAAAAATCAAAAGTTTGGTAGTAAGTAATTCTAATGAGTTTATACCTCATGTACATCTTCAGAGTGCTCAGATGGCTGAATCTACACTGAAAGGTAACCACATAGCTAGGGACTTGAAGTTTAGGAGATTGTTTTCAGACATGGTTATTGCTCCACTTGAGAGAATGTAGATATAAATAGATTTTTGGATTGTTTTTTCTATAGTGGGTATTTTAGTTGCAATGGGCAAGTGATTTGGTAAACTGCATAAGTATATATTACAGATGCCAGTCATGTCGGATATTGATGGCACTGCTAGACAGCTCACAAACATTCTAATTAGGTACATATACAAGTACCAGTTATGCAAGTATCTGCCATTCATTCATGTTTTTACACATTTATTTTTCTATTACAGGTTCCACACTTATATTGACAGTCCTTCAGTTACAGTTGTTGTGATTCAGGTCTGACTCTGTTTGATGCTAGCAGTACACAGCCATCACATGGGGAAGTAAAGGTCTTGAGCATTGCCTGACAACAATTGTACTCTATGTATGTGCATAGGATGAAAGGTGTACCTCTTACAGGGGCAGCATGTGTGCTATCCATTGCCTCTTTGCCAGGGTGAGGGCATATTCTGCACGCCTATGTCTACCTGCACCGACACAAGCAAGGGGTTCCCCCTCTGACTCCTCACCTGCATGTGGCTGTGGCAACATTGCCAGTGGTGGTGGCATGAGTGGTCTTACCCCTTGGTGTTCCTGCTGCAGCTGTTTTTGCAGGATGATATTGTGTAGAATAGCACAGACTGTGATAATTTTGACACAAGTACTGGGATCCTACTGCAGTTCCCCCCTCCAATTTATCTAGGCAACAAAACAGTGACTTTTGCAACCCAAATTCATGCTCTATGATGGTTCTTGTTTGAGTATTTGCCTTATTATAACATTTCTCCATGGGCATGTGCATTTCTGATGGCCATCACTAGCAATGGTTCCAATACATACTTTGCATCCCCGAGTAAATGGCCTTGTCAGACATTACACATGGAAAACCTCTGATAAAGCTGTGAGATGTGCCAAGTATGGGAGTCACAGTAACTGCAGAAGTTACAAGCACAGAAATTCAGGATGATTCCCCCAGCATTACACATGGGCTGGCAGTTAAGGGAGCGGAACACCTTTCTGTTGATGCTGACCCTTCCCTGTTCCCCTGGATGGAGATTTGATCTCAATATGGGTGCATTCTATCTCACCCAAGACTTCAGGGAAGTGTGCTATGGGGTAGAACTCCTGCATATTTCTAGATCTGTCCTCAGGGCTACAGGATATATATATATATATATATATATATATATATATATATATATATATATATATATATATATAGTCACTGGCATGCTGTAACATAGAATTCAGGAATTGCTGCAGAATCCTGCAGGCTGATGCCCTCCCCAGAATGTTCATGTGTGTCCCTGAAAGGTTCCTGTAGCTAAAACTTTAAATGATATGCATACCTTTTTCGCAACCGGAATTGGTTCCCCTTAATATGACCTTGGCCTCAGGTGAGGACTACAGAAGTTGCAGAGTTCCTGGAATGTGTCTCTATCCATGCTGTTGCACACTTTCGATCACATGTCACACTGCAATGCGAACATGGTGGGACAGAATAATGTAAAGTTTGTTGAATCCGGCCCATTGTCTTTGTTCACTCTGATAAAAAAAGGAAAATGAAAAATTTTAATGCAGATGTAAAGACATCAATGGAGAAATTATGCCATTCACAGAATTTAAGAAATGGATGAATGAAATCCCACAGAGATCTGCCATGGAAATATTTACTTCCATTCATGATTTTCAAAAACCTAATATGATATGTAAACAATTACAATCATGGTTACTGAAAAGAAAAATTGCCAGCATACTTATTTCCTATCTGCCCCTTAAGGATAGCTAACTCCCAAATGGAAATGATCTGTAGTTTTTCTTTAATGTTACTAGGCACCGTTGGTCTCAGTTAATTTCCACTTATGTTGCAACCATCGATTTATTTGGTAACTGGATGCATATATGCCATACTGTGACATTAGAACTGAAGCATAACCCTTTTTATAGGTGTTTCTATGGCAAGAGCATAACTTTCTTTAAGCAAAATCCTTATGAAGACCACCTGACCTTGAAATCATTATACGATTTAATGAAGGCATTTGGCATTAGTACACTTAGAATCATTCTTATAGTTCTATCTTTAACAGAATAGAATAGTAATTACTGGTTTCCATAGGTATGCAGATAATGCTAGAGACAATGGAAACATATAACTGTCATCTAACAATCGTTATGAGTCTGACTGAAGTTTCTCATGTCAAATGTAATAGAAAATATCCCCAAAACATTCAGTTGCATTGTTGAATCCTGGCATTTAGTTACAGGTCAGGTTAAAAGGGTTTAGAGTCAAAGACACTCAGAGCTCCAAAGAATTATCTCTTAAGGACGTCTAAGTACATAATGCTTTGCCAGTTGAAACAACGTCTATAATAAATTAAATCACTAACTTTTTTATAGTCTTCCATTTCTGTGCTACATTACTGTATATTCACCATAGAATGAACTATTAGATTTTTACAAAGGTGCCAGACTTTGTTTAATTAACTGAGTTAATGTACTATTTCAGATTATCCCTTCCTTTTTGGTGTATATATTCTACATCAGTTATTGATGCTGCTTTGTTACTATAATAATATCTTGCTTTCTACTTTATTAGTTTGCTTGCTAATTTACTTGTTATTTACAGTTTTATTTAAGTTGGTTTACAGAAATGCATGAGTTGATGACATTGCATCACAAAGCTCATTTCCCTAATTTGGATCCCAGCTGGAGTATCTTCACTGCAGATTGTGAATGTCCCCTCTATATCTGCATGAGGTTCCAATAGGTGTTCTGGCTTCCATTCACATTCCAAAGACATGATGGTAAATGAACTGGTGCAGTTTCAAACTGACCAATGGTGTGTGTGTGTGTGTGTGTGTGTGTGTGTGTGTGTGTGTGTGTGTGTGTGTGTGTGTGTGTGTGTGTGTGTGTGTGTGTGTGTGTCCTGTGATGGTCTGCTTTGACATCCAGGAATGGATCCCTCACCATACCTCTCAACATCTTAGCAGAAGAAATCTGGACAAAGCCTAACATAATGGGGGGACAAAGGCCAAAAAATATGGGCAAATTTTAAATATTGTCTGTATAAATTTAGAAAGTTGTGAAGATAAAAGGTTTTGTGTTAGCATGCATTTTCTGAAGGATATGAAAATTGAAACTTAAATGTCTTGTCATTATTTAGGGAATTCAGTCCTCATTGATTTTCCAAAAAAAAAAAACAAGTTTTGTGAGCTAAAGACAAAACATATTAGGCAGAAATCTGGAAAGTTGAGAGTTATGTCTCTGGCATATACTGAGTGGCTGCCAGGACAGTCTCTGAATAAGATAAAGTAGATATCAAAAATGATTAAGTGGTTGAAAATGAGTGAATGAATGACGGCAGTGTTTAAGAATGAAATGAATGAGCAAGAAGCTGTAGTCTGCGATTAAACGTGATTAAATAAGCAAAGCAATTTAACAGAAAAGATTATCTGGAAATATAACCGGTCTTAAATACAAGAGGCATTAAAACATACATAAATTGTGGAAAAAATAATAGATGGCAGGAAATGATGTGAGGTTAAGTAAAGAGTCAGAAATTGAATAGGTGGTGATTTTGAAATGTCAGAGATAATTGGCAAACCATTTATTACTTCAGAATTTTGAAAACTGATTAATGTCAATCTTTCTATATAGCAATGGTTCCTAAGCAAAGTCCTATAATTTATAGCAGACGAAAGAGGGACTTGATTGGCTCTACCACATAAACATGCCCCGGGATTCAATAAATTCCATGTAGGTTTCCCGCAGAGCGTACACAGAGTGTTACTGCTGACAAAATATTGTTCATCATGAGGCATAGCACAATGCATATTAATGAGGAGCAGCATGCCTAAGCAAGGTTTTGCAGCTCGCAGCAGTGTCGCTGACTGGGACACCTCTTAGGTGAATGGGGATAGAATTTCTGTGTAAAGTTGCTGGCTGCAAAAATGTACAGATGAATGCGGATAGTAATTCAGTGAAAGTCCAAGCAGCTTTGGTGGACAAATTTGCACAAAACAACACAATGACTATCAGGACTTCACATATGATACTTCTCAATTGTATCTCATTATGAAGAACACACCCGACTTGGGGTCTTAAAAAGTTCATGTTGCACAAAGTTATACACTGAAAGGGTCTGTCACACATCCAGGGTAAACAGAAATGAATCACGTTAATTAATTAAAAGATCTTTTATGTAAGTAAAGCCAGCACATTTTAACCATCATATAACTTACCTAGTTTCAGATGTTAGCAAACCATTAGTATGCTTTAAACATTTTGCCCATTTGTTCCATATTATGAGGGCTACTGTTCCTCATTTTGGAGAGGGAAGACTGAGAGCTATGACACAATTAGCACCGATTCTGCTCAAAGATTTATGACAGCATGGCATTTGCTTTTCCCTTTCTTTAGTTTCCTTCATTTAAATTTTTTTTTGTCCACTGCTTGCATTATGTGCCACGTAGTGCAAACACTGGAAGAGGAGAATCCAGACAAAAAAAAAACAGTAAAATAGGGTATGTAATGTAACTATTCCATTGGCAGTGAATTGCTGCTATGTGGACTGACATGGTCTTCACTTTTGCCTAAAATACATACATAAATAAACCTGAAATTACATTGTTAGCCAATGTTGGTAAGCATTGCGCAATCACTGAGCACCATGTTTGTGCAATGGTAAGTATCGTGCAAAATTTTCAAACACTGTGCGCATGCCCAATAAGCATGTGATAACTGGAAATGGCAGCAAAACATCAGGATAAAAAATGCAATTGGTGGGAAAACCTCATTCTGCATTGGGCGTGATCTCTGGTAGTCATGACTGGTGCGTCTGGGGAGGGAGCAGGCTTTGGAGCTCAGAGTTGGGATGTCCAGGAGTCCAGATTGTTTGCTGGACTCCTAGTTTAAGCATCATAGGCCCCTGTTACAGTAGAGGGACTATTTATGCTCAGAATACAAATCTGAAGCATAGGATAGTGTTGCTAGGGCTTTGACCAGTGCTACAGGTATCCCTCACACTGGTGATCAATGTCCACACCATTTTGACGACCTCATGAGGAGGAATAGGGATACCTTCAACTGTTGGATTGGGGAATTTTGGACTGGGGAAACTCCACAGATGTGTAAGTATCAATAACATTGACTACGTGTAAGCAAACTCTCAACCTCTTAGAGCAAAAAACCTGGACAAAGCCATAAATAATGGGGGGGGGGGGGTCAAAGACTCATTTTTTAAATATTCTTCTTACAAACATAGAAAGTTGATTGAATAACAGGTTTTATTATAGCCAGAAAATCACAATTCTATGAAAAATGGACCGAAAATATGAGGCAAAAATCTGAACATTCTGCAAAAATCTGTACAGTTGAGAGTTGTAAGAGATAAAAGCTGAATATAGTCAAGACTGGTATTCATAATGGTATTTTGTTCTGTCCTTTTTCCACAGCTACCGTGGAGAGACCTTTGAATGCGAGGACCCATGCAGTGAGACAGACAAAGATGACAAAAGCATGTGGTATGTATACATCAGATCCATACTGTTATTGTATTTTTAAAAGTTGAACACAGCTGTATCAAACTGAGCATGCATATCTCAAAAGTTTGCAAACACCAAACGAAAAAAGGTTAGAATGTGCAATGAGCGAATGCACAGTGTCATTCGCTCATTGCACATTTGACATTGTGGGACGGATTGCACTATAGTGGGGTTCAGAAAATGGTCCCTTTCCCCAATGTAGTGCGATCTCGGAGTTAGAATATTAAAGTGGGGGGGGGCTTTTTTTTTTTTGTTTGACATTAATGTTCGAAAAACAGCAAATCTGCTTTTCGATTTTCTGTTTTTCGAGCATTAAGGACTATCGCTGTTTTCACTTTCATGGTTACGAGTCGCTCATATGAACATTCGTACCACTGTGATTTGGCTTTATAAAGGTAAACCATTTTTATCATTATTTTAATGTAACCAGATCTCTTTACCAGCAGCTCAAATGGCCTGCTGTAAACTGTAATCAGTATAATGTGGAAACACATATGTGAAATATAGACACACATCAAGGATGCTTGCTGCAATCTGTACTATTGTGTGCATCTGTTATGAACTGTGTAGTCATAAAAGTAATAAAAACATTTGTTAGGAGATTGTAGTCTGAAAAGTAAATGCAACAGAATAGAGTTAAATAATTGTATCAATGCTTTGTATGTCACATATGAAGTTGCTAATGTTATCCCTTTTTTCCTTTCACCCCAACCCTTATCTTCTCTCTTTTTTATTTTACTTGTTTATTTATTTATTTATGTATGTATGTATTTATTTATTTAATTTTCTTTTCTTTTTTCTTTATTTTATTTTTCCCTAAGGCACAGCGGGTAAGGCTGTCACAAAAGGATCTTCCTGCCCCCACTTTATCCGCCACAACAATGCTGGCTAGCATGCCTGGGCTGCAACCTGGCAGGAACCCCTCTGCTGCCCCTGCACTACCTGGTCCATCAGGTAGTCCTGCCCCACAAGATAGGCCAGTGGTTCACTGCAAGAGCAGTGGTGAAGGCAGTGATTTTATCATCCATGAAGAACTGCCAGAGTTGTTGTATAAGACTGTGTACTGCACTGTTGGTGCATGCCTACACCAGATGGAATACGTGCTCTCCATCATTGTCCTTAATAATAAAAGAAGGAGATGAAGATGTCAGGCACTGCAGCCATCTGCACAGTGAGGTGACAGTAGTGACAGTCCAGTGGGTAAGGACTTGATTCTCACTGTCACCCATGTTGACGTCCATGTGTTCTTGATATCCCTACCCTCACCCCAACCATGTTGTTCACCAACCTCTTGTGTCCTTCACCATCCCTGTGTCAGCAGTACTAACATCAAACTATCTAGCTTACCGACTGCAGAAGGCAAGCTTTCCTGGAGGCCTGATGCTCCTACAAGAAGTTAAGCAAAAGGTAAGAGCAACAACATCACAATCAACTGCAACACAGGAGGTAATGCATTTGCCTCTTTATAGCTGCAGTAAACAATCATGTAAACAAAAACTTGGCGCACAACTCCAAGCTAAGCTTATAACAGTAGCAGTCTTCATCCCCCCAACCAGATAAATGCATTTGACACAGTATTGACTTATTCATTTAAATTCACTAAATATACAACAGTATTCAAGTAACAAGGTCTACCTGGAATCTTCTCTTTGGATGTGATTGGTATGTCTGTCATGCCTCCCACATCCAGCAGATGGAGAACTTCACTATAAGCTTTGTGTGGTCATTAATTCAGCTAGGAAGTGTTCATTGGGGGTCAGTGGTGGTTCCCTAGCACCTGTAACCAAACGGTCATGGCCTACTGTAGCTGCTCTCCTTCTTGCAGCAGTGGTCATATCAGTGGCCCTTTGGCACACCTGTTGATAGGTTCTGCCATGGCCACTCACGGCATTCACATTTGCAAGTTGCCATATTACAAGCCTACCGCCTATAGCTTGTCTTCCCCTTTACAGGAGGAGGGCACCATGTTGCCAAAAACCATTAATTATTATATTATTTTTGGCATCTGTAAAGTGTCTTAGATGTGGATTCACATGTCTCGATGCCATGATTGTCGATAGCCTTAAAGAAAACAGATGTATAATGCACAAAAGTATAACATAACTACAAAATATTGCTTTCATATACAACAGAAAAGGTAGCCAGTCAGTTTTGCCGACTGGTAAAATATAATGCATTCTAGAGATGTGAAATACTAACAACAGACGGGATGCATAACAAGGAGAGTAACAAGAGCAAGATATCCTTGTTAGTGCCATAACAGTAACTCACATTAGCCCCCCACAAAAGAACAGGAAAATGACCCGTTTGGTTAACAAAATATCTTTGAAAATGCAACAGGTGCTGTCAAAGTACCTGTCCCTTAAGCATTTCCATATATTTATCTCACAGCAGTCATTTCTATTTATTTTAATGTTTTGCCATTCATGTCTACCTGGCTGAACAAACATGACCATGCCATCAGTACACGTCTAAGTAATGCATACAGATAATAGTGTAAAAGCCTGTGCTTCACATTATTGTTAAATACATTCCAGAATATGCAATATGTAGGTGACAAAATGGAGCCATACCTTGTGAGAATGAGTACTCCTCTGCAGAGATATCATGAAGAAAATGCTTGTTCTCAATGTTCCAAACATATAGAACTAGCATCAGCTTGCTTAGTACAGAGTTGCCTTTTTATATTGTGCAAATTATTAATGGATTGCAGCTGTGAGTGATTACTGCTTGAGAGTGGTAAATCACAACAGCACTGCAGGCAGCCTTACTTCCATTAGGTATGTTATCTTAGACCTAGAAAGTGTTACATGTAAGGATGGAAATTTAAGTAAGCAGTACACAATTCACAGGTTATGTCTCTTACCATCCAAGCTAGCCTTCATTTCTTGACAGCTAAATATTATATAATTTTTAGTTCATATCCTCACACATTTTAAGGACAATGTTATAGAATGAGTTATACAGAGCATGTCTCAGAGTTCTGTGGCACAGTCTGCCATGCATGACTGGCTCCACCGTGTTGCCCATTCACAGCATCAGATGCATGAGATTTGGAAACGAGGAGTGTCTGCGATGAGTGGAGAGGTGTCTGTAATGGAATGGGCAGTGTCTGTGATGGAATGTCTGCTGGGAGGGGAATAACATCCTTGTGGGTGTAGGTCAGCCACATCATTTGTTGTCAGCCAATGTGGCCATGTGTTATCACTCTCACCAGCTGAATAGTACTTCCAGTGTTCTGTCAGTGAATGTGCTGTCCACATACAAATGTTGAAAGCCATGGAGGTCATGGTCTTGGGTGTCCCCATGAAAGGAGCTAGTCTAGTAGACATCAGTCACATTCAGGTAGCAGCACTGCATCTAACCATGGTGCTGGATGTCACCGTGCCAGTGAAATTCTTGTCAGAGCCAGTCCTCCTGGCCAGGGATGCCAACAATGAACTACCATCTCTACCATGCATGGATCATACCTGTCTAACAGACCAAGACTTAGAGTGAGTAAAGAACTTGGCTATGGTCATGCATGCACTCACATAACTATTTCACCTAGAGAACCCCTACGGATACACACACCATAGTTACTCATTTAGTATTACTAGCCATTTGTTGTGTTATACATATGTCTGCCGTCTTCTCTTTCCTGCTCGTATATACTCACTGATCCTGTGTGGCAGCCTAGGCTTCCTGCCCCTACCACCCCCAACAACATCATCTGCAAGTGATGATAACTGTTCCATATCCCTGTTTTCTATCTTTTGGATTCAAGGATACAAATATCTTCTGTCTGATGTTCACAATGCATTGAAGTGGTCATTGTACCTTGAACGTATATACTCCTGGAAAAGTTCAGCAGTTTATAGTATTAAAATCTCAAAACTTTATACTGATATCACCTATGAAGGTTTTGAAGTAAGAATGCAATATGTATCATTAATTTTTAACTTCTGTCTTTAAGAATTTCTCAGTATAAACATATGGTGCACAGTATAAGTCACACCATCATATTTGGATATTAGGATTGTATAACAGCACTGTAGTGAAACCTGGTCAGAACTATAAAACAGCATAATTATCTCTTTTGCATTACCTTCACCAGACACAAGCAGTAGCTGGATAGACCACAGGCCTTTCTCATCAACATAACACAGAAGCTACAACCATGCCATGATGTATGTGGAGAGATTAAAAGCCATGTCACTGTAATCTGTGTGGTATGGGATGAGGTCACATTCATCTGGCCTCCAGTCCACTTCATACAGCTGATTACATCGATAGAGTCTGTTGAGACCAGAATAAGCATCCCACACGCTGGTGTAAAAGGCTCCTGGTTATGTCAAGCAACAGACACACACATAGTTGACTACAGTGAGAATAGAACCTCTACCTAAGGTACAGAGAATGCAGAACACAGTATTTTACACAAGTGTCACAGCTCAAATCCAATTTTGAGAGTCGTTAGACACCAGTTTATAGCTGATGACATGAGCAGTGTCTGTTAAAGACAAAAATAAGTGTCCCACATGCTGGTGTAAAAGGTTTTCAGTAATCTCAAGCAACAGCTTACAGACACACTATTGATCTAAGTGCACAGACTACAGAACACAGTACTTATCGCAAGCTTCATGGCACAAGTCTGACTTTTACAGGACTTTTACAGGAGTGCAGGCAATAAATGCTCCTGGAGAAGTAACTACAGGACACCATGTCTACTCTGCTGACTTAGCACACACAGAGTTGACTGCAGTGAGAATAGAAACCCTATCCATCTAGGTGCATAGACTACAGAACATAGTACTTAGCACAAGTACCACAGTGCAAGTTTGACTTTTACAGGAGTGCAGGTGAACTTATGGTAGATGACATCAGCAGGCCATATGGGAGACAATAGGTTTGGAGGCTTGCATGAAATGGACATGTAAGTTTGTGCAAGTATCAAAATAATGGCAATCCATGTCCTTGGAGGGGTAACTGTAGGATACCACATCTACTTTGCTGACTAGACACACACACACACACACACACACACACACACACACACACACACACACACACACACACACACACACACACACACTTGACTGCAGTGAGAATTGAACCCCTACTTAACTGCACAGGTCACAGAACACAGTAATTAATGCTAGCACCACAACACAAGTCTGTTTTGTACAAGAGTGTAGGAATACTTATAGAAGATGATATCAGCAAGCCTTGTGGTGCACAACAGCTTGTAAGGCCTCCCTAGGCACATAGCTTCATAGCATTATATGAGGCTAGTAGCCTATTAGCACTAATAACACTTGGCTGTTTAGAAGCCTAGCTGTGTAGCAACACAAGTACCCTTTCTGAGCATAGTTGGATGTTTGAGTTTAGCAGAGCAAGGTTGTGAGCATCACCAAAAGGTTCTGTCCTTGATGGAGCATGCAAGATTTTATATTACACTTTGTAGTGTGTTTTTTTATGTGGGGAAAAAAGTACTGAGATACTCAGTGTTGTAGTGCTTGGTCATGTGGGGGGGAGCAACACATGAATGTGTTGTAAATATATGATGTATGATTAGATCAGGCCCTTGGTTTGTAATGCTTCCACATGTTGTTTTATGTCAGACAAAGGAAACAGAGAATAAACACCAGTAATGAAGCATAATATATACAGTCCCATAGCACAGCAAGCAGCTGGTTTTCACGATGGTGACGATTTTGTACATGCTTGCAAGATGCACCTATTAGAACATAGGTAAGCAGTGTGCAAACATGAAGGGCATTGCAAATATCTTATAATTCTACCTATACTCCAGGCCTATTATTTGAGATGCCCAAGAGCATTAATTGAATATATCTAGTTTATATTTGTGGCTGTCTGATTCCTAGGTAGCCTGGTTTGCCCTGTTTCCACAATGCAGCACTTCACATAAACCAAATGAGCACAGACAAACCTGTAATATAATTGTTGTTCAGTAAAAGTAATATGAATAAGAAATTAAAAATAAAAAGATAAATACGTGAAATGAGGACAAACAACATATGGTGTATACAATAGAGCATGATAGTACACATGAGATATTTCTACATAGCTCAGGATTTGCACTCTCAACCAATGCATCTTCAAAAAACAGTATGGATGCCGTATACCTCTTTGCCATAGAAACAGCTTTGCAGCAAAGGACTGAAGTCAGTTATTCATGCAACCAATTGCAACAGAATGTACACTGCTATCACACAATCAGCTGTTATTTGTACATTTAATTATCATTATATCTGAATATAGTGCACTTACTGAGCATACACCTTGTTATGATTATGCTTGTAAATATACAGCAGTGTCTTACATTTTTGTGTTTCTTGATAATCCATCATTTATGTCACTAGTAGTGTGAGACATGCAGTGTGTATGGCATTCAATATATTTGGCCTTAAATTGTGTGAACATTAACTGGGGGTTTAATGTGATATGCAGTTTCCAACAACTGAAGGATAGGCTGGATGGCATACACAACAATATGCTGTTCTTTTAGTGGTAGCATAGGTGAGTTACTGTTATGACACAAACAAGGGTGCACTGCTCTTTTTTTGGGGGGTAAAGCTCAGTTACTCTTATGTCACAAACTAGCATAGCCTGTTCTTTTGGTGGAGAAGAAAAGTGAGTTACTGTTATGGCACAAACAAGTATATGATGCTCTTGTTACTCTCCCTGTTCTGCATCACCTGTTGTTTGATTTTGGGAAGGGTTGTGAAGTCAGAAATTGGAATGTGTATCATTACTTTCTAACTTCTCTCTGTAATATTTTATCAGTACAAAGGTATGGTGATAAATTGAGGGCATGCACTTTACATCAGTACTTTTGAGAAGGATGACTGTGGGAATCTTTGATGTCTGAGGCTGAAGATGTACTAACGGGAAGATATAAGTAAAATAATTGCTCTGCTGTCAAATGTTAAGGTAATTTCTGTAGAACTCCAACAATATTTACTTGATTACCGTACCAAGTTAAGAAATGCAAGAATATGCCATAATATTATTAAAGAATACACTCTAGGTTCAGGACTTACCTTGCAAATGAGGCAGTTGGCACAGTTTTAGTTCAGGGCTGACTCTGTTTGATGCAAGCAGTACACAGTCAATAGCGGGGGAGGTAAAGGTTGTGTGAGTTGCCTGGCATCAATTTCACAATATGTACGTGAGTAGGAGAAAGGTATTAGGCACATAGGTAGTCAGTGAATCAGCTATGTGTTGTCTCTTATTCAAAGCAAGGGCATACTGAGAACATGTATGCCTGCCTCCAGCCACGTCTGCTGGTGGTTCCCCCTCCGAGTCCTACTCTGACTGTGGCTGTGGTGATCTAGGCATTGGTTGTGGGATGTGTGTCCCTTCTCCTTGCTGATCCTGCTACAGCTGTTTCCTCAGGATCACATTATGTAGCACAGCACATACTGTGAAGATTTGTGTACATGTGCATGAATTATAAAGCAGGGCTCCACCAGATGTAGCTAGGCACCAGAACTATGCCTTCAGCAGCCCAAACATACACTCTATGATTTTTTTTTTTGGTTTGAGAATGTGCCACATTATGGCATTCTTCCATGGCTGTGTGTGCACTTCTGATAGGTGTCATCAGCCATGGTTCCAGTGTGTAGCCAACATCCTCCAATAAATTACCCTGTGGCATGTCCCCTCCCCCCTAGCAAACATCTGTCACAGTTGTAATCTGTACCAGATATGGGAGTAATGATAACTGCCAGGGTTGCCAGCAGACACATTCAAGGAAGTTCCCTGGGCATTACACCCATCTTGACAGTTGATGGAGTGGTACCCCTTGCAGTTAATATAGATTCTACCCTGCTCACCAGGTGGTGCCTTAATGTGCACATGAGTGCAATCTATAGCACCCAGTAATTCAGGGTAGTGGGATACCTGGTAGAAATGTTGCATATTGCTGACCCTCTCCTCAGAACTACAAGGAAAACATAAGTGCTCAGTGGTATGTATGAGCATAGCATCCAGGAACTGGTGGAGGATCCTGGATGTTGATGCATGTGACATACCCATCATGTCCCCGGTTGGTCTTTGAAAGATACCTGTAGCTAATATTCTACGAGCTACACATACCTCAGTTTCTACTGAGATGAGTTTCCCTCAATTGGCTTTGACTCTGAGTTCAGGGTGGCAGAGCTCACAGAGTTCTTGTAATGTGTCCCTGTCCTCACTGAACTGCTCTACAATCTCCAGGTCATGTAGCATCTTAAATGTATACCCTGGACCTAAACACTCTTCTCCTTCTTGGAGTAGGCCTGTTATCACCAGGACCAGTAGCATTGGCTTCAGCCTCTAGTGTATATATATATATATATATATATATATATATATATATATATATATATATATATAGAGAGAGAGAGAGAGAGTAAAGCTGCAGCAGCCCCTAGCATTGTGTCCCTTTAAAATTTATTATCTCAACTTGAATGGTATTGAAGTATTCAGGAAAAAAACAGAATGGAGGCTACATGGATGTTTTATAGCTTGTTAAATAGCTCCACTGTACTGAAAATCACCTGCATATGCTGTAAGTAGCACATATGAACCACACCTGCTATTTAACTGAGTACATTAGTAAACTGATAGATGTCACCTGATATGGTACCATTCTGGATTTCATTAGCAAACCAGTTTTTCTTCAGGAACTCTGTAAGCCATGATTACATGACTGTGCTATCATTTTGCTGACAAAGTTAAGCACAATTTTCTGTAGCTCTTTGAGATGCTCCATGTTCTGCTTCTGCAGGTGGTACCATCACTGCTTACCATTCACTACCTGCAACTTAAGAAACCCACTAAAAAGGTCCATCAAACATGTAACACATACCTCACAGTCTCTTTTAAGCATTTTGTTCCAGGATCCCATCTGGCTCATGTACTTTGCCCACTTTCAATGCACTAAATTCCCTTGCTACTTCCTCTGTGATAATGTCTCATGTATTCTTCATCTGTGGCACTTAGCTCTTCTTTTCTCCCAGAATGGTACTCTACCTTGCTTTTCATTTGTAAAGTATTTGACATATTATTCTACAATTATTTCTTACATGGCATCCTCTTTATATGTCTAATATTATCAAGATAGTTATCTGGATGCAATAAGCCAGCGTCCAATGTAGGTGCTCTCTCTTAGGAATTATTCTTTCAACAATTGCTGTATTGCATATTATTCATAACAATTGCCGGTCATTTCAACAAGCTACAAAATCTCTGTTCAGCCCTCATTTTATGATGCTGATAAAATGAGCTATCTTCCATTTTAGGTAGTTTCCAATAGGAGTCAGACATTCACTTATGCTATGTTGTATATAATCTGTAAATATTGTCTGTCATTTAAAAATAATCTGTAAATATTGTTAAAATATATTTTTATTTCCTTGACTTTATAGCTTACGGCAATGTAATAGTTACTTTTGATTAGTTGATATTAAGTTTTATGCTGGTAGTTCACTAGTAAATATAATCCATTTGTGAATTCATATTTGCAACCTAATCTCTTCCGAAACCTTGTAAAAAATTCCATACCATAATTGCTTCTATATTACCAAGTCTGTTGCTGAAATTGATCGTGTAGGATTGTTAAATTTTTTATTTACTCTTGTTTAGCTAAATAAATCCCACTAGGCCAAAAGGGCTACCAAAGTTGACATTCATACTGACTAGGAGGAATTTGGTGAGGACACTGGGAACTTTCATTGGTCATTTTCATTAGGGCGACAGGAGCAGATTGGAGGAGTGGAGTGTAGGGGAGAGGAGTGCTGGAATGGAAACTGTAAAGGAGCTAGTGTGCAGAACTGTTGTTTGTGATATTACTGGATGAGATAATATGCAGATTCCCACCTTAGCATCCAGAAAACTAAAAGATGCTCTTACTGGAAAGAAGATTGCTGAGGAGTTGTTAATTTCCTGGAGTGAGAGGAGCATTCTGTTTTGAAAAGGGAAGCAGAAGAGACACCTCCCAGTAATGCATGCTGAGGGAATCATGGGACTGATTATATAGCAGGTCAAGAGTTCAGTGTTGATACATTGGAGGTCTGCCATCAGTAAGGCATCACAAATGGAGATGCTGGAGGGAAAATGCATGTCAGCAGAGAAAAGGAAACAGTCATTTGTGAGGGTTTACTCAAGGGATGGACTTACACTAGTCAGATACAACCTACTGGACTTTGTCATAAAGCCTTTAAGCTTCAGTGTTGCTGACTTATCAGCAATTATTCATTTGGGATAGAAGAGCTTTGCAGAATTTAGTTGGCTTCAAAGTTTGTGGATTTATTTTCAAAAACTCAAGACTGTTCTTCACGTGCTATTTCAAATTTGTCTCTGCAAGTTTAAAACATTTAATCATACGGTATAGAGTAGTGGATACTGATTATGAGGTTGCTAATATGTAACTGCAGCAAACTGGTCAAAATGTTTTGGACTTTAAAAATACCCTATGATGAAGGGGATATGGAATGGTGGATGAAATGCATCAGCTACAAGAAAACATGAAGAAGAAATGAAATGTTGCATCTACCTAGTGTGAGCGCATGAGCAATAGCAGATGAATTTTTTGTACTGGGTCTAACGTAAAACTTGCTTTTTCTGTGGAAAGTGCAGTAAATACAGCAAAAAAGGGACATGTTTACTAAATGTAAATAAGAATGTTCTAAATACAGGAAAGAAAGGCATATGTGGGTTGACTGTGAAGAAGAAAATGCATCTATATCAAGTATGGAAAGCACTGCTCAAGACATGTTTGAATGAGTGTATACTGATAAATTCTGTGTACAAAATAAGATGTAGAAATTTCAGAAGACAGCTTCTTACAGCAGGATGGGGATGATGTCACTGTTAATAGTAATTTAAACGTTTGATTCAGACTCAGTCAAGTGGTAAATAACTACGACGTACTTGAAATTGATGAGGCTGCAAATAAACAAGATGTTACAGAAACTGACGTTTTTGGAGATGCACATACTGAAGCACTGAAAGTATGGAGAAAGGTTGAGAAGTTGCTACAAACTACTAACAGGACAAGAGATTTACAAGGTCTGGCAGAATAAATAAAAAAATGCACAGGAATGATTAATAGTTCCTGCTTGCCCCAGTCTCCTTCAATAAACACATCACACTGAAAGACATTTGACAACCATTATTAAAGCTTCCATAACATATTTTTGATCACCAGAATTATTAATTACAACTAGACACAATATAGTTGGTTCTAAACACAGCATAAACATCCTTGCAGCATACCTATTCACCGTGTTCCAGTAAGCAGCGTCCATACCTTTGCTCGCTTACTTTACTTATGAAGCAGCATCCAAGACTCACTTCATATCCCATTTACCCAGTAAGCAATGTCCATACCTGTACTCGCTTACTTTTCTTATGAAGCAGCATCCCATCTCACTTCATACACCATTCATTGAGTTACCTTCCACTAAATAAGCAGCATCCTTACCTCAGATTACTTATCTATTCAGCAAACTTCCTCCAGCTGCTCATTTTCCTTTTCACAAATCCTTGAAATTAACCCAGACACCAGAGGGGGAACAGAAGAGGGAAAGCCTGTCCCTCTTCTCCGCCAACCAACCTGAACAGGTTGTTCCCCCTCCTTTCTACCCCAAATTTTTAGCCAACTACCTCCCATAAAGGGAAGGGTTAAGCCAAACATCATTCAGTGTACCCATACTCTGTAAAGTACATTAGAACCACAAGTAATCACCAAATTGATTTTCCTTTCTTAGTGAATCAGCTGCCTAGTAATCCCACCATCATACCCACTATTACAAAAGCAATAAAATTCGTAATCCCAAAACCACCCAAATACTAACTTCAAAACTCTTCTTCAAAACTTTAATGACCAAACATTAAGAGCCAGAAAACCAGAGCTCCTTAACCTAGTTCCTGAACACCCTATCCCAGCAATGAAGTATTCTACATGCCCAACCTTAAATCCCCCAATTCACTCAGTACCGAATGGCAATCAGGCCACTGTCCAAAATTTGTAAATTAACATAACCCTGTCCCCGGTAAACTACAAAAGTCACCGCTAAATCCCCTTTACCAACTGGAATGTCTTGCCCTATGTACAAGCCTGAAACAAATAACGCAACCACCTCTCCACCAGTCTCCGATCCCCAGGTGGCTGCAACACAATTTGACCAAGCCAATACCCCTTCCATCTACTTGAATTATAAAGTTACCCCAAAATTCCTGCAGCAAGCATCTGGTCCTGCTAACCCAGCCTGACAACCAGCAAACCACACCACAGTCATATCAATCCCGAGAATAGGCCCATTCCCTAAGACTTCCCCAACTAAAAGTATGACGCCTGCTTAAATTGAAAAACACCAAACTCTCATATTCCTTAATTCCCCCTTTAAAGCTTTCCTCTCTATATGCCCTTTGTCCTTCCATAATGAATTCAACCATAAACATCCACTAGGAGACGTCAAACCAAGCCTTGCATACTTAACAGTAATCCGCCTATGCAGTCATTGCTTGCCACTCCAGCCAAACAGCATGCATCACCTTCAGGTCACCGACTGATGTGACTATCCGTACAACCACACTACCCATCATTCCAGCTATGGGCACAATGGTCAATATGTGCTGATCCCTCCTTGATCTGTAAAAGAAAAGAAACTGTTAATACACTGCCATAAACCAAAATATCTTAATCTTAAATGCTAGCAAGGGGAGCCACCACCATCTTTCTTCAACCCTGTCTGAATTACGTGTAAGTCTAACTCCTCTCATAATACCGAAAGGTGTAAATGTCATATAGGACATTAATACCAACTGCTAAGGAGACAGGTTATCTCCCAGACACTGCCCCATCTCTGAAACGTAGTATGTTGTTGTACACTTCAAACACAACCTTAATGAGTGGGTGGGTAACCACAAATTTGTCCCAGGCATCTTAACTGTGACAAACCCCAGGGGGGATAGCTAATTTTGACTAACCACACACATTCCCAAACCCTATGGGTAACATCCCCCTTCCCAGAATCACGCTGCCATAGAAGATCAAAAAACAAATGAGGGAGAAAGTGCCAGGGCTGCCTTCAGCTCCCCCATAAGCTTGCATTTGCAGAAAAAGGCAACCCAAGACAGAGGAAAAAAAAACTTACAAACCCTGCATATCAAATCCCAAAGATACCATCTAAAGTACAGGCCTAGGACAGAGCCTTGTGGGACCTTGACTATAACCAAGGATTTCATCTGTCGAGTTACTGCATGATATTTGCGATGTCCCATTTGTCCGCCATGCAGCTACCCATTTTATTAAGAGTACCTCAACCTAGGTTTGCTAATTTTACTGAACAGTATTATATGTATGACCCTGGCAAATACTGAGGTGAAATCAACATTTCCTTATGAACAGCTAACCCTTTCAGCCATCCATCCACCCTCAACTCCCTCCATCTCGCAGTTGGGTCAGGGTGTCACTTCCACAATCCTGTTACTGGGTAGCTAGCACTGTCACTGTCACAGTATGTCACCGTTATCCTTCGCCCGCACCTATGGCCAAGTTGGGGAGTGGCTGCATTATTATAATAAAATTGTCCTTCCGGTGTTAAACCCCAGCTACAGCAAAAGACTTTGCTTGAATAACAAACTTATTATACTCTCATTTTATCTACTACCCCTAAAACATTTATGCAGTTCAATGGACTAGTAGAGAATGCAGCAAGAAATGGCTTTGCATCAAGTCTTGTGGCTTATATCCTGCTGGCAAAATACCAGAAGAATTCTCCATGTCTACTTCCTCACTAAGGTCTTAGCATCTGGTAAACATGGCTCAGGTTAAGTTAACAGGCGATACAGTTCTTTGTTGGAAACATTTCTGTCTGCACCACAAACCCGACTGTCTATAAGACTGCAGAATAACATAGTTTTAAGACCCATTATTATCTTATCTCAGATCCATTCTCCTATGCTGCCTTACTTCCTATTTCTGCCTCACAACTGGTTATTTCTTCTCCTCGCATAGCATCCTAAAATGTAGAAAACCTTACACGAGCCAGTGCGGACCACAGAATAATAGCTACGGTGTCAGCAACATCAAACAAACACTTCAGCTTCAGGTATCAGAAGAAACAGATAACGTACAACATAACTCAAAAACGAAGACTGGGAAAGCCATGATGCTCTTGAGCTGATTAGATGAGTGTGAATAGTTAAGTCTCTTTATACAATAGCATACCTCACAATTTCTTAGCTAGCAATCTGGGCAAAGCCATAAATAAAACTGGGAAAAGTGGCCAAAATGGGGACAACCCCTAAATATTGCTCTTACAAACCTAGTAAGTAGATAGACTACAAGCTTTTACTTTAGCATGAATTTTCTGAAGGATATTTATTTATTTATTTTACATTTGTTAACCGGGAAATTCCGACTGGACCAAGTCCATTTTCAGCGGAGGCCCGGGGAGAAAAGCTCCAACATCAAGTTATACAAATACAGCGCATCCAGCATAATACACAAAACAGGTTACATCATGTATGCTGAGCATAGTAATATAACAAGAATTAATAAAAACACTCCAGGTAAAAGATATAGAACATGGGTAAAAAGACAATGTCAGTCATACTTTGGTAAGAAAAGAAAATATATCAAGTAAGATTCTACAGTTAAAAGTACCCTTTCAGATGACCAAGCCTACAGGGGATCAGAGCTCCAGCATGTGATCAGAGAGGAATTTGGGGAGTTAATAGTAGTATGGGTAGGGTTATGTGATACAAGGGCATAACCATGTACTAAGAAGGTGTGAATTTGTGGCGTTTTTGAATATGGATGTGGAGGGGGCAGTGGACACAGATAGAGGAAGAGAGTTCCAATTTCTGGCAACGGTGAGGGAGTAGAGCGCTTTCCCTGCATTATTGTTAGCCTTGGTGATGGAGAGGAGAGATTTTTCACTGGATCTTAGGTATCGGTTTGTAGTATAGATAGTAAGTAGGTTGGATAATGAGAGGTTTTTTTCAGGATATTTGAGAATATTGTAGGCTGTGCCCAGCTGGTGATAGTTAAGTAGCTGTGGTAGCTCAAGCCATTTTAGTTCTTTTAGTGCAGCACAGTGATGGGTTCTATAGGTTGAGTTAGTAGCAAACTTGGCTATTTTATTGTAGCATGATTCTAGTTTGTCTAGGTCACATTGTCTGATTTGGGTAAAGATTGGTGCTGCATATGAAGTTTGAAACTCCAGCGTCTATCACCATCCCATAACCACAGTCTAATGATTTGCCACTAATTCGCCAGAAACCACAATTTTATGAAAACACATTTTTTTTTTTTTGAGGCCAAATTCTGGACATTCTGTGAAAATCTGTACAGTTGAGAGGTAATATGCAAACATCTCTTCAGCCCACCCATACTTATCGCAAACGCATTATAATTTTAAACCAACCTATTGTATGTTTAGAACTAACATAAATTAATTACACTAACACTAACTAATAAAACCGATTACTGTTCCCTGCTCAAAAATATACGCGAAGGGTTACAGACCTAGCATGTATCCAATTACCTCCCACTTCTGTTTCCTGACAGCAATCATGCCTCACATCCCGCAAAACTCACTAGGATTTGCTGCAATAAGCACAGAGCCAGAACAAATGACCATACACTCATCTATGTCTTCACTATCACCCTCAGCACCATATGACTCTGATATCTGTCTTAATTTTCTGACTCCTGCCCTATCACAATCACCTTCAGCACTATCTAAAAGCCTTTTTATTTTTTGAATTACCAACCGTACTGTGCCACTATAATAACACAACCCACATTTCAGCCACAACTGAATGATACAAATGACGTAAATGAAATAACACAGATAATAAAAGATAAACAAAATGTGATAACAAGCCCCTTATTAACCATAGTCATCAACGAAATTACATACATAACCACAACAACTAAGCAAGCATACTATAAGCTCTGCTGAAGTTTCTATGCCCAGGATAGTTTGTAATTTGAATCTGTTGAAAAACAAATGTAAGCCATTGCTTAGTGACCTCCACTGACCTCCATGTGATTAGCCAGAAAATCACAAATTTTATGAGGTACAGATTGATGATATGAGGAAAACCACTACATAACTCTAGTACAAGCCCGACCCAAAAGGCCGCAATCCCACTGATCAGAAATGCACACTGCAGTGAAAAGGGAAGCCTCACACAGACCCATTTGGGCTTAAAACCCTAGTGACATGGAGGGAGAAAAAAAATGTGCTGCAGCTGAGCCATCCACTGACTAACCGAAACCCCCCCAAAAGGGTCTCTGAATACATACTTTCTCCTTTCCTTTTTTTTAATTGCTTTTTTACCTTTTTCTTCCCTTGAAGGCTTGAAGTCCGAAAATGAAATGCCATTAATGTCATTACTTTGGGACATGACAAATATAACAGTCCTTTACTGTAAGCAGTTTGGCAATGATAGGATATTTGTATATGCGCATAATAACTTAAAAAACTACTTTTACTACTTATCAAATGACAAAGCCATGTAAGAAACAAACAAAAAAGCAGAGTTCTATACCCAAAGGCCATCACATATTCAGTCCTCATATCGTCCCAGTGATCCAGCAGAAACTCTCACATTCCGTGAGGAACAGACCACCATAAACCTCCAATGAGCTCTGAACACTCTGCGACAATTAACAGGCACAAACAAACATCACCCACTCAGTAAAAGTCAGCACAGTCACGAAGCACACATCAACCCACGGTACAGGCCTGCATTCACAGCTTGAAAAAAAAAAAAAAAACAGCACTTTGCCATCTTACTCCACAAAGTCATCCAGTCGTATGTCCCCATCACTACAAGATCCAGCTCTCACCGAACACCTGCTTGTTAACCACACCATGTGCTCTCTGCTACAATACCAGGAATGCACCTCCTGGAATGCAATGTCCATACAGCACCCCATCAACACAGGCCTGAAAACCCCAGGAACCATCAACATCACAGAGCTGTACTATTACTCAGTTTCATTTATCTAGAAGCTTAACAAATTTGGGTAAAAAGAACTTAATAAAACTCAGATCCTTTACTAAGGAAACAGTCAACAAGATGCATTCTGTGGATTTATCACTATAGCAATTCTCTTCAGTGGGTACTACTTTGATTTTTTCTTATTGTACACGTAACTCATGCCACAAATCCTTCAGAAACAGCATCTAAGCCAATGGTTACCAATCTGGCTTCATATTCCACAGCAAAAGCAACAGAAAAGGCTTTACAAAGCAGACCATTTTTTATTTTCTTCAAACCGGGAATTACAATATAAAATAATGGATGCATACTTTATTCATTTATTTATTTATTTTTGTGCATAATGAACCGTAAAGTCAGCTCTGTCGCAAGGCATGTAACAATGCCCACAAACAGACGACATTTACAGCCCTGAAAAGCCAAGAGTCTCTTTCTCAACATCAGTGAGAGTGGCAATCTGCCAGCCCGACTCACCACCAAAGGATGAGGGAATCGCTCCACCACAAACTTACATCACTGAGATGAACAAAAGACACAGATGAATTCAAGTGGCTGGTTGCTCCCACCTCCCCATTCCCCACTTGGTGCCACCCTAAGAAAGCACCCCAGGCCCAACATAACACTCTGTAAGCAATCCCCTTCCACCCAGAGACCAAGCCAAACCACCAGCAACAGCCACAATGCCTCCCACCTGAAAATTACTCCAAAAGCAGCCCAACGTCAACTCTACTCTGGCTTACCATTTAACAAAACAAAACATGCACAGACTGAACCGCATAACCACAACCCCCATCGACACCCCACACAATCCCTCCAATTACCCACAAAAAGAGAAAAAAAATAAAATCTCAAACCCAAACTTTACTCTCTCCCCACAAGGCCCACACAGCCAGGCCTACCCCAGGTAATCTCAGACGTAACTTGCTGACACTAGCATATTCACGACAAAATGTGATTGCTTACCCAGCTACACTTGTTTAAACCCCTTAAGCTCCTCCCCACCCTTATCTAATTTCCTCCCAATCATCCCTCCCTCCATTTAACCCTTTCACCTCTCCAACCCAACTAACTCCCACTAATATATCACCCTAACCCCTCTTGAAGATGTCCCAGGACAACTTGGTTTGTTACCAAACCTCATTTATCTTTTAATGAAGACAGTATACTAGCAGACTATAGAAGCATATTTGTTTTATAGTGATACAGATAACAGACATATGACTTTACAGACTTGCTTGATACAAGTATAATTTCTAGAGAAAAAAGAATGGAATTTAATAAAAATGGTGGGAGCGCAAAAGTGTGAACTATAGATGGAGGTGTATGTACAGGAGTAGTAATTCTGTATAAGAGACAAAAATATAACTAAAGGATATATTATAATTTAGGCATGGTGGTGAGTAAAAACAAGTTTTTCCATAAAAAATAAAGTGATTCTACATATAGTTTTGTATGCTAGCACAAATATAGTGAAAGATGTAGCTTTTGTAACACTATTAGGCAACACTGCATTATAAACGTAACCATTATAGTTCAGTGAAGTTTTAATTATAGTATAAGAAAAGAAAAGGGAAAAGTTTAGGCAGCTGTCAAATTATGTATAGAATTTTTAAAAGTAGAAAATACGCAGGTGTGTTAGGGTAGGGATTATGGTGCAGTGGTAGCATTGTTGCCTCAGAGCAAGAGGTTCTCCCGTTCGATTCTCGGCTGGAGTGCAAGGAGTGCTTTCTGTGTGGAGTCTGCATGTTCCCTCCGTGGTTGGATGGGTGTTCGAAAGACATGCGTAAATGGGCGTGCCTTCATTGAAAGTTGGACGTAGAGCTGGCACCTCAGCGTTTGTGAAAATCTACTGCCAGTCATTAGTGGACCGGAGTTCTGCTGTGGTGACCCCTAACCGGGAAAAGCTGAAAGACAAACAACAACAAATAAAGAAAGAAAATGGAAATATTATTATTATGATGTTTCTTTTCTTTAGCTGTTGGCAAGAGGTGAAGGGTGTTAAATTAATATTAGGCTTTACTGACCATTTCTCTATCTGGGAAGTTATTAGAGAGAAATAAAAGAACAAATAGGCAGAGGCTTAAAAGTATTGAATGCCAAATGGGCTACACATGATGAGTGAAAGATGCTAACCATGGAAAAGCATATTACTATGAGCGATTTTTATGAATTATTAACAGAGATGTGGGTAGCCTTTAAGGTTAAATATAGACAGGAGTAATTTTAAAATGAATGGGAGAAAATGAAGGGGGAAAATATTATGTCCATTTATTACAGGATAATCATGTGGAAAGGGCTGACAGTAAATACGTTAAAATGCTAAGAGAAATTTATGAAATAAATCAACTCACATTAAAGGAATTATTACATAATCAGACGTTTTATTGAACGGGAGAAAAGACTAGGCATTGCCTTCAATAGGAGGATAGGATAACAGACATGAGAATGTATTTAAGAAAGTAGTTGATGAAAATGGGGATGAAAATGATGAACCACAATTATGGAGATTACATACAACTATATGAAAAGGATTTATATAAAGAATGATAGAGATTTTAAGTGGAAGGATAAATGTATAATTTAAGAAGTTCATAGATAAAACATTTAATTTCATGAAGTGATTAGAGAATACGCTATGATTAAGCATGACCAAGAGGGATGGCAGCAGCACAGCTAGTGTGGGATGAAGGGGGCAGCTGCTTCGGGTGCAAACTGTTGGGGTGGGACTAATTGATCCCAGTCACTGTTCAGTGCCTACTTTGAGTGCATACTGGCATTTAGAAATAAATGCCGTACTACATTTGCTGTTAAAATTGAGCACTCTTGTGCTCCATGTGTGGTATAAACTGTAACGACTGTTTGCTACAAATGTAAAAAACTGTTTACCACAGTTTAACAGAAGATGTGATTTTTTTTTGTTTCTTTCCTTTTTTTTGAACTTTTGGGAGGAAGAAGTGCCAGATGGAGGCCGAACTCCAGGCATAATCTACACATTTGGAAGATGGTGTTGGCTATAATTCCTGGTTCAATTTAGATGAAAATCAAATGTTAGTTTTCCTGGAAGTATTGAATTTGAGGTTTAATTACTACACAGATAATGTTAGAGTAGTGCATACAGTTTGATTTTTTTTTTTTTTTTTTTGTGGAAAGGGGGTGATAGAAGAAACAAGAAATTGATGGCAAACTGCTTTATGCAATTGAGAATATAAACTCTTAATGGACGTTTTACAGGTAAGTGTATGTGAAATGATAAATGCGTATATGAAAGAAGGTATATATGGAATTTCAGAAAAGCAAACAAAAAGATTGCTAATTTTAATTAAATAAATATTTCCTGAGAAATGAAAGAAAGGGGAAGGTGTTATGATAGTGCATGATACTGAAAAGGTTTACAATGATTTAGATTATGGTCAGTTGTGAGAAATATTAATGTTATGGTAAGAGAATGAAAGCAAGTACTTGTTAATGATTATATATATGAAGTTTCTTATATCTCTGCTAAATAGATGGAAGGGTAGAGAAATTAAAATGGAGAAGGAGAAAGGATACCCTTTGAGTGTGGAAAATGATATTTAATAAATAGGGTTGTATTACCCAGATACTAACAGCTTTACCTGGTATTGTAATCAATGTGGTAAAAAAGTATGACTTTTGGAGCTTTTCAAGATGATGGAGGTAAATTTTGGAAAAGTCTGCTTTAGAATAAAGAAATATAAGTGCAAACATTTTGCTGAGGTAGTTCAAATAGATGGTGCTTGTTTTACTTTTAAAGAAGTAACTGCGTTAACCAGTTTCTTTGGAGATAGAGAATATACAAAACCAATGTGATGATATGCTGCTGAGACTGAAAGAGACTGTATGTTTATGTCGATTTTTTTAAGTCATCTTTTTTTTATGAAAAGGCTTGCTTAACAAATGATATGTGTGGGGGAAGTTATTTAGCTAGAAATATATGTTGAATACGGAAAAGGAAACGCCTTACACTTTTTCCCCATCTTCTGGGTTTCATGCTGTAATTCAGTAAGAGTGAACATTTTGCATAAAGAAAAGGAAAAGATTGGGATGGAGGGTTGTTAAATTCTGGTGAAGTCTTAGTTTCTTTGTATATGTTGTTTGTTTTAGAGATGGCGAGGAACAAGCAATGTTATGTTTTGGCTAGTTTGTTAAAACGGTATATTTCTTTATCCCACTGTACCGTGATCTATTAAAACAAAATGTATGAACAGATTTGGGAGTGTTATTTGAGGTAAAAATTAAAATTTGTAAGGAATGTAGTGCAGGAAACATAGTGTAGACCTTGTCATGGAAAATAAGGTTGGAGGAGATAGGAGAGAGAGAAAAAATGTATATGAATATCTTAAAAAAAAATGTTTTTTAGGATAGATATAAGGAGAGAAGTGATTTAAGGAAAGACAGCATCAAGAAAAGGCATGTTTTATATATATATATGGGTCTACTACAGTAGATCAAAATTACACTATTTCAAAATACGATAGTAGTGTCCCACTAACGCGAAAGTGCACTTCAACGAAAGTGCACTTTTGCGAAAGTCACTAAGTCGAATGGGACATTTCCTGCACTGTGATGCGGTAGTGATGGACCTTAGGGTTAGGTCTTGGGTTAAGGAAAGTGGATAGCTAGTAGGGCTATCCACTTTCCTTAACCCAAGCCCTAACCCTAAGGTCCATGACTACTGCACCACAGTTCAGGAAATAGGTCCATAACTACTGCTCAGTGGAGGAAATACAATTTCCTGCACTGTGGTGCGGTAGTCATGGACCTTAGGGTTAGGGCTTCGGTTAAGGATAGTGGATAGCCTTACTAACTATCCACTATCCATTACCCAAGTCCTAACCCTTTGTTCATTCTAGTGACTTTCGCGAAAGTGCGCTGCGTGTTAGTGGGACACGACTATCGTATTTCGAAATAGTGTAATTTTGATCTACGGTAGTAGACCCATATATATATATATATATATATATATATATATATATATATATATATACTTATAAAAGAAGACACAGGAGTGGTTAGATTGCATGCTGAGAATGTCACAAAAAAGTACCTGTAAAAAACAATATGAACTATAAGGTAAGTGATGAAATGATTTGTAATATGATTGAATACAGAGTACATGAGGGTGATGAATATTTTTTACACTGCAGAATGGTTAAAACTTTTTTGGAAAAATATATAACGGGAAGATAAATTTGTATATATATATATATATATATATATATATATATATATATATATACTTATAAAAGAAGATACAGGAGTGGTTAGATTGCATGCTGAGAATGTCACAAAAAAGTACCTGTAAAAAACAATATGAACTATAAGGTAAGTGCTGAGATGATTTGTAATATGATTGAATACAGAGTACATGAGGGTGATGAATATTTTTTACACTGCAGAATGGTTAAAACTTTTTTGGAAAAATATATAACGGGGAGATAAATTTGTATATATATATATATATATATATATATATATATATATATATATATATATATATATATATTTGTTAGATTTGGAGATTATAGTAGATGCTGGGATTAAAGAAATCAATAACAAAATTGATGCAATTGTTTTTTCTGAAGTTTGCTTTTTGTGGTTGGGTAGTTGCAAGAAAGTTCAGAATAACAAACTATAGTGTTTAACAGATGTTTTAAAGAAATGTGTCTACAATATATATTATCATTACTAGAATCCCCTTGTGTTCTGACTAAGTGTACTTCTCAAACAATCTGGAAATATAGAGCTGATAAGTATATTTTGGCACTTTGTTCAGAGTTCTGCACTGTCTTATTTTTGCTTGACTGAATTATTTTTATATTTGCTGGCATTGTATTCTGATCTGTGTTGAAACCTTTTTTTCCCACCCTACTGCTGCTGTGTTTTTATAGTTGGTGGCTTTTGCAGTTGCCTGCCCCTACTTTAAATTTGATCTGGGACACTCCTCCCAGTCCCATCTCTTTAGCTCATTCTACCTAATGCAGAGATCATTTGGGAAGGTCAAACCCCTTAGTCCCTTAACCTTGAATAATCTTCTGTTCCTGCTCTCTCCCAACCCCTTAGTCCCTCAACCTTGAATAATCTTCTGTTCCTGCTCTCTTCCTTTATACTTTATTAAGAAAAAAATATTCAGCTGCTTATATTCTTCTAATTTGTGTTTCTTCCTACTACTCTGTTACTTCATCTTGCTTTGTTTTTTCCTGCTACTTGCTGCCTGTTCTCTAAGTGTTCATCTGCATCTTTTCTGTTCCATTTATTACTGCTTGTTTATAGCCTGTCTAAACTGTTAAGTGTTATTCTTAAGTGTTATTCTAAGCTCTTAGTTTTGGTTTAAGCATTTGGGCTTTAGGCCCATGCCTTAGCTCTCCCTGGCCTTTCTCCCTCAGATTCTGACAAATATGGAAGGACAATTTCCTACAGTTTCTCCTGCCAGTCTGGTTGACATGGGCATCCTGAGACAGTGTAGCAACTGCCTCATGTACATGGACAACCATCTACTACTACCACCTAGGAACACAATTTGTGAGAGATGCAATTACATTAGGAACCTAGAGTCTAAGCTCTCTCCCCTCAAGCCAGTATATCTGGCACCAAAAAGGTTGTCAACACAATCACTACACCACAAACACCACCCATACCTACACAACACACACCTACATATGTAGAGGTCCTCCACATAAACATACCCAAACAAAGGAGACCTTCCAGGCAATAACACACACGATCTCCACAGCCCCCCACACCACATACAATGCATAGTCCACACACCTGTGCCTCACAACCACTAAGGCTTCACCATAAACCCAACATATTAGTCATAGGAGACTCCAGTGTGAGACACATAGATGTACCTCTCACCAGGCTGGATAAGGAGAATGTCACGGTTCATTGTCTATCAGGTGCCAGAATCCACCATATCGCACACGCACTCAAGTCTCTCAACAACAGGTACTGTTATGACTCTGTCATAGTCCATGTTGATGTGAATAACTAGAGACATACCTCTCTGGACTATATGAAGAGAGACATGATTGAGCTCACTGATTATGTGTCTCAAGCAGGTATGTCCCTAGCCTTAAGCAGCATTCTGCCGTCACCCAAAATGACACCTCAATATAAACAGAAAATGATTGACTTTAACAATTGGCTTAGTTTCTGGTGACATTCCAGGGGAGATCCAGTACCTGACACCCTGGGAAGATATGATCGACAGACCATGATGCTTTGAAAGAATTGGCCTGAATCTATCTCACCTGGGCTTCAGGCTTCTGGAAAAGGCTCTTGCCTCCCCTATAGTGTATTTTTAGGAAGAGTGATGAGGTTAAAACTATCAACATAAAAATTTCAACAAAACACAAATTAAAGGTCATGCTGCAAAACGCAAGGAGTCAAAACATGAAACTGCACTTATTGCAAGCATTCCTAACCCTGGAAAATGCTGATATCTGTGCAGTCACAGGAACCTGGTTCAAAGCTGCAGAGAGCACCTCAGCCTTGCCTGGTTACTTATCCTATCATACATTCAGACCCCAAACTGTAGGCAGTAAAGCCAAAGGAAGTGGAGTTTCAATATAAATAAAAGAAATACACACCTCCAGGCTGGTCAAATAGTATGATGCACAGGAGGCACTCCAGGTGCAGTTAACCATTGACAAGACCCCTAGTCAAATCATAGTTAGTTACCGGCCCCCAAATCTGACTCAAGATGCCCAATGCATCTATTTGGACCTGTTGAATATATCAGGATTCAACTCTTTACCCTGATCCTGGGTGACTTTCAGTTCCCAAACATAGACTGAAAGAACTACTCATGCCAGAACACAAATGCCCAGAGATTCCTTGATTTTGTTAATGCAAATGCCTTGGTACAACTAGTTGATACACTCAAAAGGGGTGATAATATCTTGGACTTGGTATTAACCAACATGAGTAACCACTGCAGCGTCCCTATAATATCATACTCCCTGATAATATCCGACCACAAAGCAGTCACATTCAAAGTCACCATCTCCTCCACTTCACCCCCACTAGCTAGGATCAGACATAAAAACTTTCCCAAAGCTGATTACAGCCCCCCTGTAGGATAGTATAAACAGCTTCTGCAGGAACTGGCACCAATATCCAAAACTAAACCAAAGCACTATACAAGCATTTATATAGATGCATGGAATCAGGAATACCTGAAAGGACTAAATCATCCTCTGCAAAGAAGAGTAAATCTGTCTGGTGGACATCTGCAATAAATAAACTCTGTAACAAAAGGAAAAAAATGCTGTCCAAGACCAAGAAGGAGCAGGTGCCCATCTGGAAGAATTGTCTCCTTAGCCTAAGCAAGCAAATAGGATCACTAGTGAAATCCTCCAAAGCAAACTTTGAGTCTAAATTGGCCACATCTACTAGAAACAATCATGAGGCCTTCTTCACATATGTCCAAAACCTCAAAGGAAACACCCAGATTTGTTCAGAACTGGTGGGGAAGAACACCACATATACAAATGCCATAGATATAGCAAACTTGCTGGCTGACAAATTCAGTGAAAACTTTATCCCTCTGTCCCCTTCATCAGTAAATCAGTTCATCCCCAGTACCTGCACCCTTCCCCTTATATCTAGGGAACAGGTCATCACTGCTCTCTCAAAGGCTAAAAATACAGCCTCCACGGGACCCGATAACATCCCAGGCTGCATCCTACGTGAACTCAAGCAGGAACTTGCAGTACCACTAGGCACCTTATTCAACCTAAGCCTGAGTATTGGTTTCATCCCAGCTGGATGGAGGGCAGCCACTGTCATCCCTTTACACAAAGATGGAGCGTCCACCGATCTGGGAAATTATGGACCCATCAGCCTAACTAGCCTGATTTGCAGGGCCATGGAATGGATTATCATGTACCTCATTAACAAGGTCATTGGCAACCTCCAAACACTTGATCCCATGCTTTTTGGCTTCATCAAGGGGAGGTCATGTCTGCTAAATTTGGTCAATTTCTTTGAGGCAGTCACCAAAGTCATGGATGAGGGGAAGACGGTGCACACCACCTACCTTGATCTGGCCAAAGCCCTTGACACTATTCCCCACTTGGGCATAACTGATAAACTCTCTCAACTAGGCATCAATCCATATGTTACCAGATGGATAGCAAACTTGCTTACAGCTAGAACTCATGTAGTCAAAATAGGGGATGTCACCTCAAGCAGTAGACCTGTAAGAAGTGGTGTACCCCAGGGTTCGGTCTTGGGGATTCTGTTATTTGGCATGTACTTTTCTGAGGTGCAGGCCAAAAACCAGTGGGCTATGGCTGACCAGGTTTGCAGATGACTTCAAGCTGGGTGCTGTCATCAATTCACCTAGTGATGTGGACATCCTCCAAGAAGTTCTCACTCAGACAAATGACTGGTTTCAGAAACATGGCTTCAAGCTGAATACCAAAAAATGCATAATCATCCCCTTTAGGGAGAGTGACTTCCCCAAAAATTATCACATTAATAACAATGTCCTAAGCACTCAATCAGTCATGAGGGATTTGGGCGCCCAGGTTGATAACTACCTGACTTTTGACCACCATGTTGCTTCCATTCTACAGAAAGCCTTCTACACAGCCTACCTCATAAGTAAGGGTATCTCATCTAGGGACAAGGAGGTCATAACATCCCTCTATTCATCCCTTATAAGGCCCATTATCGAGTACAATGCCCCTTTTGGCATGTACCTCACAAAGCACATGCAGCAGCTGGAGACAACACAGAGGTTCCTCACCAAGAGAATCCAGGGCTTCAAACATCTACGATAGACTAAAAGCCCTATCCCTCTACTCGGTTTCATACAAAGTCTTCAGAGGTGACTTCTGTCTGGCATTCAAGACATTTACGGACCCCACCCTGAGGAGACTGCTGCATATCCACAAGCCAAGCTCCAGTCGAGTAACCCACACACGTGGCCTCAATCTGGTCTGTGACATCGACAAGATTTGTTGGTGGGACAGATATGTGTCCCAGATACTCCCCCATCTATGTAATAGTCTCCATCTCCACATTAAGCAGAATACCACTTTACCCCTTTTTAAGTGCAACATGTATAACTAGATGGGAAACAGAAAATATACCCCTGGGATTCTATCCATGTCCCTGCTAGAAAGGGGCATCAGATGCTGATTTGTCTAAACATGGGATAATCTCTTCGCTAGGCTTATAAGGGCCTCAGGGCCAATAGCCCAGTAGCCTGTTGTGATCCTATGATCCTATGATAACAACAATGTTATATTAGGGAGATGATTAATAAGTATTTTGTGATGATTTTTGATCCTTATAACAAAATGTATATCATTTCCTCTTTAATTTATTTCTTGTAAATTTGTATAAATGAAGTGTTCTTTATAAATGTTTGTAATCAATCTGTATAAAATATAGAACCTTTTTTTGATATTTGAGTTTTTTACAACTACCTGAGCTCCCTATCAACTCAGGCAGATGGGACTTCAGTTTAACATCTTATCCAATTGATTTCTCATTCAGAAATGGAACACTCAATAATGCTATACTGCAGTGTCTGTAATGAACACAATTAATGAATCATTGGAGTACCCCAATTAGTAAACATTATTAAAATGAAAAATAAAATAAAATACAATATGTTTTTACTAGGTATAACCAAAAAAGGTCTGCTTCCCTTCTTTAAAGCCTAATGTTGAAAATGTTCACCCATTTCCCCTTTATTATTATTATTATTATTATTTTTTATTTTTATTTTTTTTAAAACTTATTCCCTATCTCAGTTAAATGACTCATTCATTCATCATACATCTGGTTGAGAAACAACTGAGAAGACCACTTATTTAAGCAGCCTTCAGGGGTGGTAGGATTTTCTGCTTTTAGATCTTCTAATCATATTGGGCGGCCACGGTGGTGCAGTGGTTAGCATTGCCGCCTCACAGCAAGAGGTTCTCTGGTTCGATTCTCAGCTGGGGTGCCTTCTGTGCGGAGTCTGCATGTCCTCCCTGTGGTCGCAAGGGTTTTCTCCAGGTGCTCCGATTTCCTCCCAAAGACACGCTGCAGGTGGATTGGACACTCTAAATTGGCCCTAGGTGTGTGTGTGTGTGTGTGTGTGTGTGTGTGTGTGTGTGTGTGTGTGTGTGTGTGTGTGTGTGTGTGTGTGCCTTATGTGGAAGGTTGGGCTCCAGGCTGGCAACTCAACACCATAAAACTCCACTGCCAATCATGAGCGGACACTGTTCTGCTGTGGTAACCCCATAACTGGGAAAAGCTGAAAGAAGAAGATCTTCTAATCACATTGTGCCTTAGATGGCATACAACTGACTTCTCCAAGTGAAGCAATCCCTCGGGACAGCTGTGTCTTACTAAATCCACTGTACCTGTTGGGGTTGCTGTCTCTACTATGGATTAAATCACAGGAAAGTGCACAACCAGCATGCCTATGAGGCAAACTGGCAAAGCTGTTTTAGTCCTTGCCTGACCCACACATGTTCCAAAAGGAATCCAATCAGGTAATCAAACTGAGGTCAATAGGGATATAGTCTGGGCTTTATCCCTTTGCAACAGTGGGCCTGGCTACTCATCTCCTCTCTTCTCTCACAATGCCCTGTACTGCTTTCCAACTTGCATTATGTACTGGTAACATTTTTTTTTTCATCTCTCATTTCCTCATTAAAAATAAGCAATTCTTTTTAAAAAGGGTGGTGAAAATAAAAATATTATCTAAGGAAAAAAGCATTAGAACTGGTTTGACTAGGGGGGTGATCAGTGGAAGCTGTGTGAGAGCCCAGAGTAGTACTTTGCTGTACTACTCTGGGCTCTCACACAGCTTCCACTGATCACCCCCCTAGTCAAACCAGTTCTAATGCTTTTTTCCTTAGATAATATTTTTATTTTCACCACCCTTTTTAAAAAGAATTGCTTATTTTTCTTTCTCTTGACAAAATTCCATGTCTCAACAGATCAAATCCTTTATGGGACTCCATGGTTTTTCATCTTATCTTCTATCCTTGCAACTTAATAGACAATTGTTCACCAGTATTGTATTATTTGTATAGTCATCAAATAAAATTGAATTTATTTATTTTTGTAACTATTTTTCATCTGCTATTCACTAACCATCAGTCCAGTGAATGGAGTGTCTCATCCGTTCCCCTTGGATTAGAGCCGGTCATGGAAATCTACAACCCAGGCTGCAGTCAGGATTTTTTTCTTCTTTCATCCCTATATCTACTAGATGTTTGATGGCTGACTTGAGGCTTGAGAAGACATCCCTTTGATATATGCATGCTTCTACCAATTCTAGCTTCAAAGCTATACGGACACCTTGTCCTTGCACAAGGCCCCAAAACCTGTACTTTGTTAGATGGTCTGTCTAATGTGTCATGCCAGATCATTCCACTACCATTACCCTTGGATAGGTAAGCAGACACAGGTCACTTTACTTCTATCAACAACCAAGCTGGGTATCTGGTTCATAGTCAAAATGCTAACTCT
>NC_056733.1:1959023503-1959316003 GCF_019279795.1 Protopterus annectens
TGTACCCATCCCCTTTTCTCACTTTTATCTTGACCACCTTTTCTGCAATCCAGTGACGGGTTCAGCATGGCAAAAGTGTACACTGAACTGTTACAACTCAGATTGTTTCTGTGGCACTTGTGGCGAATTCTGTGTTACACAAATTGTATAAATAAACAGAGGTAGGGGTCAGAGTTTATCATTGGGTAACTAATGTTAGTGTGTGTGCAGTTGTGTCCGTGACAACACTTGTTATATAAACTTTAACTTAGAAGACTGAGTTTCACTGACAGAGGATTGCCCTGTAGATTTGTATTATCCCCAGATAATAAGCAGTTTTAGAAACACAATGCTTGCATCGTGCTATTAAAAATAAACCACTTGAAAGTGGTTATCTTTTTGACTTTTCAGTAAGGTGAGACCTACCTAATTTTTTAAACAAATTAATATAATTCAGTTTTCTCCTTTTAGTAACTGAGGCGCTAGATACATCATATATTATAGCAGCAGATCAGGGCAAAGTCTAGTGATGTAGGACAGATATGATTTGCTTATACCATGTGAAGGTATTTTTTATCTGAATAGCTATTATTAATTTGTTATTGTGTAAAGGATATATTCTAGTTCAACATGCTATGTTAACTTTTATACTTTGTTCTTTACACAATCTTGTTCTTACCTCTTCCTGGTGTTAGATAGATGTGGTTAGGCATGGTTTGTTGATGGGAAGAGTTAAATGCTATTTGCCTAAACTGCTAATTTTATTATCACTTAGTCATTTAAGGTTCATGATAAATCTAGTACTGATGTCCTGTTTTCTTATGATATTTAAGATTCTAAATGTGGTTAATTGACTCCTGGAATGTTAAGGGCTTCCAAACAAATAAAAAGAGGAATTGATTTTTTTTCATTTAGTTTTTTAAATTGAATGCAGTACTCTTGATTGTAAAAGAAACACATATGTTTTCTAGACAATGGGCTCAGGTTACAAAGAAAATGGATTGGTGATATTGTACAATCAGGTAGCAAATCAAATAGCTTGGGTGTAGCTTATGTAAGCAAAACATATTTCAAATATTCAACAATGCATTATAATTCAGATTCTGAAGAAAGGTGGTTCTACCATGTTTTACTGTTAAATATTTATGCACACTGTACCATGTATCACCAATTTATAATGACAATATATAAAATATTACATGATTTTCCCAATCAATACTATATTGTTGGAGGAGACTGGAATGTAGTTGCTGACCCTAGTATGGACTGAACTAGCAAAAATAAATCACGTGACAACCATGCTTCTATAGTAATTGCAGATCTGACGTTAGATTTTTCTTTAATCGATCTATTTAATTTTCAGAAAAAAACATTTTCCTGTATTAAAGTTTACCTATTACTCACATTGTCATAAATCTTGGGCTAGGTTGGGCTTTTTTCTGATATCTGAAGTCTTCCTAAAAACTGAATATGCTTTAGATATAGAACCCATCTGTTCTTCTAATCACTCTATGAATATTCTCACCATTTACTGGTCTAATATTAAGATAACAAGTAATATGGCCTAAAACTGGACACTAAATCTGACTCTACTTCAAAAAGAGGGCATTAAAAATGAAATTAATTGCCTACTGGATACTTTCCTAGACAATGTCTCTGAATTTTATAAGTAAAGAAACTTATTACAAGAAAACATAAAATTTGAAAGAATCCATCCTAAAAAGAAAAATTACTAAGTTGGAAAAAGATCTTTACCTTAATAACAGGGAAGATACAGGAAAAAAAAAAAAAAAAAAAAAAACTAGCTGACCTCCAAAAGAAACTGTATTTATTGAACATAAAGCAGTATTCATTTTATGAAATGAAAACTGTAGCAAAATATTTGGAATGGAGGCAAACCCTATCAAAATTAGCAAGACTTATTAATATAAATACATCTGTTCTCTTAATAACCAAAATCATGTTTCAGGGCAAACACTACAAAACTAGAGAGGAAATTATGAAGATCTTTGTTCAAATATACACAGATTTATAAGGAGAACACAACTTTACCTATTATCCACAAGAGATTGATCAATGGTTGAACAGTCTAACTTTCCCAAACAGTACACAGAATCAGCAGAATATGCTTACTAATCTGGTTAACCAACAAGACATTTTACAAATAATCAAAAATCTCAAAACTGGTGAATCACGTGGACTGGATGGTAGTATTGTGGAGTTCTCAAAAACCTTTTCTCATACTAACTCAAAAATTCTACTGTGTGAATTTAAATACATTTGTGATAATGGTATATTGGATCTTTATCTTAATAACTCTAAAACTATTTTTATTCCAAAAACCAACTAAGATCTTAATAATCCTTTAAATTTTAGACCAATATCTCTTATGAAAATTGATATTAAAATATTTGCCCTGCTTCTAGCAACTAGGTTAAAAGTCATGCTACCAAATATAATCTCTCCTTACCAATTTGGTTTTATGCAAGATAAACTTGTGACAACACATTAACATAGATTCTTTAATGAGTATTTCTAAACCCTATAACTTATCATTCTTCTCAATTGTGTTAGATGCCTCTAAAGCTTTTGATCTGGTGATTATAGATTGTTTACAATCATGGCATACTTTGGATTTCTACCCTCTTTCATTAATTTAATCAAAATTCTTTAAGCTAATGCCCACACATCTTTATATATTATATATATTAATAAAATTATTTCCTCCCAAATCAAAATAATTAATGGCACATGACAGAGATGCCCTCTTTCACCATATTTATTTAATCTGTATATAGAACCACTGTTTCTTTGCATAACACAAGTCTTTCCACCATATACAAGTCATCTGTAATATTTGTACACCAGGTTTTGCTGATGATCTAAATCTATATTTTATTATACTTAAGACAGATCTGCCAAAACGTTTATATAACAATATTTTTCTAACTACAGTTTAAACCTATCTAAATCTGCTGTTTTTCCTCTTGATATTAACTGTAGATTCTCTTGTCTAGTCACTAAATCAGAAATTAAGATAAAAAAACTATTTAAAATGCCTAGGTATAACATTTCATCATAACCCCACTTCTTTCTTCAAAGACAATGTAGCAAAAGTATGGTCTAAATTAGAACAGGACATTTCTAAATGGAATTAATTAAATTGTCCTCTATTATCTAAAGTCTCTATCATCAAAATGAGTATACTTCCTGGATTGCTATTTCAGTTTAAATCATCTAATCTAATAGTACATTTATTTTTGTCAGAAAATCAAGGCCAAATTATCCAAGTTTATATGGTCCCCAAAATCTGTCATGATTAGATATAAAATTAATTTATCCTAAGAACCATGGGATACTAGGCCTTCCAAATTTAAAACTATACTATGATATAATAAATTTTAATCAATTATGATATCAGAGTATAACCCGAAATCAAACTTATGGAGTCCCATATGGGTGAAGATCTGGTATAATCATGTGTGTAAATCCCAGTATAATTATAGAGCTCTTCCTATCAATGAAGAAATTTTTATTGCATGAGATATAAATAATACAAAGTCTAGTTGATTTGATTGGTCTAAAAATTAATTTATGTCACTGCAACCTATCCATTTAAGCCCTAATTTAAAATATAATAACCAAATGCTAAACCTTTCTAATTAACTGCTTCTTAAAGATAAATGTATGGTGGATCTTTATCTTTATAGAAATCTATCAATTAGCAAATTGAAAAAAACTTTAAATTTGGCAAATAAGTATTCTGTCATACTAAGACAAATAAGAGGACTATTATCAACATTTTTAAATGAACCTAATATTCACAATGATAATATATCATTATGTAAACAGTTATGGAAGTCCTTCATATCAAGAAAGATTATATCCAATGCTTAAAAATAAATCTCATCTCTTAAATATCAAAATGCATTTTTTTTCTAATTATTGGTCTAAACTAAATCCATCAGTTACATACAATCAATAAATCCAGTCTTTCACACTAACTTTAAAATTATTACCTATAAAAAACTCCTATATACACAACTCATGACAGTTAATAATACCTATCTAACTCCAGTCATTCTTTATAAGTTCTATTCCTCAGTAACACTGGACTGTTCCCTTTGCAAATTTCACAAAGTTGATTTATTACATATTAAATGGAGCTGTAAATGTTTCTACAAATTATGTAGTTCCCTGACAGTTAAATTGCAAAAGATGGGTTATGAGGGAATTTGCAGTATTACATATCCCCCCACCTAGTTTAAACCAACAAAATATCCATATATTAATTACATTGTTTTCATTGCTTAAACTCTTTATTACTCAAAATTAGCTGGCTAGATCAAACATTTTGTGGGATGATTTTAAGACAATGGCTGTTAAATATATACAACACACAAAGTGTATTTAGCCAGTCACATTAAATGTTCATATTATGAAATATACTGGAAAAAGCTTTGTAACTGTATCCTGTAATTGATTTCCAAATTGCATTATAGAAGTTAATTAATCTTACCCATTAATTCTCTAAACTTATTATTAGGACACGTTATGGAGAAGCTTTCCTATTTTATGTTTGCATACATTATTAACATCCTCCTAAGAATTTTCTTTATGAAAGATTTTTTTTAGCAAGTGGTATTTATTTATTGTGTACATAGATGTTTTGGATATACTGTTTGTATTATTGTGCAGTTTGAAAAATTATTGTTGCTGCTGTTCTTAAAAAATTTAAATATTAAAAAAGGATATTGGAAAAAAAGAAAGTGGTTATATGAGATATCTTGCGGCACTGGCTGTTGATACTATGCTTTCTAGACTGTGTAAGTGCAGAGGGAGCAAGTTTGAACTCAGCTATACATGACTATTGTTTACATGTGTTTGTTTGTTGTCCTGTATAGAGAAGGATTCTTATAAATGTAATATTTTAGCTGTGTAATGTTACTGTGCACTTCAACTACCTCCATGCATTTTTAGAAGAAGATCAACATATGAAAGAACGGTGATGCCATACATTGAATGGTGATGCCATGCATTGAAATGTGGACTGTCACAATTGCAAAAGAATATTTTGTGCGGTGTGTGTGTGATTGAGGTAGTGTTCTGTACCTTGTGATCTTAGATAGCCTGTTCAAATCCAGCCATCACTCCTTAGACTTACTTGTGTCAGCATATCTGTCAATGTGCAGGCAGGTAACAATGTTGTCATCCAGATCTCTGCTG
The DNA here is from genome assembly GCF_019279795.1 of Protopterus annectens. Classification (NCBI taxonomy): domain Eukaryota; kingdom Metazoa; phylum Chordata; order Ceratodontiformes; family Protopteridae; genus Protopterus; species Protopterus annectens. The sequence continues at coordinate 1,959,028,709 of NC_056733.1, forward strand.
TGTACATGTATGGCTGAAGATTCCTATCAAAACAGTTTATTTTAATGTTTCACACTGAAATTCTTTATTGGATAATGATGATAACATGGGATCACATTTGGCTTTCCCATGAAAACTACTAAAGCTTTTTCTGTGACTTGAGGACATGACACTATGATCTGTATGCTGTTGCCTTAGTAAGGCATGAGCTCAAGTCTGTGATTAGCCATACAGTGAGCATAATTGACATTCTCCCATCACATTAATGACTATTACACATTACATGTGTCTGGGTATACCTAGCAGAAGTACCAAAGCAAAAGCAACTTCCACAGCGTTGTACCAATATTCTTTTAATAAAACAGAGATTTCAGACAAACGTCCTTCTTCAGTGTTAATACAATTCTTATCAGGACATCACATCCTTTATACTTAAAAATCCAGCAAGCACATGACACAGCCTACCTATCATATACTGAACTTAATCAAATAATTAAAAACAGCAATCAATGAGATTTTTCACTAAGAACTCTAAAAGGAATATGTTGCATTCCATTAAGTCAATTTTTTTTAAAAAGTTATTAGCTACTACAAAACTAGATATAAATCACATTGCATTTACAAATACCTCAATTATGTGAGTATATTATATATTGCTAAAACAAAATAAGTGTTCATACATACTTTGTATCTAATAATAAACACTTAGTTATACATATAATTTCAAGATTATTAGCTACTAAAGGGCATAATATATTCATATTCTACTTGAAATTGCATCAAAACATATACATATTCATGCATTACTAAAACAAAATGAATGCTCATATATATTCAAATAAATATCCACCTAGACATATATTGCATAATTTGAGGTATATACAGATATTATAGGTGTAGGTGTAACTATCAATTATTTTACTTGTTGTTGCTTCTTTTTCAAAATAGGTTTTATTGTGACCTGTTTATTCAAACCAGGGTATGTGTCAGCATGTAAGCGAACAATCCACTCATATTCCCTGGTATCCAATCTATTTACCAAATCCCCATGTCTAATATTGGAAGTTTGAATATCTATTACACAAAAAGAAAAATGTGATTCATCTTTCTCTTGCATATGTTGGGCTACAGAATTTGTAATAACTTTCCTTCTTATTTCCAATTTATGCTCCACAATCCTATCTCTTAGCCTTCTTGTTGACTTACCAACATAAAAACATGAACATTGTTGTCATAACGCTAAGTAAATCACATTATTAGTGTTGCACGTAGCTGTGCAATGAAATTCAAATTTCCTCCCATTACATGGATGTACAAATTCAGTTATTGTAACTATACTTGCACAACATACACAATTATAGCAAGGATAAGTACCTTTCTTATTGTACATCATAGGTTCTATTCTATTCAAGCTAAAGTCTTTATAACATAAACGTTTCTTTAAACTGTTGCAATTTCTATAGGTGAAATATGGTCTATCTGGAATTCATTTGCCATAACCTGGCATAGCCTTTAACATATACCAATTATTTCTAATAACTTATTCTATACTTTGAATTGTCCTACTAAAGGTCATTAAATATCTCAGGGTATTATCGGACAGTGAATGTGTAGCAATAGTGCTATCTTGGTTCGAAAAATAAGGCCTCGCTCTCTCTTGTCTCATAGATATTATTTCATTTCTGGCTACATCTAAATCATCTGGATTATAGCCTCTTTCAGGGAGTTCATCTGTCATGTCTTGCATCTGTTTACGGCATATTTCATCTTGGGTATTTAAACTACTAACACGTAGGTATTGCCCTCTGGTTATGCCCTTAAAGACATGCCTAGCATGCATGCTAGTTTTATATAAATACTTATTTGCTTGTATATCTTTTTTATAGATGCTAGTATCTAACCCAGTCTCGGTCTTAAAAAGAGTAACATCCAAGAAGTTTATACTTGATTCTGAGTAATTTATCTCAAATTTTAAAAATTCATTTACACCATTCAAATATGAATGAAAATTTATTAATTCATTACTAGTACCATGCCACGCAAGGAAGATATCATCCACGAAACACTTATAAAATCATATTTTATGTACATCCTTATTTACCTGACCAAATATATTCTCTTCTTTCCATCTACTTAGAGTTAAATTCGCATAAGTGTCAGCAATCGCTGTCCCCATGGCTATACCAGAAATTTGTTGGTATAGCTGTTTATTGAACACAGATATGTTATTTTGTAAAACTAAGTCCAAAATCTCACATATTGCTTCTATGCGTCTGGCAGGGAGATGGCCACATCCCAAAAGTACTTTTATTATTTTTTTCTAGTGCATATTAATTTGGAATCACAGTAAAGAGGGATTTAATGTCTAACGGAATTTTTCTCTGAGCTTTCATTATACCATTTATACAACTGAGTGAGGAAATCTCCCGTATCTTTAATATAACTGGAAACGTTAGTCAAATAACCTTTCAAAGTTTTCTCCGGGTATACAGATAAGGGTTCAGTGGCCCATCCCTGGCCTGAGACAATGGGCATCATAGGTGGTTTATCCCTTGAATTATGTATTTTTGGGAGGCCGTATAAAATAGGTATTGTGGGACATGGAACAGTGAAGAAGTTAAAGGTGCCAATATCTATATCACCCAATAGTTGTAACTCATATATAGCCATATTAATTTAGTGATAATTTCATTTATATTTCTATCTGTTATCAAATTGAATGTAGCCCTATCAGAGACTAAATCATCCATGGCCTTAAGATAATCTACTGTGTTCATAAGCACTATGCTACCACCTTTGTCTGCTTCTTTAATTACCAAGTCCTTATTATTCTGCAGATTCTTAAGTACTGCAGTTTCTTCCCTAGTCAAGTTATATATTTTTTTATAATAATTACAATCATAAATTTCCCTGATTTGCTTCTCACATATGTCATTAAATACAGTCACAATTGGATCACTATAGGGTATAAATGTGCTACTTTTTTTGCATCCATTATCTGCCCCAGAATTAGAGTCCTTATAGATATTTTTCAAGTTTGGATTCCGTGTAAACATTTTTAAATCAGTCACTGCATTTACTACATTGTCCGTAACATTGGGATGAATTTAAGACCCTTAGAAAGCAAGGAAAGTTCGGTTTCAGTTAATCGATAATCAGATAAGTTCACTACAAAACTCCTTCATGTTACATCAGATAATACATCATTATTCAATACCCTATCAAAGTTATTCTGCATAATATCATTCTCCATAGATATTCCGTCATCTCTGTTCAATATACAGTAATTAATAGAACTACTTACAGCAGTATCACTTGTCACTTCAATGTTATTAGCCAAGTCAGGAATAGTATTCATAGCATTTAGATTACTTTCATTTAACTGGCTTAATGCATATGCATTTACTATCCTGGCTTGTTCATCCTTATTTTGCCCATCAATACCAACTTGGGCGTTTGTTACTACAACATTACTAAAAGTAGAGGGGATATCTATAGAACCGTATTTGTTATGGTTCAATTTATTAGTTGCAACAGAAGTATTTAAATGATAAGTTGTTGCCAAGGCATCTAAATTATTAAACCTACTACAAAAAGCTTGTTGGTTCACAGAATCCAGATCTCTTATTTTATTAGTAGTCACTGTTTGTCGTACATGCAATTCATTAGACTCATTTAACTTATATAGCCCTATATTGCTATCAAAAGTATTCACGGAGCTCTGTGTCTCCTTACTAGACATATGATTCACCTTAAGCATTTTTGTAACTGCATTACACCCATTTACATTATTCAAACATATTCTTTGTTTGTTCAGAGATTCACGCCTGTTCAGAGGCGATCTGTGCCTGACATATAAAGCCATGTCCAACCCGGAATTAATGGACATGCTGCACCTCAGAAAATCCAAATCCCATCGAGCTACTCGGTCGAGAGACTTGAACCTCAGCACTGAAATAAATAGGACATGCTGGAGGGACAGATTCATAACCCAGAGGATCCCTTCACTCTGGAATAAAATCCCAGTCCAGGTTAGGCAGAGTCCCTCATTGACTCTCTTCAAGAGGAATCTTGATGAGTGGATGGGAGATCGTAGGTTTACCCCGGGTATCACTTCTGTGTCACTGTTAGACAGAGGCACAGTATACTAACCTCGAAAAAGGGCATAGCAAAATAAATTTAAAATGGGTGGCGAAAGCCAAACACATTCTGGCTAGGCTTATAAATGCCCTAGGGCAGATAGCCTAGTATGAACCTATGAACCTATAAGCATTTAGAGTCATTCCTGTTTCTCGTGCAACATCAACATTTGAGTTATATGCACTAACAGTATTAGAAGACTCTGTTATGTTAACTTGCTCTTCTAGTAAATTTATCCACAATTCATTTTCTTCTTTGTTGCAATGATCAACAGGTGGTACATAATTGCAAACAAAAAGTTCATCAGAACAGTTCGTATTAAGAGTCCTACTATTGTAAATCTCACCAGCCGTTGTTATTTGTTGCACCTTCTGCGAGTTATTGGGCCCTGTCTGGTTCTTCCCCTGGATTGTGAGTGGAGTCTGGATACATCGTGATCCTTTTGCACCACTTGTTCTTGTAGTTTGATAGCAATACATTGGTTCCCCTCTAAAAAAATAGAGTTCTGACTTGCTTTGTGGTTTTCATGACTGTTAGATACTGGAAACCATTGATCCGACTTATCCTTCCTCTGAACTATACGTTCGGCCAGGGGTACTGAAGTAGGAGGCTCATTAGCCACCTCCCCCTCCTGATTTAATTGGCTAGAAGAAATATCATTTTGAATTACTGCTGTGGTACTCATTGGAGATGTTAATTGGTTTACATCAGTTGTAAAAACGTCGAGTTCATACATAAGCCATGGCCATTACAAATCAAGTTAGCTTTAGGTTGATTAACTACTGTGCATTTCGGCCAGGAGAAAATCCATCTGTTATTGAAATCAGTGATGTCTCTGTGGATTTTTTATGTTTAGTGCCTTCAAGCTGGTTATCGAAGATTTTCTGATAACTAGCAGAAGGCAATGTTGTGTGAGAAACACACATATATCAACAGTATTTTAAAATAATTACAGGCATATAACAACAGTGACATGATGTCACTACTTCAAAGAACAAAATACCTCACAACTGTTGCACCAATGCCACTATGGTATGTTCATTCTTCCCAATGTCATGCAGCTCCAGTTGTCACATAGTCAGATGTTCAAAACCCACACTGGCTGACAGTAAACACTGTGTGTGTTCTAATGCTGTTATGCACGAATGACATCCACATATTTAATGTATGCAAGTACAGGGGGATAAACCTTCCTATTCCTTTTGTCTCATAAAAATTGAAAGGCAATCATATGATGTAATGACTTCTCACAGATGGAGTCATGCAGCTTTATTAAGATTTCTGTGGTGGTGCATGTGACTCATACACATTTATAGTTGGTGAATTACATAGCTTGCTGTTAAATTCCAGCCAAGGATAATATTCTATGAATGTACAAACATTACACAAACAGCACTGCATGAAGTTGCTATTCTCAATTTTTACTTTTGTGAAAGAAATATAAAGTCATTATATAATATCACGCCAGTGAAACACTTGTTCTGTAAATGTTGTGGTGTGAGGGCTCCTGTATCAAATAAAATAAGTAATGACTTGCATAACATATCTGCATAGATACAGTGTGTTTCAAATCTGGCACAATGGTTAATTATGTATTTATTTTCTGGAATAGAGCACTGATCTCCATTGACCTTTTTCAGACTCAGCCGAGGAGCAGTGTTAAAGTGACTTGCTCAGTGTCACACAGTTAGTTAATGAAAGCTGAGGCTTTCAAACCTTGGACCCATGGAACACAGGACACAGCTCACTTACAGCTCCTTAGTCCTCTAAGACAGCTGCCAGACAGCTGGGGTAATCAAACCTTGCATCATTGGACCAGAGGAAATAGCTCTACCCCAGCTCCTTAATCTAACAAAACAACAGGAACAGTTTACCTGACTGAGAAGCATTTGATATTGCAATGTTTAGAGTTGTATGAACATTAATATAGTTACCTCCTTGTCACCATTTTGACAAAATCGTATTGTACACCTTATCCTCAAATGTACTTTATTACTTTTCACATTAATTTCATTTATCTGTAACAAGATCCGTTGTTGTGTTGTGTGGCTGATTTATTCAATACACAGCTCTGTAGAGTGTGTAGTATGAGTGAGGGGTTTGAATCTGATAACATCTGTCTGCCACATAACTATGTCAGACAGGAGTAGCATACGCAAATGAAGTATTTATGGCACAATCAGTAGGCAACATTTTAGTAATCACTCTCCAAAGTAGGGGATCTGTACTTATTACAACAGGAAAGTGTTGTAAGCCCTTGAAGTGTGTTCATCATGGCACATAAAGGATGCCTACTTGTGTGGCATCACATGTTAATACACATCTTACTGATGTCTGTCCTGGCTTGAGTATGTCATTGATTGTTCATAGGCATTACATTATTTCCAAATAAAAATGCACTGTATTGCACACAGGCATTACATTATTTCCAAATAAAAATGCACTGTATTTCATGTCTTTCTCCAAACATTTATGTTTTGCTGTAGTTGTTTTCTTCACACTGTACAGCTTTATTGGACATGAGGACTTACATAGGTTCATAGGTGGGTACTAGGCTATCAGCCCTGGGGCCTATACAAGCCCAGCCAAAAAGGTACCCTGGCTTTTGCCACCCAAGAAAATTATTTTCCTGTATCACTGTCGAGCAGAGCCACAGAGGTGATCCTCGGGGTAAATTTTCTATTTCCCATCCTATCATCAAGATTTTTCTTGAAGAGTGCTAATGAGGAGCTTTGTTTGATATAGATAGGTAGTTTATTCCAGTGTATGGGAAGTCTCTGGGACAGGAATCTATCCCTCCGGAATGTTCTGTTTATTGTGGTGGCAAGGTTTAGGTCCCTAGAGAATGTAGCTTGGAGGGATTGGGATTTCTTTAAGTGGAGCATGCCCAACAGCTCTGGGTTTGACATAGTTTTGTATGTTAGGCAGAGATCACCTCTGAGTAGGTGATATGCGACAGAGTAAAGCTGGAGTTTTTTGAGACGGTCTGCATAAGGCATCTGTTTGAGGCCAGTAATTCTCTTTGTGAGGTATTTCTGCGGCCTTTCCAGTTGTTGTAGATGTCTTGTGAGGTACATACCAAAAGGGACATTGTACTCTATAATTGGTCTAATGAGTGATGAGTAGAGGGGAACAATGACCTCTTTTTTTTCTGGATGAGAAACCTTTTGTGATGAGGTGTGCCACATAGAAGGATTTCCTGACTACTGTGGCGATGTGATTATCAAAGGAGAGACTACTGTCCACCTGCGTCCCAAGGTCTCTTTTCACACTTTTGGTGTTAAGTATACTACCGTCTATGTTATAGCTCATGGGTACAGAGTTTTTACCAAAGGGGATGAGAATGCACTTTCAGGCATTTAGCTTGAGGCCATGGCTTTGACACCAGGCATCTGTCTCAGTGAGGCCCTTTTGTAGGATGTCCGCACCGTTAGTTGTTTTGATTATGGCTCCTAGTTTGCAGTCATCTGCAAACTTCATTAGCCAAAGACCTTCTGTGTTAGTCTGTACTTCAGAGAAGTAGATATCAAACAGGAGGGGAACCAGGACTGAACCCTGTGGTACTCCACTTGTCACTGGTCTGAAGTCGGATTTGAGTCTGCTACTTTCACAGTGTGGGTTCTGTCAGTGAGCCAGTTGGCAACCCATCTTGTGACATAGGGATTTATACCTAGTTTAGTGAGTTTATCCTTAAAAGGTAAGACACCCTTGATCACTATAAGTAAAAAACTAAGAGCTCTCATAAAATCATCCAAAGCAAATTTTGAGAGAAAAATAGCTAAAGACTCAAAAGACAATCATAAGGCCTTCTTTAGCTATGTTAGAAACCTGGGAGGAAACTCCCAGATATGCTCAGAACTAGTTCAAAATGATGTGAAGATTACTGATCCTACAGACATTGCCAACATACTGGCTGACAGGTTCAGTGCAAACTTCCCTCCCCCAAAGGAGAGATATCTATACCAAGCAATTGCAGCCCCCAAACATCTCCAACACCCAAGTGAGAACTGCTCTCTCCAAAGCAAAAAACACAGCATCCATGGGACCTGATGGTGTCCCCGGCTGTGTGCTCCACGAACTCAACGATGAATTAAACCCACAGCTAGGACAGCTGTTTAATCATAGTCTTACCTCTGGATACGTGCCAGCAAGTGGCGCACTGCAACTGTGGTCCCACTTCACAAAGGCGGTGCCTCCACCGACCCTGGAAATTACCGGCCCATTAGCTTGACAAGCCTTATCTGCAAAGCCATGGAGAGGATCATAATGGACCTCATAAATAAAGACATAGGGAATTTGCAGACTTTGGATCCATCCCAGTTTGGCTTTGTCAAAGGCAGATCATGCCTTCTAAACTTGGTTGACTTTTTGAAACAGTCACCAAAGTCATTGATGAGGTAAAGGCAGTCCATACAGCCTACCTCGATCTGGCGAAGGCCTTCGATACAATACCCCACTTGGGTATCATTGAAAAACTCATCAGCTTAAATGTTAACCCATACATCACAAGATGGGTTGCAAACTGGCTGAGTGACAGAACCCACAGGGTCAGAGTTGTTGGCGCCATGTCAGACTCAAAGCCTGTCACAAGTGGTGTACCACAGGGCTCAGTCCTGGGCCCACTCTTGTTTGGCATCTACTTTTCCGAAGTACAAGCAAACACAGGAGGGTTATGGCTGACAAAGTTTGCAGATGACTGCAAACTGGGCGCCATAGTAGAAAACACATCTGACACAGATATCCTTCAGAAGGGTCTCACAGAAATGGATAACTGGTGCCAGAGCCATGGCCTAAAGATAAATGCCAAAAAATGCATAGTTATACCCTTCGGGAAAAACAGGGTTACCCCTAGCTACCAAATAGGTGGCAATTCACTGAGCACAGAAGAAGTTATCAGGGACCTGGGGACCCAGGTTGATAGTAGTCTGTCATTCGACACCCATGTAGCTAAAGTAGTTAGGAAGACCTTCTACATTGCCCACCTTATCATGAAGGGATTCTCATCTAGATCAAGGGAGGTCATAGTCTCCCTATACTCATCACTCATCAGACCAATGATTGAGTACAATGCCCCATTCGGAATGTATCTGACCCGACACTTGCAGCAGCTGGAGAGGCCACAAAAGTTCCTCACCAAAAGGATAAAGGGTCTCAAACATCTGTCCTATGCTGCCCGACTGAAAGAACTCCAGCTCTATTCAGTCGCTTACCGCTTGCTCAGAGGTGACCTTTGCCTAACATACAAGGCCATGTCAAACCCAGATTTGATGAATATGCTTCACCTCAAAAATCTAGATCCATCAGAGCCACAAGGGCGGGAGACTTAAACCTCGACACGGCTATTAATAGGACGTGCTGGAGGGATAGATTCATCACCCAAAGACTCCCTATGCTGTGGAATAAAATCCCGGTATATATGAGGCAGAGCACCTCGCTGGCCTTGTTCAAGAGAAATCTTGACCAATGGATGGGAGATCGCAGATATACCCCAGGGATTACCTCAGTGTCACTGCTCAACAGAGGCACAGCAAAATAATGGGTATAGTTCCCCATACTAAAGGGGTGGCGTAAGCCACAAAACTATGGGCTAGGCTTGTAAATGCCCTCGGGCAGATAGCCTAGTATGAACCTATGAACCTATGAATCTATAATTCCAGAGTGGGGGATGGTGTTGAAAGCCTTGGCAAGATCTAGATAGGCTGTATGAACCACCTTACCCTTGTCTACAGCTTTGGTGACTGCTTCAAAGAAGTCTATCAGGTTTAGGAGACATGATCTGCCTTTGACAAACCCGAACTGGGTGGGGTCCAGAGTTTGGTGATTACCAATGTCTTTGTTTATGTTCCATGATGATACATTCCATGGCCTTGCAGACCAGGCTTATCAGGCTAATGGGGCGATAGTTCCCGGGGTCCGTGGTGGCTCCCCCCTTGTGGAGTGGGAAAACCGTTGCTGTGCGCCATTCAGCAGGCACAAAGCCTGAGGTGAGGCTATGATTGAACATGGTACTTAGGCGGGGTGCCAGTTCATTCTGTAGTTTGTGTAGAACACAGCCTGGGATGTTGTCTGTTCCCATGGATGCTGTGCTCTTGGCTTTGGAGAGTGTAGTTTTTACCTGTGCCGCCGTGATTACAGGAACTTTGCATTCTTCCGGTATAGTGATGGGCTCTTTAGGGGGTGAGAGTGGGGTAAAGTTAGCACTGAACCTTTCTACCAGGATGTTGGCAATATCAGTTGGGTCTGTATATTTAGTGCCATTGTGCTGTAACTCAGAGCAGATCTGAGTGTTGGCATTGAGATTCTTGACATAGCTATAGAATGCTTTGTGGTTGTCTTTAGAATCAGTGGTGATTTTGTTTTCGTAACTAGCTTTGGAGGATTTTATCAGGGATCGCAGCTTCTTACTGAGGCTGACCAGGGAGCTCCTCCATTCATGGGGTTTTACTATGTTTTGCAACAGTTTCTTCCATCTCTTGTACAGTTTGTTTATGGCAGGGGACCACCAGATTGGCTTCCTTTTTTTGGAGGATAGTGTCTTGGTTCTGTTTGGGATAGCACAATCCATGCACTCAAGTAAGTGCTTATAAAGTGCAATTGTGTAGGATTCACTAGTCATAACTGTATTGTCCATTTGCATGGGTGTCATGAAGTTCACCACTTCTGTCTTAAGAAGCATGAAGTTGGCTTTGAAGACATTTTTTACAATGGTTTCCTTAATGGGGAGTGGGGGCAGGATGTGGATATCTAGGGTAATTAGGTTATGGTCGGATCAGACCAATGAGGCATTGCCTTCAGGTGTGGAACTAGATCTAGAATATAGTTGCCCGTGGTGGGGGTGTGGATAAGTTGATCCAGTGCATTGGAGTTTATGAATTCCAGAAAGCGTTGAGCGAAGGAGTTGGTACATGAGTAGTTTTCCCAGTTAATGGTGGGTTAGTTGAAATTGTCCATTATTAGGGGGTTTGGTTGAACCCTAATATTTTCCAGTACATCAAGAAAAGAGGAGTGGGAATCCTGGGGCATGGTGGGTGATCTGTAGCAAGCTACAATTTGGATTGCAGTTTTGCCCAGATTTAGTTGCACTTGGATAACCTTGGCTGGATTATGCTGAGCAACTAGCCTGGAGGTGTGGGTATCCTTAATGAATATGGACACACATCCGCCTTTGGTGTTCCGGTCCAGGGTACATGGCCGAAAAGTGTGGTATGAGTTATAGCCTGGTAGAGCAGGGGTGCTCTCTGGAGCCTTGAACCAGGTCTCAGTCACTGCACAGATATCAATGTTCTCCATTTTAAGGAGCGCCTCGAATGAGTGCATTTTGAGATTTAGACTTCCAGCATTGAGTAGCATCACCCTCAGTTTTTGCTTGCCTGTTCCTGTTACGGTGGTGAATTTGTCATTTGAACCTTGCCTAAAAAAGGCACTATAGGGGCATCAAGAACCTTAGCCAGTATCCGGAATCCCAGGGGTGACAAGTGCAAGCCATTTCTGGCAAAGCATTGTGGTCTGTCGACCATGTCCTCCCAGGCAGACAGATACTGGATCCTTTTAGAATGGCTCCAGAAGCTTAGCCAATTGTTGAAGTCAATCATTTTGTCCTTGTACTGCGGCATCATTCTGGGTGATGGAGAATGCTACTCAGGGCTAGGGTCATACCTACCTGGGCTACAAGATCGGAGAGCTCTTCCATGTCTCTTTTCATGTAGTCCAGGGAGGTACATCTCAGGTCATTCATACCAACATGGACAATGACAGAGTCATATTTGTACTTGTTGTGGAGTGACCTGAGTGTGTGGGTTATGTGGCAGATCCTGTCACCCGACAGGCAGCTGACAGTAACCTTCTCCTTGTTTAGCCTGGTGAGTGGGACATCAGTGTGCCTGACTATAGAGTCACCTATGACTAGTGTGTTGGGTACTTTGTTTTGCCTTATTGGCTGTGGTTGAGTGGTGCACTGAGTTTGTGGGCTATGTGTCATTTGGGTTGTGTTGGGGGGTGGAGATTGCTTGCATTTCTGCTTTGGAGGTCTCTGTTGCTTGAGCAGATTATTATTGAGAGCCTCGGCGAATGTTTGTTTTTGTGTTCCTATGTGTGGATTTTGGTGGTGTAGATTTAGTGAGACTATGTGATGAGTGTGGTGTGGTGCAAGTGTTTGCCTTCTCCTCTTGACTGTCAAGTTCAGTCTTGATTGGAGAGAGCTTTACCTCCAGTTTGGCTAGATAAGTTCATCTTTCACAGGTTGTAGTGTTGGGTGGTAGGAGGAGAGGGTTGTCTGTGTACATGAGGCAATTTCTACATTGCCCCAAGATGCCCAGGTTCATCAGATAGACAGGAGAGAACACTGGGTGCTGACCCTTGGACATGCCTGAATAAAAAACTATTTTCCTCTAGATAAGTGAGGAAAGTGAGTACAAGAGCTGTTTTTCTCTAAGCAAGTGAGGAAAGTAAGTACCAAAACTGTTTTCCTCTAGGTAATGAGGGAGGCTGAATGCTGTAGTAATTAGTAGGTTATTTAGTGCTTACAAGTTCTGAACAAGTGCTGATCACGAATAAGCAAATTCAAGTGCTAAAACTAAGAATCTGTATCTGGACTAAACTAGTTACAGGAAAGGGGGGAAACAAGTGCAAATGCAGGCTTTTAAATCAGAAAGTTGAGAGAGATGGAAAAACTGCCCAAACAGCCAATAACTACAATTTCTGGGCCAGAACCACTCCTTATGTGGTAGATAGGTTACCTAGTGATTACCACTCTCACTGATAACCTAGAAGGCTTCCCTCCAACTTAGAAAGCTTGGGTGGGCTCGGAAGCTTACATACAGTCCTGGATACAGCAATTCTGAATCTGGACTACACTAGTTACAGGAAAGGTAATTATACATATATATATATATATATATATATATATATATATATATATATATATGTATATATATATATATATATATATATATATATATATATATATATATATATTAATATATATACATACATACAGAAAAGTAGCTAAACAGCAGTAAAAACAATTCAAATGCAGTGCAAGCTAGCACACGGGTATTTAGCAATGTTAGACCAAACAGTTGGGAAAATGCAATTAAATTAAAAATGACTAAAAACAAGTGCAGAAGGAGTCTATTAGGTAGAATGAGGTAAAGAGATGGGACTGGGGGAGTGTCCCAGATCAAATCTACAGTGGGGGCGGGCAACTGCAAAAGCCTCCAAATTTAAACAACAAGACAGGAATAGGGAGAGTGGGTATGGGAAAACCAACACCTTCAGCAGAGATCTGAAAAACTATACAGTGAAGCAATGATATAAAATTAGTCAAACAACAGTTACCAGTACACAACCCTGAAGTGCCAGAAAAATATACTCAGCTCTGTATATCTCCAGATAGTTTGAAGACCACTCTGTCAGGACACAGGAAGGCTCCAGCAAAGATAACATGTCTTCCTGTATGGCATGATGTCAGAGCATCATAAGGTGTGAGTAGGCTTGTGTTCTGACATGTGTGTTTGTGTTATTTACATGCTGTTATGACAGGGCATGCTGTAATGCCTTTTAGTATTGCCAGTATAATCTTGTATTAGATGTGCTCCACTTACAAGTGGAGATCATGAACTACTGCAATGCCATTGGACTTATGTTGTCATTTGCAACTTGTATTTTTTGATTACTATTATACTACTCTTTATGATGCTCATGTATATAAACACATACTTGTCTAACATGTGTCATATAATATATCCCCTTATCTATGGTTTCCAATGACAGCAAATGTTAAAACATGTCCCTTTCCACTGTGCATGACACAACTACTGTATGCAATCACAAATGCATTCCTTGTATATACATATGATACCCAAGAACTGCACTGGATGTGAATGTCCCCTAATGCATCCATTGTTTTGGTATTATCGCAACTCAGCATGTTATCAACATTAATGTCACATGTACTCCCCTTTCTTAAAGTATTGCATTGTATTCCTCTCACATCCATTGCTAGCATGTCTGTTTTTAAGTTATGTACATGGGTAAACAATTGAAAACAGGATTATTTATTATTGCTATCACTATGGTCATCTTTCTGTTGAAAATGTTTCTTTGTGACATCAGCACATTTGAGTACTTTAACAGAGTACATTTTTTTTCTATTTACCCTCCTGCTGTACGTACTCCTGCACTTTTAACATTATATTTGCTGAAAATTATCGCAATTTCATAGCCCCTGCATCTAGTCACTTGTATAAGTTGTCTGTGAGTGCTCACAAAATACGTTTATTTACACTGAGTGTTCATGCTCCCAGCACCATTTTATGGCCACAAACACTGGTGCAGGCCACGAAATGATGCTCAGAAACATGCATGCATGATAAGCAGCATGTATATTCAATGCTTCTACTAATGCACTGTAATTGTGCAAGCTTCACACAAAGCCTACGTGATTGTTAATGAATCCCAGGGTTTGTTTTAAAACTTATATGTTTTGCAGTTTTAATCAAATTGCTTATCCTCAATTAAATGCACATAAATGGAAAAAAACAGCTGGATATTTGCCTATATTGAGCAGTTAAAGAGAAATTTTAAGTTGTTTACAAAACATTACATAGATCACATTCATATTTCGTGGGTTTATTGTGACTTAAAGGACCTAGAATCTAATGTCTATAGACCTTGCAAAAAGTATGTTGTCCTAAATAATTGTCCATTGTCATTTCTTTACTCACACTTTGTAGAACAATTAACTTTTATTTGAATTGTGAGGTTGCAACTTGATTTTTTTTCAAAATGTTTGGGAAGCAAATATAAGATGTTTAGAGTACAGGTATACAGCTCCTCTAAAAGGAATAAGCTTTATAAATTACACTGTTTCCAATGATAGTCTACCTGCTCATAAGGTTTCATCATGCTATGTAATTAGGAAACCACAATTCACTACATTCAGGCCTCTCAATTATGTTTGATTTTACCAAACATCTGTTATCTTTATTATCAAGAAGACTGTTTTATATCCAGTGTCCCATTTATCTTCAAACACATAAATAGTTTATATATTTACATAGCTACAAATTGCAACCAAATATAAAGAACATCACATTTTCACTTGCAACTCACTATTTAGTGCCCATAATTTTATTAATAACATTGTTTAACACCAATATCCTACTGTTTATACTTTCCCATAGAGTATTCCAATTTATAATAATTTTATTTAATCCTGGGACATCATACAGAGCCATATATCCTCTTTTCCTTTAAGATTCTCTTTTCCTTCCATTCATTCTCTATTTCTCCATGAATATGTTTTCTCCAGCCAAATAGTATCTTTCTCATTCTGCTTGACTTTTGTTTGGATCATCTTCTTGGGAAGTTCTTTTATCTTCCAAACTGCTTCATCAAGACCACCAAATCTCAACACGTTGCCATCCAAACAGTCCTTCAGCATGCCTCTGTGTCACATCAGATTAACCACGTTTTACAAATACAGGCCACTCTATAGCCAACATTTTTACTGTATGCCATAACATCCACTTCAACAGACATGAATGCCAATTTGTAATTGTAGTTTATATTTGTAATTATAATTGTTTGTAATTGTTTTTACAAATTTTCAGTAAAGCAGTGAGAATTACCAACTCAATTCATATGCTAGATAAACCACTGGAAACATCGATATTCACTTGCAGGACTTCTCTTGGGTCTATGTTAAGAGAATGTGGCATATCAAGTTGGTCCCATTATGACTCATGACCAAGTTTTCCTTCTTAATATCCCACATCTGGCATATATTTTCCATTTTTTAGTACTGATCAAGAAATTATGCCTTTATTCTTCTGCTCTCCCCAAACTGCATCAAATAACCTGTTTAAACATTAAGTATTTGTACTATGTCTATAAATTAAGGAGCTAGAAAAGGGAACCACCTTCAAAATCATCACTAATGCATCTTATCAATCCAGTAATTGTTTTTGATGGGAGGATGGTTGTATTTCATTCACTTCTGTAATAACATTATTAACTGCACACATATCAAATGCATTTACAAAGAAATTATTTTCCATGTTCAGACCTGTATAAGTTAGTGATTCACCAAATGGCACATCCATTATCATTGAATCCTTGAAAAATCACTTCCCTTCTTGTGTACTATTACTTTGGTATGCTGTAGACAAACTGCACAAAAAATAATTAAATACATAAAACGTTATGCATTTTTTATGCTATTAGACAATTTCTGTCCACAAGCTTATAACTGCATGCAATACACATGAGTAACTTTTAACTCAAATTCAGCTTTAAGAGTGGTGCACATGGGTAAAACCTTGAATATGACCGTGGTGACCCAGGTTTGGTTAGCAACTTGGGCATTTGACGGTATAGGGTGGCAGGATCATTTACCTCTCCTGGGAAGATGTGCGTGTTCCCAGTCAGTTTTGCCAGCATGATCTTTGCTATAGGGCAGGGGTGGATTTCATGGGTGGAGGTCCCATCCATGAGCAATACAAGTATCACCACTCATGCTGGTGATTGTAGCCCATTATAGCTGCTCAGAGAAAGGAAAATGTAAGCTGCATGAAGGGTGCAGGTAGTCCTTACACAGAAGTAGGGTTCCATATTACCATCCAAGGGCAGGGGAGGGGGCCATTCCTTGCCAGGATGCTGGAAAGAACAAGAAACACCAAAGTGACTGCATTGATGATGACATCTCTACAAGATGGCTGTAACCCTAGCTATAGGACTTGCCACCTCTAGCGAGCAAAGGAACTTGAATCAAATATGAGTGATCAACAGAAATGCAGAGGTGGAAAAAGTACACAGGGGAAAAAAAAGTTCAATTAGCAATGTCTTGTTTTCAATTCCATAATCATTACTACTATCTTTTCAGTTTCTGATTTGTCTTACATTACCATATGCATCAACAAACTCATTCCGCTTATTTCCAATAACTTTTAGTTTATTTTAACTGCATGCATATTCAAATCTTCTCCAAGTTCATTCACTTGCAAACAGAGTAATTCTGTGCTTGCCCATATTTTCAAAAAACAGACTGTCAAATCAGACTAGGTCTATAGTTTAGTTTTCACTTTGTCATTCTTCATACCAAATATAATTTTGCTTCTCATCAAAGAATCTGCAGCTCTCCAAACTAATATCCTTTAGCTCTATGAGTCAGAAATATGATAACTTGCATCTCTTTACTTCTTTCTTTTATGCTAGAAATAACACTACATAGCACAGAAGTTTACAGACATTGTTTCAAATTTTCTCCTAAATTACCATGCAAAACCAAAGCAAATCATGGAGTAAATGGTAGGATAGATCCTATGATGAAAACAGAACCATAAGTAGAGCATGGCAAAGGAGGCAAGCTTTTATAGCGAGTGAATGGAAGATGCCAGTTGGGCACAAGTGAAGCCTCGTTATTCTTTTCAGGACTTAGTCGCATTGTGGCTTCTTAAATGAATGTACATAGTAGCTTAGTATGTTAGTAACTGCAGCAAGGGACTTGAACAGCTTCAAAAGCTCTTTACTGATTTTTTTTTTTTTTTTTGGATCTCAATGTAGTGTTGAAACTTGAAAGGAGTGTAAGTCTGGGAACTGCCCAATGCACCAGTTAACCTAGGTTATGCTCTGTGAAAAGAATAGAGTAGTTGAAAGGATAATCATGGATGAAGCTTGTTTGCTTAAACTTTTCTGCAGCCTAGTCCTTGTTCCTCCATGTGTTTTTGGATTCACTACTGTCTGGTTTATCTTTCCTGGTTTGTCTTTGATCGTTGTCTTAATCATGGAGGATAACCTGAATACGCTTATCCTTACATCTTCACCACAACAGTATGATGTCAGAAACCTTACTTTATTGATAGCAGCACTCACACAGAGATTGGACGCTATTGCTTCCAGACTGGACAGCCTTCCCTGCTACTCAATCTATACCCTGTAATACATCAACCTCTACTTCACTGGGTTCATCTGGTAATACTGTGGTTAATATGGAGATTCAGACCGGAGATCGTATTAGTAGTGGCCTTAAAAAGAACACTGAAGTTTGCCAACTAACTACTCACAATGCCCTTAATGCTGAAAAATGACCTACTACTGGGCTTATTGGAGCCCCTAATCTACTTACTTGCCTAAAGGAACCACCTTCAATACAAATAGCTCTTACTAGCTCGAGCATAGAGCAATTGGCACATGGGTCACCAGATATTACAGCTTTATTGCAAGACTTTGATCAAAAGCTTTTTAAGATCAAAAAACTACAACTGGAGATTGCTTATTTTCAGGAATGCATCGGAGAGGTCATAGTTACTAAAGGGCTAAGACTATGGCTATATCCAACGGGACTACAGGATGGGTCTGCATTTCATTGTGAATTATTAAAATTATTTGATAGGCATGGTACTGAATTGCTAGAACTCATTTGTAAACACTACCAACAGTCCCTGGATATTCTTTGTGATGAAGCGGCAGTTTTGGATACTTCAGTTAAAGACAATATGGACTTTACCAGATACCGTTTTGATTATGAACAGCTTTTTTCTAGTATCGATCAATACATTAATAAACAAAAAAATATTAAAATTAAAAATTTGAATCATGATAGACATGCCTATGATTCAGGCATAGCCTATCCTAAACCACCGTCCTCCCAATTACCTAAGGAATTTCATTCACGCATACGTGAGGGAGGTCCTTACAGAGAAGCACCTGTGGTAGAGCATGTTAATCTTGAAACAGTAATAAATAACCAGGGATCTAATACTACTAGTAATAACCAACAGAAACGCTGTAATTATAATTCAAATAACTCTGGCAATAATAACCTTAATATAAACATAAGCTCTCAAAATTTTCACCAGATGGCCTCGAATTACAATTTAAGGCAACAACCAACGAGAACTTATTACAACAGTAGGGACAGAATGATGAACTGAATAGTTCAACTGTAAGTGATCATGATACTTGTAAAGTGTTCTACAATGACTCTAAAGATTTTAAAGTTTATAATTTTTCAAATATTGACATTCCACCGGTTTTGATTAACCTGTTGGCAAAAGGCCCTACTTTTGTCCCAGCTAGCAAGGCTGATGTCTTGACAACTTTGATTGACTTGAAATTATTTATTAGAAAACTAAACTTGAAAATTATGTTTGGACGAAACAATACAATTTCTAATGAGTTTAGAGTAGCTAGTACATTTAATCCACCCTTACACCCTACCCTGTTACTTTTTGAACGTGCATGTGAATTAAACATTGTTAACTCTTTAAAAATGAATACCTATAATAAGAATGCTTTTAACACTTCTAGGGAAGAGAGAGAAGAGCTTACATTACTTCAACATGCTGGTGTGAGAATAATGCAACCAGATAAAGGGGGTGGTGTTGTTCTAATGAACTGTGACGATTATATTTGTCGTATGGAAAGTATTGTATCAATTGAAACTTATGTAGACATTTCCAAAAGTGAAATGAACATTGCATTTAATAGAATACGTTTGTACCTTAACTATATGTTTATAGAAAATAGAATTGATATAGATATGTTTAATTTTTTGAACATGCCAGCACCCAGACTACCTTTATTATTCGGGATACCAAAGATCTACAAATGTTTAAATGATCCCCCAATGAGACCACTCGTGGATGCTAGAAATAGTATCACTTATTCTTGTGCCAAAGTAGTCGACTACATTCTGAAAAAATATGTTATGTGTGAGAAACAAATCTGTAAAGATTCGTGGACTTTCCTATCTAATATCAATGAATTAGAATTTACTAATTTTAATTTTTTAACAGTTGATGTAAAAGATCTATATTCTTCCATACCCCAAACGCAAGGTATTGAATGGGTGAAAAATGTTTTACGTGATAGAAAAGCCCCTGATTCAGAGATTTCTTTATAGAAGAACTGTTAGACCTCATTTTGAGTTCCAATTTTATTACATTTAATGGTAAATATTATTTACAAAAAATTGGGGTGGCAATGGGTTCCCCATGTGACGCCAGTTTCGCAAATCTCTTTATGGCCCACTGGGAACATGAGTATATACTTGAAGTGACTCATATATCATGCCAAATTCAGTTTTACACATGTGATTTGGATGATATATTTATGCTAATTCATGGAGATGAAACCGAGGGTAGACAGTTAGTTTCCCATTTCAACAGCACAACTGATTTCTTATCCTTTAGTTATGTTTTTTATTATAGTCAGATATCTTATTTAGATGTGCTTCTAAAGGAAGATATGGAAAGGTGCTATTACACAGCAAGTATATTTCGTAAGGAAACCTATTGTAATAATTTCCTATATTTTAGTAGTTGCCATCTCACTCATCAAAAAAAATCAGTGATTGAAGGGCAATTAGTTAGAGCTGCTCGCATGGTTGGCAATGAAGATGAGTTTAGACAGGAATGTAATAATTTGTAATCTATGTTTCCTAACTGAGGATATCTTCGGAGCTTCCTGAATCCCTTGATGGAGGACGTTATAACTAAAACGTCACTACGGGTTTACAAGCCAATTTTATTTGTTAGGACAAATATTAACCCCATAGAGACTGGAACAATGAATTTAAGTAATACTTTGGATTTAACAACCCGTGATGATCTAAGCTTAGCTTTCATCACGCCATTTAGCATTGATAGCTTTGCCATCAGAAACATTATATCTATGAATTGAGAATATATTATTAATGATCATACTATTCAAGAATTTTTTAATGTGTCACCCAGACTTGTGTTTAAGCGTAAGAATTTAAAGAACATTTTAGAATGTAAAAGTATTCAGTTATCACAGGAGAGAAGTAAGGGCATGTTCAAATATTGTATGTGCAGATATTGTGTGCACATGATAACAGGAACGTCTTTTAGTATTAGGGAACGTACTTACACAATGAAACACAGATTCAACTGCCAATCTAAGGGCGTGATTTATTTGGCCCAATGCCAAAAGTGCCCCTCCTACTATATTGGTAAGACAGATAGGAAATTAAGAGAGAGTGTGTACGAACATTTCTATCATATCAGGAATCATAAGTTAGATAACGCACTTGCCAGACACATTGATGATTGCCCAGATCATATTTTTAAATTCAGGGCTATCGATTGTATTAAATGTGACTGTAGGAGTGGCCTGAAAATCATTAATGCTTGAAAAACTGGAATTATGTTGGCAGTTACGTGCTAGGGCATGTCAGTCACCCGGGTTAAACAAAGTTTATTCCATTACTGGTATTCTTAAATTGAAAAACTTGTTGAGATAAGCCTAAATTTATGTTCACAGATTCATTCATATAATTTTATATATTTTACATATTTCCATATTTATATTTTTTCATATGTTTATGACATAGTTCAAATAATATTTTAAATAATATTCTTATATATAATTTATGTATTATTTATTGTAATAAGAACTGTTCAACTGCATGATGTTTTTTTGCATGTATTTTAACCTAGCTTCATTATTGATTAAATTATATGTGTTTTAGATATTGGGGAGTAGCATTATATATTGTGAATGAATTATATATATTTATTGAATAGGTTATCTAAGTCTGTAACTTTAGTATAAAGTAGTGTCAATATTTGTACATGTTTTTATGTTTCTACGTTTAAGTTTTTAACACATTTCATTGTAGTGGAATTAATTGTGTTAATTAGTGTTAATTAGTGGAGGGGTGTAGTATTTAAATAGTACGAATTCATGTGTGACTTTGCCTGAAGAAGTCTCTTCACAGTAAGAGACGAAAAGCACTTTGTATTATTGGATGTCAGTTCATTAAACTTTTCTACAGAGTAGTCCTTGTTCCTCCGTGTGCTTTTGGATTCTTTCAAAACTATTTCTAAGTGTGCAATAAACTCTAGAACAGTAATACACAGTAAACAGTTTGGAAGAATGCATCTTTTACATTTAGATCATGCCAGCAGCAGACACATGGAAGAGCAAACAGGTGACATGCACAGGCACATTATAAGAATGGTTCTCTTTCTATAATGAAAAGCTACTATGCATGTTACATCCTCAACACCAATGGACATCACATCCATTAATCTTGTGAACAAGGATATTGTGTGAAGCTTCCATTTTTGGAAAATAGTTTGAATATGTTTTCAAGTTCTGAGCTGGAATGGTTTTATTTATATCTGTTAGTTTAAAAGAATGGTGCATTGATCCCAATGGACCAATTTCATGAACATCCTGGCTGAGTAACATCACAATAGCTGAGAATAATAATAATACAACACTAAATAGATTAGAATAGTACAGCAATTCCGCATCTGTACAACAATGGCCTTCTGGTATTGATATGATGAGAGGAATTTGAAGAAGAAGTAAAGGAACTAGAATGGAGAAATTGCTCAGAGTTTCAGTGATATTGCACATGTTTCAAACACTATTGATAAAGAATTGACTGTTTGAAGCCCATGTTACAATTATTTTTGTTTGCTTGATTATTTATTTATTTATTTATTTATTTTTATTAAATGGGAAAGTTTGACTGGGCCCAAACCGTTTTCAGTTGAAGCCGGGGAGAAAACCTTCATTATAATTCATTTATATTAACAAGTTTATTGTAGACACTTCTCAAAAAACAGTTACATTTCACAGAAAAACAAAACATAATTATAAGACAGATATATATATATATATATATATATATATATATATATATATATATATATATATGTAGTAAACTTTTTAAATTAATATGTATAAGTCTATACATTTTTCAGGTAGTGCAAAATTCTAGCAAGTGATCATTGCTATTGAAGGGAATACAATGTTATAAAGAAGTATATTGTTCTTAAATTTCAGTACAGAATGTTTAGTAAAGAGTTCAAGAATATCTAATAAAGAATATAGTTGTGACATATGTTATAAAATTAAGTAGGAGTAGAAATAAAGTACTGCATAGGAGAACACTGGTAATAGCATTGGAGATGGAGAACAACGTATACAAATAGTTCTATCTAGGCTGTTTGTATCTAATTGGAGTATCCTGAGAGCTTATAATTTAAGTATATATAGGGAATTCATGAGAGAAGAGCAGTGCATATGGTCAGTTAGAGAAAGACAAGGAGTAGTATTTAAGAGTTGTGTCAGGGTGGGTGTATTGATTAAATTGTAGAAGGAAAGGTGTTAGGGTGTATTGATTTAAGTTCAGGAAGGGATAGGTAAGTAGACGTCTGTGCTTTCATTAGAAGACTCAACTTGGAGATAAATATGAGCTTGACGAAGACTGGGTATGGTATTGTTTGAGCTGGATTTAGTAGCTTGGGAATTTGTTAGTCATTTTACTTGTAAAGAAATGGCATTCATATTTTAGAGACATAACATGAGTATAGTGAGTCTCTTGATAGATTATTTGCCTTACTAGCACTTAGTGGAAATTTATAACCAACCCAGAAGTCTCTTGTGGAGATACAGGGCAACTGAATATTGTTTTGCAGGGTATTTTCCATAATAGTATATCAGCTTGTATGCCAAAAACCATCTGAGAGTGTGTTACATAGGTGCTAAGCTCTAGTCAGTTTAGTTGTTTTAAGGCTTGGCAGTAGTGGGTTCAGTGCACAATGCTGGTAGTAAATGTAGCTATGTTTTTTGCAACATGAGGCTAGTTTATATTTTAGTGTAGAGCTTAAGTTTGTAAGGATAGCTCAGACATATAAGATGGTTGGAAGCAAACAGGCTGAGACTAGGGTTTTTCGTACTGGGTCTGCAAGGTATTGTTTGACCCTGTAGTTTGTTTATAAAAAATAATTGAAAAGAAGGGGTCTTAGTGTAGATCCTGGAAGTCATTATGGTAACAAGAGCTGAGGAGAGCTCCTGTTGCCATTTGACTGCTTGCAGTCTTACAGTTAGTTAACTAAGGAGCCATGTAAGGGAAGCTTGAGAGATACCTATAGAAGAAAATTCATTGAGTAGATGTTGGTGTGATAGTGTCAAAAGGTTTGGAAAAGTCTGGGAACACAGTTAATACTACATTAGTTTACCATTTTTCCTATGCTAGTTTACTTATGAAATCTCAAAACTGCATTTCATAACAGTACCAAAAAAATAGTGCAAAAAAGCTGAATAGTATAGGAATTATTGCCATGTTACTCAAATGACTATTGTTTATTAAAATGTATAAGTTGACAAAAAGTGAAAAATAAAAAAAACTTTAAGAGCAAAATGAAAAGGTCATCTTTCCATTTAAACTGTAACCAACTACTGGTTAAATTTCTATGTGACTCAGAAGAGACACAGCTGTGATAGCTTTCCTAGTTTAAATATGCAACAAAAAAACAGAACACAATTAAAACATAGGTGCAAATGGTTGGGAGGGTGGCCTAATGGTTAAGGTGTTTGCCTTACAAACACAAGGTGTGTGGTTTGAGTCTCACAAGGGATAATTGGCTAAGCTTAAAATGGCTTGCAAGGGCAGTTAGCTTAGTACTAATCTATGAGCCTATATAATTGTAAAACATTTTTTAAGGGTTGGGAGAGTGGCTTAATGGCTAAGGTGTTTGCCTTAGAAACACAAGGTGCAGTGTTTGAGTCTCACAAGGGATAACTGGCTATGCTTAAAATGCCTTGCAAGGGCAGTTAGCCTAGTGTGAATCTATAAAGACTAGATAATAGCGCATGGTTTTGTATTCAGTAAATTGCTTTTATATGTGTGCATATGCAACAGACCCAAATCTACGCTGCTGCTGCTGCTGCTAATAGACCACGGCCAAAAAGAAGAAAGGTGTTTAGACCCTGTTTATCATTTCACAGTCACATTGAGGTGGAAATTGGACAGCACAACAGGGTAGACAGAGACACACTAGAGGAACTCTGTAACCCCTGTCATCCTCAAGTGAGAGCAAGGGCAAACAGAGGGGAACCAATACTGGTGGAGACTAAGGTATGTGCAGCACTCAGAATATTAGCTAGAGGAACCTTTTGGAGACCAACAGGAGACATGCTGGAGGTGTCACAGGCATCAGCATCCAGGATCCTACACCAATTCCTGAATGCCATTCACCAACATGCCAGGGAAGGGTATACATAAACAGGGCTTTCATTCCTTTAACTGCCAGGTCCTGTGTAATGTTAAGGGCATCATCATGAATGTGCGTGCTGGCAACCCAGGCAGTTACCATGACTCACATATCTAGCACAACTCTCAGTTGTATCACATGTTTTCTAGGGGGATATACCACAGGGTCATTTACTGGGGGATGCAAGTTATGCACTCAAACCATGGCTAATGATGCCCATCAGAAATACACTCAAACCAACTGAAGAACACAATAATGAGGCACATACTCAAATAAGAAATATCATAGAACACGTGTTTGGGCTGCTGAAGCCAAGGTTCCAGTACTTAGATATATCTGAGGGAGCCCTGCACTACAATCCCCATATATGTGTTCAAATTTTCACTGTCTGTATTATCCTTCACAGGATTATTCTGAGAAAACAGCTTCAGCAGGAAGAGGAAGGTTCACACACCCCACCACCATTGGCAAGGTCACCACAGCCACACACTAGTGAGGAGTCAGATGGGGAACCACCAACCGCTGTTGGTATAGGCAGAAGTAGGCATGCACAATATCTCTTTACATTGGCAAGAGGCAACATATATTACGCATGCTCGCCACTTAAGGGGTTCAAACCTTCATCCTATGCACATACATACAGTAACATTAATGTAAGGCAATGCTCACAGCTTTTACTTAGTCATGCAATGGCTGTTCACTGCTAGCATCAGACAGAGCCAGCCCCAAATTAAAACTCTTGCAACTGCCAGACTTCCAAGGTAAGCGTTGAACATGGAACAGGAAAATAAATGGCTAAGAACACAAATGAATGTCATATCCTTGCGGACTGTTATTTTCTAATGCAAGTAAGTATAAGGTAGGTAATTTTTACAGAAATTACATCGATATGTAACAGCACGGACTTATGTCAATACATGTGCTTTCTATCAACTAATATGCCTCATGCATCAAAGATTCACACATTCATACCTCTGAAATGCACAGACATTCACAGAATGTCCAGAATGTGGCCTATTAGTTTTGTACTGGCAAATCATTAAAGATGGGATAATGAAACACATTTCAATTCAGTTTAAGACTTTATATCCCTCAGAAAATTCATGGTAATGCAAAACCTGTATTCCTATCAACTTTCTAAGTTTGTAATGCCAAAATATTTAAAAATTCTCCCTATTTTCGAGTCTTTTTCCCACTTTTATTTATGGCTTTGTCCAGCTTTGTTGGTCTAAGAGGTTGGAAAGTGTGTACACATTACAAAAACCTGTAAGAAAGCAGTTCAATTTGCAAAAGAACATCACAAACACATATATTTTAAGCACTTAGTCAGCTATGCACCCTGGACATCAGACAAAAGACTTATGTATCTAAGACTCCAAAAGAGAAAAAAATAAGAGATATGGCATGGTATCATCATTTGCACAGGATGTTATTTGGTAGGGGGAGGCAGGAGGTCACAGATGACACAAAAGTTAGTGAGTGCATGTGAGTAAGAAAGACAGATGGGCAGATGTTTGGATAAAGTATCAAATCGCCACTGAGACAGAATGAGCTGTAAGCCTCATAATTGACTCATGTAACTGTTATGTGTGTGTGTCTGTATGGGCAATTAAGGAGAAATATGTGTGTGAGGGTTTGCAAGAACACCACCAAGCTCTGTGCTAGTTCTACATCCTGGTATGTCAG
This sequence comes from Protopterus annectens, assembly GCF_019279795.1. Lineage (NCBI taxonomy): Eukaryota > Metazoa > Chordata > Ceratodontiformes > Protopteridae > Protopterus > Protopterus annectens. The sequence goes on from NC_056733.1 coordinate 1,959,055,549, forward strand.
ACAGGTGGAGCCATACATAGTAGAGGTAACAGTTCATTGTCATTGTCCACAACCAGGAGAACTGGTTCTGTCAGGAGTTGCTTTGGCATGTCCATGGCCATGGCCAGATTCACTGCTACTACTTCACCATGACTGCTGTCTGCTGGATAAGCTGTTCTAATGTGTACACTCAGCACCACGACCCCATGGTCTACCACATCTGGGTGTGGACACCTCAGTTACTGATACAGCAGAGGAAGGAGTGCCACCACTACAGTGTGATCGGGCATGGCCACATTGGCTAACACCAGAAGATGATGATGCTGACCTATTTCCACATAGATGCCATCCCCCTACCAGTAGACATTCCATCACAGACACTGCCCATTCCATCATGTCTTTCATCCAATCCATTGAATCACCAACACAGCAAACCTACACTACAATTTAATATATGCTAGTAAACTATAACTGGTGGCACTACCACAGATGGTACAGCAATACACACACACCCATGACACCCATCTCACAAATACAGACAAATGCACATATCTGTCAAATGGTCATCTATTCTTCTTCTTCTTTCGGCTTTTCCCAGCTAGGGATTGCCACAGTGGATCACCTGTCCACTCATGATTGGAAGTGAAGTTTTACAGAGTCGCGTTGCCAGCCCGGTGCCCAACCTTCCACAGAAGGCGCACACACACACACACACACACACACACACACACACACACACACACACACACACACACACACACACACACACACACACACACACACACACACACACACACACACACACACACACGCACACACGCACACACACACACGCACCTAGGGCCAATTTAGAGTGTCCAATCCACCTACAGCATGTCTTTGGGATATGGGAGGAAACCGGAGCACCTGGAGGAAATGCACACGACCACAGGGAGGACATGCAGACTCCTCACAGAATTCACTCCAGCTGAGGATCGAACCAGAGAACCTCTTGCTGTGAGATGGCAATGGAAACCGCTGCACCACGGTGGCCGCCCATCAAATGGTCATCAGTACTCAAATAAAACTGTGTGGCTTACCATGTGCAGATGACTCCAAACTTGCTAGGGAGGATGGTCCTGGAAGAAGGTAAAGAAAAGTTACGGACATAATCATCAAAATTCCAATAACATAGGGCAGCCATATTTTTCCCTTTATATGTCCATTGACAATACTTTTAATTGAAACTTGGCTGCCACATCCACCCAAAGCCCACGTGTAATGAACAAAAATATGTTGTAAACTGTATCAGTTTATAAATAGGTTCAACACCCCCCCCCCAAAAAAAAAATAACAAATTAAAACTACAATGAACTATTACTTACAATATTTTACTATATAATAAAATGTTATAAATTGACATATGTAAGCTTAAGTGGAAACTCATCTTGGGATATAGTTGCCCTCCCAGAAGCATCAGCACCAGCATCAATCACATGCTTTTGTGCACTTTCCAATGAGCTCTCTGGATATCTGACAGTGGACAGGAACTCATCATTTGTTGTCAGTGGTGACTCTGTAGAAGACCCCCCCCCCCCAATAGCTAGCTGTTGACAAACCACTGCAGCTGTTCTCCTTTGGAATGATGAAATCATATCAGTGGACTTATGATACAACTGATCATAAGTCCTGCTGCAACCTCTACAGCATTAACATCATTCACTATCTGGTTCCAGTTCTCCATTTTGTCAAACATATCCCCACATCCTCTCTCAAGCAGAGAGGCTTGCCTAAATTCTTGGAAAATTACATTATTATTGGAGTCACTGAAAGGGGGTTTGTGGGGACTGGGATGGTTGGGTGCCATAATCCTAGGTGACATAAAACAAAAAAGAAGGATACAATACATACATATCACATAAATTAAGTTGTGCTTGTATATGTACACATATTATATTTTCAATATTACCCACTGGAAAACACAGTTCAGGTATTAAAATATAAGATTATGTCACTGGAACATATCACAGTCACACACAAACCAAGATTTGATTCAAAACAAGGAAAAGCAAGAGCAAACTTATTTAATTTTCTTTGTGGCAACAGGTAATGGAGCTTGGTTGCCCCACCCCAAAACAACAGGCACATGGCAGTTTGTGCCAAGCAATTAATTACACACTAGTCAATTGTTATAAGTGCTTTCCAATAAAGTTCAGAAAATGTGTACTCATTTACAACAGAAAAGTCATTATTATACATTGGCAGTCTCATCTACTTGCACCCAGCACTCCCCTAGAGGTCGCTATTGGCCATCTTAGAAGCCTAACACCCCTGTGACATTGACAATGTAGGACATTTACATTTCAATGAAATAACATAGTAGAGTGTAAGATAACCAGCTGTAGCAATAACATTAGTTATGAAATTAATTAAGCTGTGTATCTGATTAGTAAAATGCCCTGAACTTCTAAGAAGTGTATACAGATAAACCTTCCATTTTCAAATGAACATATATAAAATATTTTCCTTGTAACGTGACTAAATCTACTATATAATTGAAAATTTCAATCATACCTTAGCAAGATCAGAAGTCGTCTGTGCAGATAAACCCAAATTAATAGCAAACTTCATCTATGTTGTCCACATGAACAACTTTCTTCACCTTCAGGTTCCCTAGCTACACATTTTCCTTTCTATAGTGCATATTCAGGCCTCTGAGTGCAAATGAGGTGTGACCTCATTAGAATTGCTGAATACCAAAGTTTTGACTTTGTTTAGCAGGTGCAAACATAGTGTAGGGAATGACTCAGTGTTAGTTGCATTGCAACTGTGAATGATGACTGGTAGGAAGAGGGAAAAACAACAGCAATTCAGATTCCCTTACCTGCAATTGGTTGTCACCCAGGTCATACTTACAAAGTGTAGAAGTAATTGTATCAAGGATTTAAATGGAAGTCAGCATCACACATATTTCAGTTCTTGTTCATTAATAGCCAAACTCACCTGCTTTTGTTATAAACTCTATATTATTGTCATGTAATATTCTCATAGAGTTTAAAGACAATGATACAAAATGCTCTACAGACTGCATGTTGGAGATTACAGTATAAAAAAGAGAAGAATGGACCAATACAAAGTGAAGACAGAGCTGCATTACTGCAAACAATACTCATAAGTGGTTGTGTGATCAGTCATTGCACTACATATGCAATTAACACATGTACAAACAACTGAGAGAGTACCATTGTTATATGTTTTCTTAATACTGTGGATGAAATGGGACTTGCTTGTATCAAAAATGATTTGCGTTCCTGCTGCAAAGCTGTTTCTGTGGCAAAGAGTGATAAGATACCTTTACTGTGTTTTATTGGATCATTAGTCTGACAGTTCAAATCCAGAGTTGTGTAAAAATCTGTAATGTGTGCTAATATGTATTTTGTAATATTATTTTTTTTTAATATTAATATTGTGTGGTGTGGCTTAGTGCAAACGCAGGAAACAAATAAATAAAATTTCATGTAACTTGCTTCTATGATAATGACTGCATACATTACACCTGTGAATTAAGTGTGTGTGCAGTACACCTGGTAAACATGATGAAGCACAAAGTATGTATTATATTTAGATCATAGGATAAGTCCCACATTTATCCTTTAATGATGAAGCCTAATAAACTGTTCTTAAAAGAATAATACAAGGTGAACTTTGGCTGTCATGTTTGTACATTGCTTCCTTCATGCAAACACAGTCTAATAGCATAGATAAGAAGCAGACATTATCAATTTCAAAAAAGAAAAGAGACATTACACCTTTTGTTTTTCATCATGCAAACCCACTAAGTGGCATTGCATGATTGTCACCCAGCTTCCACAATACCTGCCGGCCCAGAACACCTGTAGACAGCAAACAGATAGTAGACAATTTCAAAATGGATACTTTCTATCATGTGTGGTTTGTCAATGGTAAAACACACTAAGTTGTGTTGCACTGTAGTCAGCACACATGCATAGTAATGAATGTGAAAATATACAACTGCTGCTTAGTTGTTCCTGTGGCAGCAGTTGTAAGTTAAGGGTTATGGTACAGGTGAGCGTGGTTCTAATCCAGCAAAGGCCAGACTTTACTTACTGATTTTCCACTTTACTTCATATGAAAATTAACCCTAGAAAAATACATCAGTATGCAAATAGAAATGACTGTCTATGTCAGGTGCATTGAGCAAACATAGGATATCAGAAATATATTACATGTGTAAATGTGGGTATCAGTACAATTATGGTTTTACAATCACACATTTTTTTCTGAACTTTCATGTCACACACATGCATGGTTAGACACTCAACTGTTTAATGTATATGTATAACTAATGAGCAGGATTGACAAACAAGGTTTCAGTTGCAATGAGAACTCTGTATAGTAATGATTGTAAAAATACATTTGTAGCCCAACCTTACCATGGCAACTGATATAAGTTAATGTTCACAGTACAATTGAGACAGGGTTCTAATCTAGCATGCTCAGAATTTTATTAATGCTTGTGCACTCAATTAAAAAAAAACATAAAACAATATAAATGTAATTACAAATAGCAATAAGTATGCATTGCACTGGAGTTCATATTTATTATATCTGTGACTGAAGTTATACTGACAATTATGTTTCTGTAATTATAATCATCTTTTCTGGCCCCGGATGGACTTAAGACTTCAATCATAGTCATACACAGAAGAATGTATATATCAGGACCTTGTTAAGTCACGCATATACATAGTTAATCCCTCACTCTGCCATGTGTATTTATATATAAAATTAATCAGCATGTTTGACAAGCACTTCTTCTGTAGCAAGGGAGAAAAAAATCACCTATGTGGAAAAATATGTTTTGCCTATTTTGCATACATCTGAATCCCCCCAAAAATCAGGTCATATAATTTATGCCACCAATACATGTCTGCAAATTTACGTCAAATAACAGTTACAGCAGCAATCTACCCATAAAGCAATACCAACTGTCAGATTAACCTTTCTATTTCAAAACCTACTTTCCTCTCTGTTTGGCACAGTTGCTCTCCTTTCAACATCTCAGAAACATGGTTGGCATAGTTGTTCAAGTTTTCACACTAGCATTAAACTTGATAACACAAATTGGTGGGAAAACACTTTTAACTGTTGCTGTTTGACTTGGATGGATATGCCTGGAGGTAGAAGGGAAGGTGCTCAATTTATGGCTCAAAGGTGATGTGGAGGAGTCTAGAATCTTTACTGGAAACCATTTAAAGAACTGCAGTTGAGGACTGTGGCAGGGGAGACTGTACTGGGTCTCAGTACAAATCTAAGGCTTGGAATATTCTGGCCAAGGCTTCTCCAGTGCGACTTGGATTCCATGCACTGGAGAGCAATGCAGGCACCACTATAATGACCTTGCAAGTCACAAGCAGGTTACTTTTAAACAGTGGCTAGGTGAGTTTAGGACTGCTGAAGCCCCAGAATTGTGCAAGTATACAAAAATAATTTAAATTAGACAGCAAGCTGGTTATAGGCAAGACTGGTATGCAAAATGCTTTTTTTTGTTCTCTACTTTTTATTCTATAGCCACCCAGGACATTACTGCAAACAAAGAAGCCCATGCTGATCATTTATAGAGACTTAGCAAAGCAAGAGGTATGTACGTAGCGCAACATAAACATTATTTCATCTAAAGTATTGCTGTTCTGTACAGCAGTAGCACATTAAGCATGCATATCTTAACTGTAAAATAAAGCATGCATGCTTCAGCCAACTGTAAGAGTCAATTGTAATACTGCATTCAGATGTTGTGGGTGCAAATACCACAAGTAACAAATATATTGTAAAATTGTTTAAAAAGAGTATATAATAATGTCAACAAAACTGGCATCATTCATGTTGTTTAATTAATCTGTATTGCTTGATCAAGCATATGTGTAATATACGCATATTGTAAGGATTACTTGGAGCAATCATCAGTTTTAGCTTGTAGTTGCTAAAAAGCATGATTAATAGAAAAGTAGGAATAAAATAGTTATATCGTACTAAACTATTGTATGACACATATGATGGCACTGATTATCTTTTTTTTTTGTCTGTTACCCCAACCCTTATTTTTCTTTTTATATGTGTGGTCATAATGTTTTGATGTCATCAATTTGTGACAACTCACAAAATGATTTTCAGAACAGAGAGGGAGGCTAACCAGTTTGGCTCAGCCTGCACCCTTTCCAATGGCTGCTGCATCGATGCCCAGCACATCTGGGACCCAACCTGGCAGTACTGCCTCTGTAGCTTTTGCACTACCTGGGCCTTCAACATCAGGTAGCATTACCCTGGCAGCTGATGTAGTGGTACAATCAGGGAGTATTGGCAGAGGTGGAGATTTTTGTCACTTGCCAGGAGATGTCAAGCATAGTGCATGAAGTTGTGGAAAGCACCATTGTTGCACGTCTCAGCTGGCTGGAGAAGATTCTCATCAGAATGTTTGGCAAAATAAAACTTCAAGTACCCTAACAGCAAGCTGAATAGGGGACAGTGATGAGAGTTCTGAGGGTGAGGACTAAATTCTCACTGTCCCATGTTTGACAGGCATGGGCATCCGATGTTCGTTTGCTATCCCCAATCATGGTGTTACCCCACCCTGTTGTGTCTCTCATAGTGCCTGACTCTTGCCTTGTTTGTCCTGTTTGTCTGCATCTGCTTCTTCACTGACCCTACTTACCTGATCAGGAAGTACCTACAACCCATACCAAACATTCCTCTCTTACTGAAATAAAAACTCAGAAATGGGCACTTGTCCCCCAGTAAAAAAATTGTCCCATACATAGCTTTCTAATTAGCACTTGTCTCCTGGACATAATTGATTCTGCCAAACTGGCTATACAACATGGCTGCATTGTTGTCACCCATCTTTGTTGAGGTGACAGTCCAAAATCTAGCCTATATTCTATACATATTCATTTTGCGCTGTTGAATAAGTGTCTAGCTATGGATCTTTTCTACTTCACACCTGCACTTTCCTATATTGCTTTCCCTTCATTCTTCCCCCTGCTTGCCCCCCCCCTTTCACCACTTTCCTATCTACCCTATTTTTCACACCTGTAATCTGGTCAGGAACTAGAATCACACACCACACACATAAATAAGAAATCCCCAGTGAAGCCTTTCACTTTTTGTCATGTGTGTGTGCGGAGTTTTACATCACACACCAATGCCAAGTGACAGTGAATGTTTTTTCAGCTTCAATGGCATGGTAAAGTTACCTTCACACAATGCTGCTAAAACCCTCCACACTAAGGAAACGCACAGTTAAAGTAGAATAAAGGCACTTATATTAAAAATTTCATTTAAATAACTATTTTATTTAGCCTGGTGACTGTGTCAGTATGTAATTCCATAAATGTACTGTTGACATAAATAACATGAGTACTGTTTATTTATATATAATACTTCACTACAGTAATTTCCTCTCACATTTCAAATAATTATCACATGCAATTATTTAAGCTGAGTTTAAAACTCCTGTTTGACTGCACTGATTTTAGAACTGTCTACATTTAAATTGACTTGCTTGTTGCACCTGCTATCTGCTGGAGTACCTGTGTATTTTTCTTATAATATTCTGAATGAAGCAGAGACCCACATGTGCTCATCGCTTAACTACTTGCAAATGGTGTAAGCAGTGTAAATGCTTTTTTTAAGGTTATACAATTTATGAAAAAACATTTCTACTATAAGATAATTAAGAATACCATAGTATTTGCTAAGCTGTTTGCACCATAGCCACTATAGATAGGTACTTTTCAAGTTGAAGTAGGAGTCCTTAAATATGAATCTTACATGTACAAACACTTTGTCATTGATCACGCAAACCAGCTGCTCAGCAGTGCGCTATGGAAAGTTATTATCAGCATGTATTACTTATGTTTACTGCCTAGTTAGTCTTCATTCAATTAAAGTCCATCTAAAAACACAACCAAAGAGAAGGCACTTTTTAAGTACTGAACAAGTATTTACACTGTGGTCATGTGTTACTTACACCTATGTACTTGAAACGGGTCTATATCATATGAACAAATCGCACAAATTGCGAACTCTCATAATATTGAATGTATTGGACCTCAAAGTGCTTTTTCTGAGATCGCAGTACAGTGAAAAATGTAATATTTGCGCTTTCCTCACTATAGTGCGATCTCGGAGTTGGAATATATATTTAGCGGAGGGTGTGGGGGGAGCAACCCACCACAATAGGAAGTTTGAGGTCTGGTACATTCGATATTATGAGCGTTTGCAATCTGTGCAATTCCCTCATATGATATAGACCCCTTGAAACTTGCTATCTCAGTACCTGTTCACAAATAACTACACTTCAGAAATAAATACTAAAAATGCTTTGTTACATAGCATGTACATCTTTATACTGACAATACGCATTCATATTATCTAATATTGTACTAATATGGACAGCAAGTATTCACAAAATATGAACAACCTAATGATCACAAAAAAATGTGTGCATCTGTATGTGAAAATTTAAATGTGTAATGTACACAACATACTGGCAAAAAGTAGAACATGTTTCATTTCTGTGACATGTATTCCTGACAACTGTTTGTATATAGTTTGCAAAGCTGTCTCTTCAAGTATACCTAGGTTCATAGGTTCATAAGTGATTACTAGGCTAACTACGACAAGGGCCTTTTTAAGCCTAGCCATGCATCCCAAATCACTGACAAGTTCTGATACCCTTGATAAGTGTAAGCATGGGTCTGGGAGATGAACCATTTACAGGTTACCTGTGTCCATTAGAGACATAGGTGCCAAACCAGCAATGAATTTCCTGTTTCCCATCCAATTGTCCGAGGTTGGACTTGAATTATGTTAGGGATAAATTCTGCTTCACGTAGATGGAGAGCCTGTTCCATAGACAAGATAGTCTTTCGGATAATTACCTATCTCTACAGCAGGTCCTATTTATATCACAGGCAAGGTTAAAGTCTTTATAATAGGTAATTGTGGTGCTGTTTGCTTTGTGAATATGCAGGAGGTCCATCAGAGTGGTGTCTGACAATGCTCTGTATGCCAGGCATAGAGCTCCCCTCAAAAGTCTGTAGGAGATAGAATACAGGGATAGGGTCTTGAAGCAGTCTGCATAGGACATATTACTTATGCCCTGTATTACTTTAATGAGAAATCTCTGTGGACGTTCTAATTGTTGGATATGCCTAGTTAGGTACATACCAAAGGGGGCATTGTACTCAATGATAAGTTTGATGAATGCCGAATACAGTGGAACAATGACTTCCTTGGACTTAGATGCCATACCTTTGTTTATAAGTTGTGCAACATAGAATGATTGCCTCTCTACTGTAGACACATGATGATCAATTGCTAGATTACTATCTATGTGTGTCCCTACGTCTCTGACTGGTGGGCCAACTCTAAGGGGTCTGCTGTCAATAGGATAGTTACTAGGGAAGGATGACTTCCAAAAGGATACTATTATGCATTTCCTGGCATTTAGGTTTAGTCCATGGCTCTGACACCAGTTGTTTTTCTGTTTTAACCACACACAAGGCAAGGCTGGATCTGTAGTTCACCAACAGTTTATTGCACCATGAAATAAAAGAAGCATACGCGTTTTCATTATATAAAATACATAACTTCATCACATAAAAGCCAACATGCAAATGGGCACATATATATGACTTGCATTATCACATGACAGCCACCAATTAATGAATTAAAGCAACAATGTATAAAAACAGTTAACACATATAACCATTAGTAGATTTCCCCAGGAAAAAAAAAAAAAATATATATATATATATATATATATATATATATATATATATATATTTAGCAAAATAATGCATAAATATGAATGTGAAAAAGCACATATTTTAAAAAAACAACTAAAAATGTAAATATATGAATATGTGTGTATAAGTCCATGAACACATATTTATGTGTATAAATTTATGGTATCTCAGTCCTGCCTTCATTTTTAACACACATCCTATAGATGTAATTTCATTTAAACCTGGGAACCCCACTGCATCCAGGCGCAAAATCCAATATAGTTCACGGGTCTCCAAGAACAATTGCCAGGAACCACCTCTTGTATTCTTTTGCACTTGTTCAATTATAATGAACTTGAAGTGGTGTTCAGAGAATTCCAGAATGTGTCTATATAGGGCATTGGTTGTTTTTCTCCCCGTATATCATAATTGTGCTCATAAATACATTGATTCAGCATCCGCTCCGTCTTGCCAATATAAAAAGCAGAACAGGCCTGGCACAATGCCCCATATACAACTCCAGAACGAATACAATTGTAATCCCCCTTCACTCTAAAATTAAACCCATTGATAGCAAAAATCTCACCCACATTGATGTATTTACAGTGATGACATCTCCCACATGGATACATGTACCTATGTTTTAAATCATCATGTTGTTTACCAACTTTTTCTACCATGTTTTTGGTGTTCAAACCTCTTTTCCATACTATGACTGGTTTGTTACTAATTCTAGATCTAATCTCCCCATCTCCCAACAAAACCTTCCAATTTTTTACTAGAATCTCCTGGATCAATTTAAAATCCACAGTGAATCTGGTTATAAAGGACAATTTGAAACTGGTATCAGTAGTAGTAACTGTACTCCCCCTATTTACTAGAATAGTTGAATTACATGTACTTACATTATAGGCATGACCATTTTCATCAAAAATAGATCTTCTATTGTCCATTACTTCTGTTTTAATATATTGCACAAAGCCCATGGGGTAGTCCCTCTTAACAGACATACTCTCTAAAAGGGCACACTCAGATGAAAATAAATCAAAATCTGACACCATCCTTGCAGCCCTGACAAATTGTCCCTTTACAACCACTTTCTTTAGGGACAATGGGTGACTACTATCAAAATGAAGGAAGGCATTAGAATAGGTAGGCTTCCTATATATGGTAGAAACAAATCTCCTTTTTATCACATCCTTCTCAAGTTTGACATCAAGATAGCTAATACTCTCCTCACCAATGTTATGAGAGAAATGTAGAAAGTCGGTTGTATTATTTATATAGTCTAAGAAAATGCCAATACTCTCTCTGTTCCCATTCCAAATAAAAAAACAGGTCATCCAGGTATCTCAAGTATAGAATACAATTTTGGAGCCCTGAGTGTTCAAAGAGAAATCTCCGCTCCCACTCACACATAACCATGTTCGCATAAAGAGGTCCACAAGCAGCTCCCATTGCAACCCCAGTCTGCTCTCAAGAAAACTGCTCATCAAAATAAATATAATTATTCCTTAAGACCATTTCCATCATTTCAGCATATGTTTTAATGGAATTTTGGTCAATCCCTTTTCTAAATAAAAATTCACCAAACCAATCTAAGCCGACCTCATGAGATATTACAGTAAATAAATCTTTTATATCCACAGTAAAAAAGTAAAACTGTTTGTTGAACTGTACCTCATTACATTAGGAAAGAAAGTCTCAAGAGTTGACACAGAGATGTTTCTCAGTTCTTAATAACAATTTAAGTTTGATATCTAGGAATTTAGCAATAGGGGAGGTAATAGAATTACGAGCGTTTACAATGGGGTGGAATGCTGGATCTATAATTTGTTTGTGCAGTTTAGGGAGCCCAAATATAGTTGAAATAACTGGGTCATTCATTTTTAAATATTTAAATTCAACAAAATTCAACAAGTGAGATGCGACCTTCCATAACCATATCACTTAACTGTGTGTTAATCCTATGCGGCTTGTGGACCTCTTTATGAGAACATGGTTATGTGTGAGTGGGAGCGGAGATTTCTCTTTGAACACTCACGGTTCCAAAATTGTATTCTATACTTGAGATATCTGGATGACCTGTTTTTTTATTTTGAATAGGGACAGAGAGAGAGTATTGGCATTTTCTTAGACTATATTAATAATACAACCAACTTTCTACATTTCTCTCATAACATTGGTGAGGAGAGTATTAGCTATCTTGATGTCAAACTTGAGAAGGAAGTGATGAAATGGAGATTTGTTTCTACCATATATAGGAAACCTACCTATTTAAATGCCTTCCTTCATTTTGATAGTAGTCACCCATTGTCCCTAAAGAAAGTGATTGTTAAGGGACAATTTGTCAGGGCTGCAAGGATGGTGTCAAATTTTGATTTATTTTCATCTGAGTGTGCCCTTTTACAGAGTATGTTTATTAAGACGGACTACCCCATGGGCTTTGTGCAAGATATTAAAAGAGAAGTAATGGACAAGAGAAGATCTGGGTTCTATTCCCCCATTCTTGATGAAAATCGCCATGACTATAATGTAAGTACATGTAATTCAACTATTCTAGTAAATAGGAGAAGTACAGTTACTACTACTGATACCATTTTCAAATTGTCCTTTATAACTAGATTCTCTGTGGACTTTAAATCGATCCTTGAGATTCTAGCAAAATATTGGAAGGTTTTGTTGGGAGATGGGGAGATTAGATTTAGAATTAGTAACAAACCAGTCATAGTATGGAAAAGAGGTTTGAACATAAAAAACTTGGTAGATAAAGTTGGTAAACAACATGATGATTTAAAACATAGGTACATGTATCCATGTGGGAGATGCCATCACTGTAAATACATCAATGTGGATTAGCTTTTTGCTATCAATGGGTTTAATATTAGAGTGAAGGGGCATTACAATTGTATTAGTTCTGGAGTTGTATATGGGCATTGTGCCAGACCTATCCTGCTTTTTATATTGGCAAGACAGAGACGATGTTGAAGCAACGTATTTATGAGCAGAATTATGATATACGGGGAAAAAAAACACCAATGCCCTATATAGATACATTCTGGAATTCCCCAAACACCACTTCAAGTTCATTATAATTGAACATGTAGAAAAGAATACAAGAGGTGGCCCTAGGTAATTGTTCTTGGAGAATCATGAGCTATATTGGATTTTGTGCCTGGATGCAGTGGGGTTTCCAGGTTTAAATAAAATTGCATCTATAGGGTGTGTGTTAAAAATGAAGGCAGAACAGAGATAGCATAGATTTATACACATAAATATGGGTTAATGAACTTACACACACATATTTACATATTTACTTTTTAGTTGTTTTTTTTAATATGTGCTTTTTCACATTCATATTTATGCATTATTTTCCTAAATAAATATATATATATATATATATATATATATATATATATATATATATATTTTTTTTTTTTTTTTTAACTGTTTTTATATTTTTATACATTGTTGCTTTAATTCATTAATTGGTGTTTGTCATGCGATAATGCAAGTTTTATATATATATATATATATATATATATATATATATATATATATATATATGCCCATTTGAATGTTGGCTTTTATCTGATGATGTTTTGTATTATATATAATGAAAGCACTTATGTTTCTTTTATTTAGTGGTGCAATAATCAGTTGGTGAACTACAGCTCCAACCTTGCTTTGTGTGCGGTTAAAAAATTTGTGCTTTTCTGTGGAACCAGTTGTTTGTGTATTTGTGTCAGTGTGAGATTCAGTGACAGCTCCTAATTTGCAATCTACTGCAAATTTAGTCAGACAGAGATCACTGACATTGGCTTTGACTTCTGAGAACTAAATGCCATAAAGGAGTGGTCCAAGGACTGATCCCTGAGGGACTCCACTTGTGACCATCCACTTTGCAGAGGTGGACTCCCAGTTCTAACTTCCTGGCTCCTGTCTGTGAGCCAGCTGGCTATCCACTGGGTGACATACAAGTTTATACCTAACCTCGTGTGTTTGTCAACAATGCCTGATTGGGGTATTGTGTCAAATGCCTTGCCAGGTCAAGTAGGCAGTGTGAATAATTTTACCCTCATCTATTGCTGGTGACCCTCTCAAAGAAGCCCACCAGGTTGAGCAGGCATGATCTGCCCTTGACAAAACCAAACAGGGTTGTGTCCAGTGTCTGAAGGTTTACTATATCTCTATTGATCATCTCCGTGATAATTATTTCCATGGCTTTACATATAAGACTAATGAGTCATATGGGTCTGTAGTTGCCAGGATCTGTAGATGGCCCACATTTGTGTAGAGGGATGACTGTTGCCTTTCTCCATTCATGAGGCATGAAGCTTGTTTAGAGACTACAGTTAGATAGTAATTCCATAGGCCCTGATTGGTCATGTTTCATGCTATTTAGAAGCCATCCGGGGATATTGTATGGGCTCATTCATGCAGTGTTCTTGGTCTTAGAAAATGAGCATTATGGACCTGTTCCCTAGGGACAATAGGGGGAGTTATATTTGCAGATATTTCATGAGGGAAGGTTGAGCGGGAGAGATGGGCAAAGTTGGAGCTAAGTTTATCAGCCAGGAGGTTTTCTATATCTTCTGGCTCAGTATAGGTGGCTCCATTTACAATGAACTCTGCACACAATTGTGCATTGCCTTTGAGGTTGTGGACATAGCTAAAGAATGCTTTGTGGTTGCCCATGGACTGGGAGGGCAAACATTCCTCAAATTTGGCTTTGGTAGACTTTATTTGTCCTCTGAGTTGTTTGTTTAGTTTGATAAAAGTACTTTTATCCTGCTGGGTGCTGCACTTCCTAATTTTTTCCATAATCCTCTTCCTCCTTTTATACAGCCAATTGATTTTGTGATTCCACCAGGGTGGCTTGTTTTTTATGGTAGTTCTGTACTTCTTCCTGGTGGGTACAGTTGCCTCTATGCAGCTATTAACATGCCTGTACATGGTTTCTGTGAACAGTTCTGCATAGACAGATGTGTTCTCAGGGATTATGGGGTCTTGAAATTTTGCCAGGTTCTCACTTAATAGCAGGAGGTGAGCCTTAGAATAGTTTCTGAATATTCCAAGTTTAGCTGGAGATCCAGGTTTTATTTTTACTTCAAAGGAGACCATTTTGTGTTATAACCTTACCAGGGAAGGCATTACAGTAGGAGGTGTGCTGGAGTCTCCCATATTAGTAAGAACAAAATCCAGTATGATTGCACCCCTGGTTTGTGTATCGACTATCTGGTCCAGGGAGTTTGTGTTTACAAAATCCAGGAATTTCTGTGCAAGTATGCTTGGTGTCATAAAGGATTCCCAGTTAATAGTGGAGTAATTAGAGTCACCCATGAATATGGTACTGATTGGATGGTTAGTGTTGCTAATACGTTTAAATATGTGGTATGGGTTTCCTGGTTCATAGAAGGGGACCTATAGCTTGCACTGAAGTGGTATTGGATGTTACCTATGGTGATTTGAACACAGAGCAGCTCAAGTTCATTGTCCTGTTTCAGCTTATTTATTTTTGCTGTAAGTAGAGACACCTCCGCCTTTAGTCCCTGCCTATGAAGTAGCTTGCCTAAATGTGTGGAAGGTATTATAACCTTGCACTGTTGGTGTGCGCTTCACAGCTTTAAGCCATGTCTCAGTGACCACACAGATGTCAGCATTCTCTCTGCACATTAGAAACACAACAGGGAATACTACAGCCACACTTAGCACACCATTCATAACAGGATATGCCAACCAGAGCATATACTGATGATGGAATCATCTATAAAGACAACTCTGACAAGGCAAATACCTACTTCAGTGGTGTTGCAATCATCACATACTGTGTTTTGCAGATGGGAAGAAAATACTTAAATGCGTGATAGATTAGCACAGCAGTCACATTATGTATGTGTCTCTATGTAGGTGAAAGTGTGTGTGCACAGTCAGAGAAACATCAGTTTGTATCCTACTATCATCAATCTGGTAACATGCAAACTTTAATATCTTGACAATTGTATATGGCTACCCATCCATTTCATACAGACCCAACCTCATCTACCAAACATCAAATGATGATGTCACCCACTACAAATTTTCCAGTGGCATTAAAAAATCAGAGATGTGTCATGGTGCTTGAGTTAAATACTAAGTTCTCCTGC
Source organism: Protopterus annectens (assembly GCF_019279795.1). Taxonomy (NCBI): domain Eukaryota; kingdom Metazoa; phylum Chordata; order Ceratodontiformes; family Protopteridae; genus Protopterus; species Protopterus annectens. The sequence continues at coordinate 1,959,071,462 of NC_056733.1, forward strand.
TAGTGTATTTAGTCAAGCAGGTGTTCTAATCTCACTGTGGTCAACTTGTATGTGCACTCAGAAGAGAGTAATTGTGTTTCCTAAAGTCAGCATTACAGTCCCAAGGAGTACAAATTTCTTGATAGTTATACATGCCTACACATCCATTACATTCAGACCTGCCAACATCCAATGATGATGATGTCATCCACTATAAATTGTCCACCAACATTATAAAAGTGAAACTTGTGCCATTGTGCTTGCATAAAATACTAAGTTTTCAAACTAGTGCACTTAATTAGGTAGAGGTTCTAATCTTACCGTGTTTAACTTGTGTGTGCAAATTCAAATGAGACTAATTGTGTTTCCTACAGTTAGTATTATAGTCCCATGGAGAACAAATATTTTGACAGTTTTACATGGCTACATATCCATTCCATTCAGGCCTCCCAACATCTTCTCTCCAACATCCAGTGATGATGTCATCCAGTATAAATTGTAGAGCAGCACTGCAAAAGTCAGAGTTGTGCTGTGGCTCTTGCATTAAATACTGAGTTGTGTAGCTGGTGTACTTATTTAGGTAGTGGCTCTAACCTCGCTGTGGTCAGCTGGGTGCGTGTGTTCACTTGATTGACATTCAAGAGACCATTTTACTCCAGTATGTGAGATACTGCTATTACTATCTTCTTCTCACGAGACACTGATGATGTCATCAGCTATAAAGTATTGTCAGCCACTATGAAAGTCAGACTTGCGCTGTGGTGCTTTCATTAATTACTGTTCTTTGAAAATAATTAGGTATGGGTTCTATTCTCACTGCAGTCAACTGCATTGGCATTCAACAATCATTATGGTGACAATTTTAGAATGATATATGAGCCCACTGCTACGTCAGACCCTCCTCTGAATATCTTGTTGTAGCATACAGTGATGATGTTACCCTGGATAAAATGCAACTCTATACAGTATTCAAGGCAAACCTGTGCTTTGGCAGTACCATTAACTACTATGTTTGCAAGCTGCTTTACTTTTTCATATATGGTTTCCAATTTGTACATACAAATAGCATTTCAGAGACAATTTTCCACAGGGATGTGACTCTACTTCCATGTCCTATACTCCTCTCAAATTGTTCTCCTCAGAATACAATGATGTTTTATTATTCCATAAAGTGCACTGTGGCAGTGTTACAGTCAAACATATGTGGTGTTACTACTGTGACATTGCATGGCATTCATCTTCAGTACCTACACATGCATACTGTTCAAATATGGTTTAGTCTACTGCAGTGTGTGTGTGTGTGTGTGTGTGTGTGTGTGTGTGTGTGTGTGTGTGTGTGTGTGTGTGTGTGTGTGTGTGTGTGCGGCTGGTTTACAGTATGGTCATTGTATGATCTTTGGAATTGTTCTTCATTTCACTACCACTTGGGGAACATTTCACATAGTCCCATGCATCTACCATCCTTCTTTTTCCCCTGGCCACATGATATCTTTCCTGCAGAGGAGTGGAGGATGTCCTTATATCAACTATGCATACACATATCATGAAGCAGAGTCCTTCCATGAACCTCTGCAAGCCATCTCCAGACCACTCCATGTGTGACTGCTAATTCTGTCATGGTGTGGTGCACATGTCCCATATGGACAGTGGCAGGATATAATGCAATCCAACAAATATGCACATACTCACAATAGTCTTACTATCTTCCATAATATAGATATAGGGATATTTTTATAGGGATATTTTAAATGGTCTAATAATGTCTATGATTTCATGTGATGTTGACCATTAGCCTAATAATGTCCTATGTCCCTATGAACAGTTGACATCTCAATGTTGCTGTCATTGGCATGTGCTATATTGAGATGTGAATGTGCAGTATGGCTTCAAGAGGGTATTTCAATCTCTGATGTGAGCTAATGTATTGATGGCCATTACTGCAATTGCATTACATGCTCCTTCTGTAACAGCTGTAGTAATATGCTCCCTCAGAAATGCTGACATGTTATGATACACTTTAATGTATATTGTTGGCTTATTAGGACATGTGTTGCTGTAGTGCTGTAGTGGAGCAGATCAACCTTCTACACAGTTCAAATTCTGCCATCAGGTTTTTATCAACTACGACACCCAGTAATTTAGTTTGGGCTTCTGGGGAGATGATAGTGTCATTGTTAGCTGTTATGTTGAAGGATGACAGTGGGGTCCTGCATGTGGAGGAGAAGAGCAGCTTAATTTTGTTGGGGTTTAGGATTAGATGCTGATTGGAGAGCCATTTTTCCACTGTATTGAAGGCATTTTTGGTTAATGTGAATAAAGTAACTGGTAAGGTGTCAGAACAAATCAAGGTGGAGTCATCTGCATATTGAATGCAGGTGTTATCTGGGATGACTGAATGAAGGATGTTGATAAAGATGGAGAAAAGAAGGGGTCATAGTATCGAGCCCTGGGGGCTCCTAATGTGATGGGTAGGTGATATGATAGCTTGTCCTGCCATAGTACTGCCTCTTGCCTGCCCTGCAGGTAGGAGTGAAACCACTGGAATACATGGTTGTTTAAGGAGAAGGCCTTCAAGGTATTTATAAGCATTTTGTGGTCAACCATGTCAAAAGCCTTGGATAGATCTAGAAAGAGTGCTGAGGATAGCTTGTTATTGTTGCCGCTGTGGTTAATGATAGAGAAAGAGAGGAGGGCAGAAGTAGTATTGTGGTGTGGATTAAAGCCATGCTGAAAGTTGGACAACGGTTTGTTCTGTGTGAGGTAGTGCAAGAGCTGTATGCGTACACACTTCTCCATACTTTTAGCTAGAGGTGACAGAATAGCTATGGGTCTAAAGTTTGACAGTTTTGTGGAACTGCCTCATTTATGGAGAGGTATGACATGGGAGATTTTCCATATAGTGGGTACAGTAGTATCAGATATAGCTCTGTTGATCAAGATTGAGATGGAGTATGCTATGGTGTTAGCAGCCTTTTGCAGATAGTCTGCTGGGAGGAGGTCGGCAGCCAGGGTGGTGGGTCTTAGTAGGGCATGAATAAGCTGAGTAGGAACAGGTTGGAAGGTAAAGTATGTCTGGGTACTGGGTGTGGCTGCATTAGAATTAGGGCCATTGGGAGAGAGTTGGCTGGCTAAAGATTGGATAGTTTCTGTGAAGAAGCTGTTGAAGTTATTAGCAATGTCTACTGGGGATTTATGTTGGGAAGCTGAGGGGGGGGGGGTGGAGTGGCAGTTTGGCCTGGGTGGAGTAGCTTGTTTATTCCTGCCTAGAACCTTTGAGGTTTGTTTTGGTGTTTTTGCAGTGGATGATAGTAATAGTTTTTTGTGTAAGGTTATGCATTTTTGGTGTCATTCCATAGCTGTCTGAATCTTAGTTGATCAAGTGGGGCTTTTGTTTTTTGGTAGGTGGCCCATGCTTTGTTTCTGAGTGAAATTTTGTTTTTTGTATCTTTAGAAAGCCATGGTGCAATATTAACTTTGGTTCTAATAGAGTGGCTGGGAGCATGCGAATTAAGTCACATCCTCTGTCCAACAAGTTTTGTGGATGACTGCAAAGTGTGGACAATCATTGAATCCAACTGTGGTATTGGTATAGTACAGACAGTATCAACACACACAACAAAGGATTGCTGCTAAAGCCATGCTTTCACAGTTGATGAACAAAACTCATGGTGGGATTAGTTCCAGTATAAAAGCTAGTACACAAGCTAATAACAATATACACAGCACACCCCTTTGAGTAGACCAAGCGGTATGTGAACTGTGTACTTAGGTAGATGGCATGTGGGAAATCCACCCGCATGTACCCATGCCCACAGTGGTAACTATGCCCTTGTATGTAGCACAACTCCTTAGTATGTGTGGGACATCCACATCAAAGGCAATTATATTTCCATAGTTCTCAGCCCTCCTCAAACCAATAATCGAGCAAAATGCACCTTTTTCACATATAACTCCCAACATGTCTTCCATGGATGAGTTATTTAAGAGCATCACTTTTATCACAGTGAGCTCCCACACATCTTATTGGCCATACCAAAGTATTTTTTTTAATGCATAAAAATTAGGAGTTGACATTGCAGAACCCCATTTTACAAGATGTACATGTGCTATGTGCTATGTGTTCATGTGATGCACAGAGTAAATACATAGCTGATTTACAACATTGATGGCATGGGGTCCATTCGTGAAAGTGTGGATTGTGCCATATATATGCCATGCAAACCTGTCAGCTAGCCAGGATTGCTCATAATTTAAAATACAGATGTAACACTGTCCATCTTAACACTTACAGAATATGTTAATTTTTGAAGAATGTGTACGTGATTCCCCTCATAGATTACTGGAAAATCATGGTATTTGTACAAGTATGTTCTTGCAAAACCATGTATAATAACTCACAATCACATATGTTCTGTCAATGATGCAGGTTAATGGTACTATTATTGTGATATTGCCATGACTGTGCATGCTTTTATCTATTGTTGCCCATGAGCCTGTTGCTATTTCTCCCACTTTTCCTACTTGGTAGTGACCTATGCTGACATTATATTCATATTGAGGCAACTCATTTTGAACATGTTCACAATATATACCTAACTTCCATTGTATATACCATCCTTGATAAATGTCCTTTCCATTGATCGTGTCAGGATGCTTATATCATGAAAATTCTACTCCATTGATATGTCACCTTGTGTGTCAATAACTGTGTGAGGATATGACTATACCCACATAGGAGGAATAAACAGCTGTATGTACTGTATCATATAGATATGTGATTACTGTTCATCTTACAACTGTCTTGTCTTTGTGGTGTATGTACATTGACATGCCCCCATCTGCTGTAGATTATCATGTTTCACCTGTCTTCTTCTCCAGTGTGCATTCCAACAGTTCATGTCTGTGTCCCTTTTCAATACACGCGCTTCCCCTGACTACTTATTTCTAATGCAGTTTATGTACCCTTGCTGATTACTAGAAAAAATGTATTCAATATGCCTAAAAGAGGTTTGTATACCACTCTGCACTGACTACACTATGATATAATGTGTTAGAAATGTATACATGTTACATTAAACCCTGGTAGTCATTGTGGCTTTCCAAGCAATCCTGCAGACCTAGTTTGTCCACAGGTAAACAGGTTTGCATATTTGAAGGTGTTCATTCTGTTTACACTGTTTCTGGCCATGGAACATTGCTTGTATTTGTGTAAGCAGAATGCACAGCATGCATATGCAATTAGCACTGCTGCTCATCACGCTAACATGGAAACTCTGTGAGGGCTTAGTGCTAAGCCTATATGAAGTTTATTGAATCCCCAGGTCAGTGCAATGAAAATTTACCACAATAAACAAAACAGAAGAAAGCGATAAAGGAATACAATTTTCATGAAAGCAATATCAGAAAAAACAAACTAACATTTCCCTCACAACTGTCTAGGACACAGTGTAGGAGAGGTTGCCCGTTAACCCTGGAAATGTTTTATTTTTACGCCTTAAAGACAAGGTAGATGTGGAGTGTATCAACTTGGCTAGATTTATATTTCTAATTTTATTTGCGTACACAATTAATAATGTATTTTTGTGAGTATGGACAGTTATATCTGTGTGTTTTATACAAACTTGAAGCTTTTCTCCCAAGACATCAATCAATGAATTATGTACATAGATTGCTCATTGCTGTTAAATAAAGCATGCAAACATGAAAGAGTTTGCATACTACTTGAAGACGTTGTCATCTTACAGAAATTAAAACATGAGCATATGCCGTTGCAACACATAGGAACAGATATGGTAGATATGAAATATATGTATTTTCTGTTATGATAAAATGAAATGAACTCTTGAAAACATGCAACTTCAGAGTACATAATGTGGAAACAATGCATTTTTTGTGCATGAAATGTCTACAACAATATTTGGTAACTGATAAATACTCTGGCATGTGGAACCTTGGGGAAATTAACATCTCTGCATCCTAAATGCTAGAAGTCCCAGTGTTCTTTATTAATGGTCCGAATACCCTACATTTTAAATCTGGCAAGAGACGCTGCCATAGCAACTTACATCTATCAATATTTGCTTTTAAATTAAGTGCTAGTTTTCATGGAAGAAATATCCAGAATGTTATAGTCAGTCAATTACTTTTTCATCAGCCACTTAAACAGAAAACCCTTAGCTCTATTAAGCGCAAAAAACATCCATTGATTTGACCTTGTTCGCTTTTATTAATATGCCAAGTATAATAAATCCATTAGTTGACTATGTATTCTAAATGGTCAAGCTGTATTGTTATTTTATTTATCTGCAGAAGAGATTGCAAAAATGTCCTCCAACTAACTACAAATTAATTTCCTTATTAAAAAGAACTTGCATTGACTGTCTATATTGCTATACAGACATATCCATTTAAGAACAACTAAAAAAATGTGCATTTCTTGAATTTACAAATTGTTCCTTAAAACTGTAATACAGCTCATGCTATTTAAGCTTAATGAATTATTTGCAGATAAGCAGAAAAGAATGCTATGGTCCCAGAGTGCAAGAATATTACAAATAAGTTAAGAAGGTCTACTTTAGCACGATTGTGAATTAGATTCAGACAGTAAGATAAGAATGATGATACAGAGGACACTAATGTAGAAAAAGATGACAGATGCAAGAATTAAAATAAATATCAGGGATGGAGGAGAATGAACTGGTTTTTAAGGTCACACTTTGTTTTCACTCTGTCAAACAGCCATAGTTCACGGGTTATTACAGAAATATCAGAGGTCCAGCCACATATGAGTCTGTTGACCCAGGAAGCTATGTTAATAGTGCTGTTCTAATGCAGTTGGGTATTGCAATCCAGATGGCTTACAACAGAGGCAGCAAGCCTTTGCTGTCAGTGAGCTATGTGGGAACCTTCATGGTAGCTCAAAGGCCACATCCTGTGTTAAAATACCTTAGCAAGTCCCATCATCCCTTTCATCCAGGAAAAAATACTCAATATAAAAAATGCTTTTATTATTTTTTTATGATCATGCAATGTTAAAACAAATGTTCCCAAACTGAAACAGAAAACTTGCAACATTGTTTATCCATGGTTCACATTTACATCCAGGCATGATCCCTTCTTGACAGCTGGCAGAAACCTACATGTTTCTTCAGCCAACTACGTAAAATTGCAAATAAATGAAAGCTTAGTTGCTATCCTAAAAGTTTATCTTGACATCTGTAGCATCAATGCAACTGAGATCATGGCATAAAGAAATGAAGTTGACAAGACAAACTAACTTCCTGTATTCAGTTAGTGGCTTGGATGTCTGTTGCACTGGGCAGGGAAGGAGCAGAATAAGCAGCCAACGGCAGTTTGATCATCCTTTATTGGTGGCAGGCTGCTAGGCCCATGTTTTTGGCATCACCTGTTTGTGGCTGGGTGCATTGCCCATCTATAGTGGCCACAGTGGCTCACTCTGCATTGGACAGGGACTTGTCTGCTGAGACAAGAGATAAAAGGTGTGTTTGTGTGGTAGCATGAAAACATGCTTTACTCTAGACATCTACTGTAAGTTAACAGACAGCCTAGAGGTAGGCATTCCCAAATGTTAGTTGACCTGCTCTTTACAACCCAACTCTCACTTACAGGGGATTGGCTGGGTCAGAGGCCTTTCTGGACAAAAAAAATGGGTCATAGGTTCTTTTAAAGCCTGGAGATGCCTGACTTCCATGTTTTTGAGTCAAATGGTCTGAATGGGTATAGTACTGGAGTCATCAGACAAGTTCCTCCAGTGGTGAGGGTAGTAAAAACAAAGAAAATCTCAAATTAATACAGCACACCATTTTGACTGAAAAGTCTTCAAATAAACCGTATTATAAAAAGCTGTGTTGACTATTTTAACAGATGAAACAGCAGCTTTCATATGCACTTACCCCATGCATAAATAGGTTCATAGGCACATAGGTGTTTATCAGTCTGTAGGCAATTAATAACTAGAGCTTAGACTCAAGCCCTGCACCTTCTGTCTCTGAAGTAAATACCTTAACTGCTATACCTACCCTTCCCCCCCACAGACTAACAAACTAACTTGTTTCAGACTTGATAAACAGTAAATGTCTGACTGCAATCAAGAAAGAAATTTTGTCCGTGGTAATACATTTTTGCTTGCTTTCCAAAGCCCAAATGCATATTGATATATAACCAAAGTATTATTATTATTATTATTATTATCATCATCATCACTGTGTGTGTATATATATATATATATATATATATATATATATATATATATATATATATATATATATATATATTTTTTTTTTTGCTGCATTTTTCATCATCTTAACATTTAAAAAAAAATCTAAATTCCTCTAATTGAATACTTTCAGCATTTACTGTCTCCAATATATAAAACATAATGTGCTTTGTTTTCTCATGATTCTCTTTTTCAGCAGTACGTCATTTTATTACTCATAAGAGAAATTTAATTAAGCAAATCATTGCATCATTCCACTTTAAGCCACTGTATACTAAATTCACCTTATCTGGATAAAGTAGAATACTATTTCCTCATCTTCCTCTGTGCAAATCCATTCCATTTTAAAAAACCCTGCATGACTTTGTACCATTGCTCAAATATTCCCTCGGTTCCCTTGTTCATAAGGCAAAATTTTAAATAACTAATACATTTTCGGATATCAGTTATGCAGTAATCTTCTTCTTCTTTTGGCTTTTTCCTGGTTAGGGGTCACCACAGTGGATCATCTGTCTGCTCATGATTGGTAGTGGAGTTTTATGGTGTCAAGTTGCCAGCCTGGCACCCAACCTTCTACAGAGGGCACACACATATGTACACACTCACACCTAGGGCCAATTTAGAGTGTCCAATCTACCCACTGCATGCCTTTGGGAAGAAACCAGAGCACCTGGAGGAAACCCATGTGACCAGAAGGAGAACATGCAGACTCCACACAGAAGGCTCCCCAGCTGAGAATCAAACCAGAGAACCTCTTGCTGTGAGGTGGCAACGCTAACTGCTGCACCACCGCGGCTGCCCCATCATGTATGCAGTAATAAATCCTCCAAATGTTTCATTTATCTGAAGTACAGAAGTGCCATAAGAAAACTGAATATAATAACAGAGATAAAAGAACTGTGGGATCTTTGGAAAAGGGTAGGAGCAAATTACATATTAAAAAGGGGAATTGTGGGACAATACATGCAGAATAATGTATTGGAAGATGAATGAAATTTAAGGGAAGGTAGGATTTAAATGAACTATGTAACACTCGAGTGAAAATGACTAGATTATAAGTAAACTGTAACATTTGCAACTGAAAATATATCGGTATGGTTTGTTTTCATTCATATAGATGTATGTTTGCTTGTTTTATAAGTGCTAATTAAATAAAGATTTTCCTTGTATTGAAAAAAAGCAACTTACTTCTATTAAGTTTCAGTCATGCTGAATTCCTTCTAAATGATCGATTTTTGATGGACATTAGCAGTGACTACTAGCCTTTAGTTTTGAATAATATTGTCTCATATTACTATCACCTATGGTGGCAATTTGTATTAGCCACTTTACTGCTAATGTATTCTGTAACTAGACAAAGCCATCTTATTTCAAACATATGACAGTTTAAAAATTAAATGAAAGAAAAAAGTCCAGTCCCCATCTGTCTGTCCTTCCAGTCCAAACACAAATCCAATTCTTGTGACACTTTATGATACCTAGTTTCCTAGTGCTCATTTGTCAAATATAAAGTAGCAAAGTCTAAAAATACACCCACAGATGAAGGTGAATAATCCTACAGATAATGCTGGAAGCAGTCCCCTTTATCTGCGATTGTGTGACCACTTCATAAACACACATAGTGTCCGGAATGGTAGTAGTACAACTTGCCTACCTGAGGACATGTTCTGCATTTAGATAAAAAGCACATCTGTTGCAATGCTGGTCTCTCTGACAAGCTGGCTTTTTAGCAAATTTATTTATTTATTTTTATATTGGGAGGCCACAGTGGTGCAGCAGTTAGCGTTGTCGCCTCACAGCAAGAGGTTCTCCAGTTCAATCCTCAGCTGGGGTGCCTTCTGTGTGGAGTCTGCATGTCCTACCTGTGGTCATGTGGGGTTTCCTCCAGGTGCTCCAGTTTCCTCCCACATCCCAAAGACATGCTGTAGGTGGATTGGACACTCTAAATTGGCCTTAGTTGTGAGTGTGTGAGTGTGTGTGTGTGTGTGTGTGTGTGTGTTTGTGTGTGTGTGTGCCTTCTGTGGAAGGTTGGGCTGGCAACTTGACACTGTAAGACTTCACTGCCAATCATGAGTGGACAGGTGATCCGCTGTGATGACCCCTAACTGGGAAAAGAAGCAGATTTATTTATTTTTATTTTATTTTGCATTTGTTGACTGGGATAGTCCGACTGGATACTTGTCCATTTTCAGTGGAGGCCTGGAGAGGAAAGCTCCATACATACATGCATACAGAAAAACTGTTAAATTAAACAAGTTAAAGCACTATTACAGATACAATACATTGGGCAAAAGTCATTCTGTCATATATAAATCTGATTTGTTATAGAGTAACAATTAGGAAGCAATGTAGGGGTAGCCAAATGACCTCTTTAGCACATGTTTATATTGCCAGAGTTAGTCAGGATTAGAACAAGGACATAGCCATTGCCTTTTAAAGTACTGTTTTTGATTTTTTTTTTTATTGGGTTAGAAGGGGTTCTGAAGTAAGGTCAGCAGGAAGTGAGTTCCATATTTTGAAAACAGAGTTGGCATATAGAGAGTCTCCAGATGAGTTGTTGCTTTTCAGGGTTTGGACTAGGAATTTGTTGGATGAGCGAAGTGTCTTGAGGTTGCTGTAAAAGGTGAAAATTTTTGTAAGTATGAGTGTGTTTTCAGGTTATGTGCTACTACTAGTTGATTGTACTGAAGTTGGAGAGGTAATTCCAGCCACCCTAGATTCTTTAGGTTTACACAGTGATGTGTTCTGTATGCTGCTCCAGTGGCAACTCTAGCAATATGATTAAGGCAGCTAGAGAGTTTATTAAGGTCAGACTTACTCAAGTTCATGAAGAGAGGGGATGTATAAAAGAGGGTGGAAAGTAGATGTGTATGGGCAATTATGGTCCTAGCTAGTGGAGTGAGGAAAGGTTTGAGCCAAGTTTTTTATTAACTTTTTTAATAGTTTGATTAATATGCATATCAAACTTGAGGTTATTATCAACTGTTACATCTAAGAGATTTGTACAGAGATCTGGGACAATGACAGTGCCATTGTTAGATTTTATAGTAAAGGTTGGAGAAGAGGCTTTACAAGTGGGCAAGAGGAGCAGTAGCTTCATTTTATAGGTTCATAGGTTCATAGGTAGATACTAGGCTATCTGCCCTAGGGCATTTATAAGCCTAGCCAGAGTGTATTTGGCTTCCGCCTCCCTATTAGATTAGCCTACTGTGCCTCTGTAAAGTAGGTCACAGAAGGCACCCTTTTAAGATTAGTTTACTGTGCCTCTGTCTAGCAGGGACACAGGAGAGATCCCAGGGGTGAATTTGCGATTTCCCATCCACGCGTCCAAATTTCGCTTGAAGAGGGTCAGCGAGGGGCTATGTCTAACATGAATTAGGATTCTATTCCAGAGTGAGGGGAGCCTCTGGGAAATGAATCTGTCCCTCCAGCATGTCCTATTTATTTTTGTGCTGAGGTTTAGGTCCCTGGAGTGTGTAGCTCTAAGGGACTTGAATTTTTTGCGGTGGAGCATGTCCATTAATTCTGGGTTTGACATGGCTTTGTAAGTCAGGCATAGATCACCTCTGAGTAGGCGGTAAGCAACTGAGTAGAGCTGGAGTTTCTTTAGTCGAGCTGCATAGGACATCTGTTTGTAGCCCATGATCCTCTTGGTGTGGTACTTTTGGGGTCTCTCCAGTTGCTGCAGGTGTCGGGTAAGGTACATCCCAAAAGGGGCATTGTATTCAATTATGGGCCTGATGAGTGACGAGTAGAGGGGCACAATGACCTCTCTTGATCTAGATGCGAACCCTTTCGTGATGAGGTGGGCTATATAGAAGGTCTTTCTAACTACTTTGGCAACGTGATTATCAAAGGAGAGATTACTATCTATGTTGGTCCCCAAATCTCTAATTACGTCTTCTGTACTTAATGGATTACCACCTATGTGGTAATTTGTGGGCACCTTGTTTTTCCCAAAGGGGATGACTATGCACTTTTTAGCATTTAGCTTGAGGCCGTGGTTCTGGCACCAAGCATCCATCTCTGTGAGACCCTTTTGGAGGATGCTTGTGTCAGCTGGAGATTCGATTATGGCCCCCAGTTTGCAGTCATCTGCGAACTTTGTCAGCCATAATCCCCCTGTGTTAGCCTGAACCTCAGAGAAGTATATACCGAACAAGAGAGGTCCCAGAACTGAGCCCTGTGGGATGCCACTTGTAACTGGTTTGGATTCGGACATGGCACCTACGATTCTGACCATGTGGGTTCTATCTCTGAGCCAGTTTGCAACTGATATAGGGGTTGATATTTAAGCTGGTAAGCTTATTTATGATGCCCGAGTGGGGTATTGTGTCGAAGGCTTTTGCAAGGTCTTGGTAGGCTGTGTAGACTACCTTGCCCTCATCTATGGCTTTGGTAACTGTTTCAAAGAAATCAACTAGATTTAAGAATATGCTTCACCTCAAAAAATCTAGATCCATCAGAGCCACAAGGGTGGGAGACTTAAACCTCGTCACTGCTATTACTAGGACGTGCTGGAGGGATAGATTCATCACCCAAAGACTCCCTATGCTGTGGAATAAAATCCCGGTATATGTGAGGCAGAGCACCTCGCTGGCCTTGTTCAAGAGAAATCTTGACCAATGGATGGGAGATCGCAGATATACCCCAGGGATTACCTCAGTGTCACTGCTCAACAGAGGCACAGCAAAATAATGGGTATAGTTCCCCATACTAAAGGGGTGGCATAAGCCACAAAACTATGGGCTAGGCTTGTAAATGCCCTCGGGCAGATAGCCTAGTATGAACCTATGAACCTATGAACCTATGAAGAGGCAAGATCTGCCCTTAACAAAACCGAATTGGGTAGGGTCCAGTGTCTGGAGGCTCCCAATGTCTTTGTTTATGAGTTCCATGATAATACGCTCCATAGCTTTACAGACCAGACTAGTCAGGCTTATGGGGCGATAGTTTCCGGGGTCCGTTGTGGCACCACCTTTGTGGAGTGGGACCACTGTAGCTGTACGCCATTCTTTGGGTACATATCCTGTAATAAGGCTAAGTTTGAACAGTGACTTAATGTGAGGGTTCAGTTCTTCTTGGAGCTCGTGTAAGACATAGCCTGGGACACAGTCCGGTCCCATAGATGCTGTTTTTTTTGCTTTGGAGAGGGCAGCTTTCACCTGTGCATCTGTGATGTCAGGGAGGTTACATTCAGTTGGGATAGGCGTTTGCTCCTTTGGGGGGGAAAGGGGGAGAAGTTTGTGCTGAATCTGTCTGCCAGGATGTTGGCTATGTCTGTAGGTTTGGTATATTTTGTTCCATTATGCAACAATTCAGAGCATATCTGGGAGTTTCCGCCCATTTTTCTGACATAACTAAAGAAGGCCTTGTGAATATCTTTAGTGTCTAGGGCAATTTTTCTTTCGAAACTGGCCTTTGATAATTTTATGAGGGATCGAAGTTTCTTGCTAATACTGATCAGAAATGCCTTCCCCTTCCCTTTTTGGGATTTTGCTCTGTCATGTAGTAGCTTCCTCTTTCTGTTGTATAGCTTATTTATGGCCGGGGTCCACCAGACTGGTCTCCTGTTTTTGGAGGAGTGAGTCTTGGTTTTATTTGGGATAGCACGATCCATGCATTCCTGCAGGTGCTCATAGAATGCATTTGTAAAGGATTCTGCAGATTGGGCTGTATTATCCTCTGGCCCAGGGGCTTTGAAGGATACCACCTCAGTCTTGAGAAGGGCAAAGTTGGCTTTGGAGAAATTCTTTACAGTGATTTCCTTGGCTGGGGGTGGGGACGGGATATGGATGTCCAGGGAAATTTGTTTATGGTCTGATCTTACCAATGAGGGGTTTACCTCTTGTGTGGAACATAGAGTCTCCATGTTAGTGATGACCAGGTCCAATATGTTGTTCCCTCTTGTGGGAGTGGTGACCAGTTGTTCCATTGCGCTAGAGTTTATAAATTCAAGGAACCGTTGGGCGAGGGTGTTTGGGCTTGAGTAGTTTTCCCAGTCAATGTTTGGATAGTTGAAGTCACCCAATAACATAGTGTTTGGAGAGACGTTCATATTCTCCAGTGTTCTCAGGAATGCCAAGTGGGGTTCCTGTAATAGGGAGGGTGTTCTGTAGCAGGCTACAAACTGAAAGGCAGTTTTGCCCGCTGTTAGTTGCATATGGATGGTTTCCGATGCTTCGTGCAGTGCCACTAACCTGGAGGTGTAGGTATCTTTGATGAATATAGATACTCCCCCTCCTTTTGTGCTTCGGTCCGAGTTTTGGGGCCGAAACGCATGATATGAGTTATAACCTGGTAGTGCTGGGGTGCTCTCAGGAGCCTTGAACCAGGTTTCTGTTACTGCACAGACATCAATTTTCTCCATACTGAGGAGAGTCTCGAGTGCGTGCATCTTGAGGTTTAGACTTCTGGCATTGAGTAGCATTACCTTTAGTTTTTTTATCTTTGGGTTGTCTATGGAGATGGGTTTGTCCTTTGAGCCTTGCCTAAAAAAGGCACTATGGGGGTGGCAAGAGCCTTGGCCAGTATACGAAAGCCTAAGGGTGACAGGTGCAAGCCGTCCCTAGCGAAGTAACGTGGCTTGTCGAGCATGTCATCCCAGGCTGACAGACACTGGATCCCCTTTGAATGACACCAATATTTTAGCCAATTGTTGAAACTGATCATTTTGTCTTTATATTGTGGCATCATTCTTGGTGAGGGCAAGATGCTACTCAAGGTCAGGGACATACCAGCCTGGGCTACATGGTCAGAGAGCTCCTCTATGTCTCTTTTCATGTAGTCCAGGGAGGTACGTCTCAGGTCATTCACACCAGCATGGACAATGATGGAGTCATACTTGTACTTGCTTTGGAGTGACCTGAGTGCTTGCGTTATGTGGCGGATCCTGGCACCCGACAGGCAGCTTACAGTGACCTTCTCCTTGTTCAGTCTGGTGAGTGGGACGTCAGTGTGCCGGACAATAGAGTCCCCTATAACAAGTGTATTTGGTGTGTTGTTTGGCCTTATGGGCTGTGACTGCGAGGCACACTGATTTTGTGAGATATGTGATTTGTGGGTATTGTTGAGGGGTGGCTGTTGCTTGGATATCTGCTTAGGAGGTCTTTGCTGTTTAGGCAGATTTTTATTTAGAGCCTCCGAGTATGTTTTTGTGTGTTTATGTGTTGGGTATGCAGATGCAATAAGTCTGTGTGAGACTGGATTTTTGGTGTGGGTGGTTACCTTTTCCTCCTGACTGACTGTGCCAGTCTTAGGTTGAGAGAGCTCTGCCTCCAGTTTGGCTGTGTAACTGCATCTCTCACATGTATTAGAGTTTGTTGGAAGGAGGAGAGGGTTGTCTGTGTACATAAGGCAATTGTAACATTGCCTCAAAATTCCCAGATTCACCAGCTGGACTGGAGAGTAACCTTGAAAATGACCCTTGGACATACCAGATTAGTATAGGGAACTGGTTTTTTTACTGATCAGATTAGGGAAGGGAACTGATTTTTCACTTGATCAAGAAGGAACAATTGGGAGTTTAATACTTATGAGAAGTCAAGGAGGGTGTAGTGCTTTAGTTAGTTAGTGTTTCCTTATAAGAGCTAAGCAAGTGCAGGGCTTTAGAAAGAGAATAGAGTGATTACTCTGAGAGTTTGAACAGTTCTAAGGGGAAAAAGTGAAGAGCAGACTTTTTTTGTTAGGATTTAATAGGAGACATTGATTACAGAGCCAATTTTCAACAGTATTAAAACATTTTTGATACAGTCTGCAGACTTAAAGGGGAGGTGGCACAGCAAATCAAAGTGGAGTCATCCACATATTGAATGCAGGTGGCTGTTGGGATAACTGTGTACAGGTCATTAATAAAGATAGAAAATAATAGGGGTCCTAATATACCCCAAGGGTGAAAGGTAGAAGGAAAGATAGTTTGTTCTGCCTGTTGTCTACCACTCAGATAAGATTTCAACCATTAGATAGCCTGGACATCTAGTGGAATAGTTTTAAGTGTGTGTATAAGTAGTTGGTGGTTGACCATGTTGAAGGCTTTGGAGAGATCAAGAAAGTGGGCAGAAGAAAGCTTATTGTTGTTTTGGTTTTGATTAATAACACTGGAGAAGGAGAAGAGGGCCATGGTTATACTGTGGAATGGTCTGAAACCATGTTGTGAGTTAGCCAGGAGATTGTGCTGAATGAGATGGCACAGGAGTTGTTTATCGATGTAATTCTCCATAATTTTAGCCAGGGGTGAAAATTAGCTATAGGCCTGTAATTTGACAGTTCAGTGGAACTGCCCCCTTTGTGGAGTGGAATAACATGGGGTGTCTTCCAGATGGAGGAGATAGCGGCTCCTGATATAGTTCTATTGATCAGGATAGAGATTGGGTATGCTATGGCAGCCACAGCTTTTTGTACATACTCAGCTGGGAGGAGATCCCCTGCAAGGGTGGTAGGTTTTAGTTTCTTGATTAGGGCATGGATAAGTGATGTGGAAACTGATTGAAAATTAAAGAGGAGTTGAGAACTAGGTGCAGCAGTGTTAGGACTTGGGCAACTGGGAGATAGTTGGTTAGCTTGTGACTGGATAGTTTCTGTAAAGAAACTATTAAAGGAATTGGCAATGTCTTCCAAAGGTTTTTGGATGGTAGCCAAGGGGTTAGGAGTTGTGCATTGCCCTGGGTGAATACATTTATTTATGCCTGCCCAAAACTTTTGCAGACTGTTTTGATGCTTCTGTTGCAAATGGCAGTAAAAGTTTTTTTTTATCTAGGGTGGTAGATTTTTTAGTGCTGTTCCTTAGTTGTCTAAATCTACGTTGATCTAAGGGGGATTCTGTGCTACACCAAGTGGTCCAAGCTTTGTTTCTAAGTAAGATCATTTGTCTGGTTTCTTTTGAAAGCCATGGAGCAACTTTTGCTTTAGTTCTTATAGAACGTTCAGGTGCATGGGTATCAAGGATGGCTAGGAATTTGGTGTTGAAATATAATACAGCTTTTTCAAGTGGTAGATGTTTCAGGATTGCCCAATTACATGCTTTGAGTTCATTTTGGAAATTATTGGGGTTAAAGTTTTTGTTGTTTCTAATTGATTTGTAAGTAATTTGGAGGGGGATGTCAGTCTTATGCCTAATTATATAGGTAAGAAAATGGTCACTTATGTCTTCAGGTTGGGTACCAGCCCTATACATGTGGGGATGGCTATTAATGAGTATCCAATATAGGATACTATCTTTGTTGTTAGGTTTACTAATCCTAGTAGGGGAGGATATGATCTGAGTAAATCCGTATAGATTTACATGGATGTTCGGAGATTCTGAGGAACAAATATTCCAGCTGATGTTGAAGTCTCCTTGGACAATGGTTTCTTGAGGGTATTTACTAGACAGCCAAGAGGGGATATCTTTTTGGATGTTTGCATTATTACCTGGGGGAATGTAGAAACAGGCTATGTTAATACTTTTGCTTTTATTAATTTGAAGCTTGGTAATGAGAATTTTAGCATTATCAACACAGGATGGTTGTCTGGAATGAGAGGTCACCCCTCCTCCCTTCGTAGTGGTACAGTCTAACCTTAGCATGTTATAAACTATGCGTAAAACCTCATTATCTGTCAATGATGGTTTTAGCCAGGTTTCTGTAAGACAAAGTATATCCAGGGAATGTGCATCTAAGAGTACATACAGATGGTGGACCTTATTATTTAAACTTCTAATATTTAAGTGATTGACCAGGAGTGAGTTGGAAGATCTATTTAAAGTTTGTAAGTTAGTGGGAATTGGGGCTAGGATTGACTAGTGAGGTTGGGCCAGGGTTTGGATTAGTGTCCCCATCCCTTGTGAGGTTACCATGTAGCCTTATTGTGAGTTTCAGGAATTTAAATATTAGTCTTAGGTAATTCTTGGTTTTGGGGTCGATATATCTGGATCTAATGGGTTGGTGGTATTTTGTATCCAAGGAGTTAGTCGTAAGGGGGATTATTAAGTGGTATAATTTAATTTGTATTATTGGAGTGGTGGTTTGGCTTCTTGGGTAGTGGTAGCCTAGGTAGGACAGTTTTTTCATAGGTGGTGAGAAGATATGGAATTATTATCAAGGGTAGTAGGCAGTATAATAGGATTAATTTGAAAGGTTTCATGGCCAATAACAGAGGCATTGTCAAGATATTAGCTTTGATTTTTGCCCAACTTGAGTAGAAGGATAATTAGGATAGGTAGGTAGGTAGGCAGGTCCCTGATAATGCCTGGAGAGTGGTTTATTGGTTCTAAAAAGAGGGGGAGTGGTTTTAGAGCTATAAATTTATAACTAGTAGGGTGGGTGGAATTTGGAGGCAGGGTGAGGCATGTAGCAAGCCCAAGTGCAGCGGGGCTTAACCTGGCCATGAGATCTGTAGGACCTGTATAAGCATGTAAGTACAATGAGGCTTAGGTTGTCACCTTACAGCAAGAGGCTCTCCGGTTTGATTCTCAGCTGGTGTGCCTTCTGTGCAGAGTCTACATGTCCACCCTGTGGTCTTATTCACTTTAAAAGACATGCAGATAGGTGTGTGCATGAGTGGGTGTGCCTTCCTTGAAGGTTGGGCACTAGGCTGGCAACTCGACACCATAAAAATTCACTGCCAGTTATTAGTGGACCAGAGTTCCGCTGTGGCGACCCCTAACCAGAAAAAGCCAAAAGACAGTTTATACTGTTAGTAATCACTTTCTGCAGCCTTTTCGCACATTAAGCTTTCTTCTGCCAATTTTCTGCTATTTTTGTAGTTTTAGGGCTGCTTAGAAACTTAGATATGTTCACTAGGAAATCCTTACAGATAGATATAGGAGTAACCCAGTTTAGTATTTTAGGGTTGATTGTGGAGCTTTAAGGGATTACTGGTAGTGTTGTAGACTCAGTATGGCTAAGCAATATAGTACATACAGACATGATAAGGTAATATTAACCTTGGCAGATCTTTTCAGAGTCAAGGGACAGTGCAGGAAAGTTTCCAGTTAGGTTTCAGCAGGGGAGATGTCTTTCTTGCGTTCAAGCCTTTCAGGAATCTAGCAGATAGAGGGCAATAGAACCTGATGATAGATACATAAGTTAGTATATATGCTAAGTAGAGGGTCCTTCAGCCAGTAGAATATAGCACTGTTAAGAACATTTATTCTCTATACAACAGAGCGGCAATAATCATAGAAAATGGCCATAACACAATCAATTAGTTTAGGCAGAATCAATGCTGGAATCTAGATTAGCTGTGGGACAATAAGATTTTTAGCTGTGAACATGAATGGGTTCTGAAAGAAATCTAGAGAATTTCAGGTCAAACAGTAGTACAAGATCAGTATCTTCATTGTTTGCAGCTAGGTATTTCAGTGTAGGTTGGGGAGAATTGTCTAACTAAGGATTTAGAAGAAGTGGCAGTTGTGGTTTGATGCAAACCAGATGTGAAGTATAGTTCTTTTCCCATGGCCAAAACTGGTGTGAAGCTTTATCAGGAGGACAGTGGATCTGAAGACAAGAAAGTAGGATTCAGAGCATTGATCACACCTGGAATGGGCCAGCAACATCAGAGTGGCAGCAGAAAGGTAGCAGCCAACAGAATGCTAGAGTGAATCCATAGTAGGATAGAATCCAGTAGCAAAGAAGTAACGTTTTCAACTTTACTGTGTTTTAGTCAAGTCATATGTTTAGTACTGGGTGCATACCTATAGATTATTGTCATGCAGCAAGAAGGCCATCAGACTACTAGAAGTCAAACAGAAAAAAGTCATCAATAAGTGTGCCAAAAGGTTAATAAAGGATATGACCAATAACTAGAGGTGCTAAAGCTTTTTCTTTGAAGATCAACAGAGACCAGGGATATATGACATGAGTGAATAAGATCTCACTGGGGTATATGTCAAGTGATTTTCCTGATTACAGAAGGCATTGTAGAGTATGTAATGAAAGGTTCAAACTGATGAGAGTAAGAATCAGTTGTTCTGTAGATCTGCAAATAAATTTCTTTATGGAGGAGGTTGCAGGTCCATAGAATTGACTACCACAATGAGTGTGGAAGAGAGAATGCATGAAGGCATTTAGGATGGCATAGACTGGGTAAAGAAGGGATGCTGAGAAGATAGAAAGGGACATGATGTAGAGTATTAGATACCTTTAAAGGTTGTCATACTCAGTGCACCTAGCACAGACGGACAGCTTGATTATCTATATGATTACATGATTCAGCTGATGGGGGAGGATTCATGTGTCCATTCTAGGGACACATAGCAAAACACATGCAGACATAACCACTCAGAGAAAGTGTAGCATTCCAGTGCATGCCTAGGTAATGTGCTTTCAGATCCTTAAGCCACCATTGGGTGGCATCCTTCACTATTGAGGGTACACAAATGTATGCTTATGGGGGAGGGGTCTATTTAGTGATGTGCACAGCTAAACTCATTAGTCAGGGGTGTGATTAAAAGATTCAAAACTTCCTCATTGTAGAATGCTAGTGAGGGCACAAAGAAACGTATCACTTCCTACAAGATTGCCTCTCTGGGTGGCCATCACCCTTCATTCTGTAATGGGGTGATTCCCAGCACAGGAGAGTAAATGGAAAACTCTTAATGGTGGAAATTTGATGTTCAGTAAGCATAGGGAAAAAGCGCTTAGGGGAAAAAACATTAAACAGATTTCCAAGGAACCAATATATTTGCCATGATTAAAGGATGCAGGGGGTACACTACCTCCAATTGAATTGAAGAAGGCTTGTTGGTCAGCAGGCATGGGCCAAAACAGCACCTTGGGGGAAAACATTAATGGAAGCAATAAATATTTACCATGATTAGAAAAAGCTGAGGTATACCACATGCAGTCAGATTGGGAGAGAACCGGTAGCCAGCAGGCATGATGGCAAAAAGCACATAGAAGAAACGCATTGAAAGACTGCTATGCAAGCAACAGTTAATCACAATGATTAGGGGATATAGGTGTAGAACAGAGGTGTAAGTTTCTGATAACTTCTACAAAGCCTTCAGTCTGAAATCATTTCTTGATAAATACATTGAGTGACATTTATTAAAAATCTTGATTGATACAGATATGTTTTTACTGGCTTTAGATCTGCACCAGTACTTTTTTCTTCCAATAATCATAGCTCGCAAGCCTACTCAAACTGTTGTAATTGTCTGTGGTACAGTAAAAAAGCTGAGTAAGGATCCTATGACCTGTCACATCATCCTCATTATAAATAAGTACTCCACTCTGTTCCTATTATTGAGTTGAAAGGGTTTTTCTTCTATATGGTATAAAAATTAAAAACACTTCCTAATTCATTAGATAGCAGCCAACAATACATTCATCTGCCAGCATGATATGTGGAGCTCTTCCGAGTTACATCATGACATAATACACAATACTTGCATAAGTGTGTGCTAACCCATAGCATATACCTGTGCTGAAATGCCTTGGGATCCAAGGATGTGGTAGTAACTGAGCAATAGTGTTTACCAATTAGTATTAAACATTGTTAAGGTAATATTCTGTTAGTAGTTTAATATATACTTAGTACTGTTTTTAGCGTCTTCAGTCTTTAGATTATTTTATTTATCTATTTTTCAGTGGGTCATGACTGAAGGGAGAGCATTGTGGTTCAGTTCACCTACCTATGAAATACAATAATAAAGACGTTAAATAATAAAACTTTTTCTTCTTATATAGGTGCTGCACATGTATTTGAAAACGTGTTTAATACCATTGCACATGATGTAGAGGATTATGATCAGGTCTCTAATAGTAATCATGTTATTATATGTTTGAGACATGGATTGCCAAGAAATTCGCATCCAAGAGCAAAGGAGATCCTATCAAAATTCTATGTACTGCATGGATATTTATTTGCTCTATGCACTACTGGTTACTGGGGAAAAAAAGCTCAACATGTTTTACTGGTTTTCAAAGTCAGTAAAGCACTGAGTGCTGGTAAACAGACAGCTAGCAATGTTAGGAAAAGATTTGAAAGAAAGTCATAATCAAATTGTAGGAATAGAAAGCAGGCAGAAAAGAAGCTGTTTTGACTTCTGCTGATGCCAACAATGTCATTTGCTGGAAGGAGACCCGATCTTAGTAGCTTTTAGAGGGGTGCTTAATTGTTGAGATTAAGATTCACACTCCTGAAGTGCTTATCCATATTGTTTTTATCTGATATCAGAGCATAATCACAGTTTTCTATGCATCACATAGTTTTTATCAATAAATATTAATGTGTCACTCTGCAAAACAAACTGAATTATTAAGAGGCTGTCAACAAGGAAAGAGTTTGTATTAAGGCTAAATTCTCAGACTAGGAAATAGTAATGGATGAGTGCTACAAGTATTTATATAACACTGTATTTTCCTTGATTCCAACATCTGCAATAATGCACCATGTTAGATTTGCTGAATATGGAAAATTAACTTGACCTTTTCATTAAGAGAAGACACTGAATTTACCAGAATTTAACCAATGTAGCAATCAACTAATAGGCATTTATTAATGTCTGCTTTGCCGTAACTAAATGCATCATTATGAAGAAAGGATTTTCTGTGGCACCCGCAGCTCTTATAAAAAATGTTGCTGAATTAATGCCAAACTATAAAAACTAAAAGGATACAGCTACTGGATTTAACATTTATATTACTTATTTGTCTTCACGTTTGCTAATGTGGAATGTCCAGTTTTGTAGGCTTCATTTTCATTGTTGCCTTGGGGAGAAAATCTCCAAATATAGCTCTACATTTGAGATTCACTATTAACTATGTATTCAGATAAATTGAAAAAAAATGAAGTTAGCTAAGGTATTATAGTTCATGCAGTCTTTTGAGGAAACAAACAAGAGAATAGTTATAGACATAATGAAAATCTAACTGAACCAATTAAAATCATTATTAACTGCATGTTAGTGATTTTACAGCCAAGTTAAAAAAATGGATATCATTAGGGAGAGACCTCATACAAGTTATCATACAGACTTTATGTTACAGCATATGGGCATTTCCATTTTTCTGGCAAAATGCTCTTCTAATGTATACCCTACTATATAACTGTTTCAGGTAGATCTTAGATTAAATGGAAGATTTTTCCAGCACTTGCCTTCATGTTCAAGTAGCATACATGTTTGGACTCAATTGTGCATTTGAGAATATATATGATACAATCAACAAAAAAATGGAGCACCTGCTGGGCTTTCATGCAGGCTTATGCTGGACACTTGGCTATTAGTCTATGGCTAATGTTTCACTCTGTAGAAGGTTTGAAATAGTATAATTAAAACCAGTTTAGTCTATGAAGTGAAATTAAGATGTGCATTTATTCCATGATGGCCTGCAGCAAATCAAAAAGTACTCTTAAGTTCAAGCGTGTGCATTAGTGGTAACTGTAGATTAGTGATCAGGTGTGCTGAATAGGGATGTAAGTATTTTGAAGACATGGTTTGGTTTGGAGAGTTTTGGCCCTGTAAAAACACCCATCTTTTTTTTGATTGTTATGGTAAAGTTGGAAATTATATGAAGGTAAAATCTCAACTGGTTTTCAATAATAACTCATAATTTAGAAAACTTACTATATGAATTCTTAAACCAATGAAAGAGTTGATTTTTATGGTATTAATTGACATGTGTATTGGTACAGAACAACCTACATGATATTTTCAAGCAAAAGAAGAGCTTTTGTCTTTTCAGCCATAAGCTACAACCAGGTTGAAACTGAATTAATGTTAGTATTACCTAGAGATAAAGTACAATCAGCATGGACAGTGGTAGTAGCATCTGTATACTGCATTAAATTTGAAGTTCCATAGTCACGTGCCAAGTCAGCAATGAAGATTGTGAATAAAACATGTGCTAACAATACCCTGATAGAATTCTCACCTCACTGCAGCTAGAAGTATTCCATCTTACATACTGGTATCTATTTTCTGTATAACAAAAAAAAATCCATACAGTGGCATACACAGAAACACTATAATGATACAGAATAGTTCATAGAGTGGTATAATCAACCATATTAAAATCATCATCATCATCATCAACACAACCCCCTTTTCCCATTTTATACATGGAGTTGAAGTGTCATGCTAACTGCTAGAATCTGACTGTATTCAATACCACAGTAACCTTCTTCAACAGTCATGCCTGACTGTTGGAGGTCATCCTTTACACAATCTATTCATCTCTTTCCTGGATACTCTCATTTCTTCATTCCTTCTTCCTGTCTATCCCAAATCTTCTTCAACAGAGTGACATACGCTTTTCTGCACATGCGACTGAACCACTGTAATCCTTTCTAGAATTACTTTGGCTTCTGCTCTACTGTCTTCATTTATTTGTATATCCTACAGAGTGTATCTTTCTACCCATCTACATCATCACTAGCTACTTCAACTGCTCTGCATTTAGTGCCATATTTCAGAACCTTACAGTAGTACCAGTCATATCACTGTTTTGTACGCCTTACTTTTCAACTTCTTTGGCATTGTTCTATCATAAACTATCACTGACACTCTCTGGCAATTGGCAGCCACCTCTCTTATTCTAGTATTAGCTTCCTCATTCAAACTTCCCAGATGAAGTTCTCATCCTGTTCCACTACCTTTCCTTCTATCTCAGTTCTCATCTTCTTTTGATTCTTCCATTTACCACCATTACAACTGTCTTATCTGGACTCACATTCATCTCATGTGTCTTAAGTTTTACATTCCATTCTCCTATCCTGTGCTGAAGTTCTTGTTCAGAATCTGCCTCTATTGCCACATCATCTACATATAGCAACTTTGTTGATCTGTCCCATCTAACTTCTTTGCTAATGTAATCTATCACCAGTATAAAGAGCAGGGGGCTCAGAGCTGAACCCTGATGCACATCTACTCCCACTGTGTTAAAGACGTGTACTCATAATTGTTTAGGTGCTGATAGTTATGTTTTGGCTTGAATATATCCACACTATAATAACTACCAGTGAAGCTCCTCAGATAGCTATTCAACTGTCTGATGAAAACAGTTTTGGCATACTACCCACTGCTTTGCTATTACAACTCCACTGCTGTAGTAAAGCTCAAACTGGATCTTAGAGGTTTGACATCAAATACTGTTCATACTTGAGTCATAGCATCCTTGTACTTAGCCTGCACTAATTCTTCAAACTACATTCTTTCTCAAAGTCTAGGAATGCCCAGTTGGATGCTTTCTTCATCTCTAGCTTCTTCTCAGTTATGATGGCTGACTGCAATTTTCGGGTTGTTTCAACTGCATTCTGATCTGAATCTGAACTGCTCATCCTCCATCCTTTATAGGTTCATATGAAAGTAGTATGCTAGCTGCCCAATTTCCCCTCAAAGGTGAGAATCAAACCCTGTATGTTGTGTATCTGAGGTCCATGTATTAACCATTATACCAACCCTCATGCCCCTATAAATGAACTTCCTCTGCACTTTTTTATAGGGGTTGTGATATCTTTTATGTTCACCAGAGCTACCACAAATGGGGACTTGGTTTAACATCTCATACAAAGGATGATATATTCAGGAGTGCAGCAGCCACCTTATGCTACATTGTGTGTCAGCAATGTATCTGCCTGGTGTGAGAATAGAATCCACAGCCTACTGCACCAAAAGCAAGTGTGCTACCTGTTGCTCCACTGATACTACTTTGCATAGTTGATTATTAATCACCCTCTCTAGAACTTTTGTGCAGTATGACAGGAGTTAGATATCCCTGTACTGCCCACAGTTGTGAATGTCACTTGTGCTCAAGTACATTATCACTAATATGCTTATTATCCAGTCTGGTGGGATATGCGTCTCTTCATACTGCTGTAACTACCCTCAGGAACCATTCCTCCCCTGTCTCACCCAACATCTTCTGCGGGGTTTTCTTCATTCAGAAGCTGCTGGAAGTGCTTCCATCTGCTTACAATTTCCTGTGAAATGTTGAGCAGAATGTTGCTAACATCCATACATCACAACCTCTTAGAAATCTGGACAAAGCCACAAATAATAGGAGGACAAAAGCCCCAAAATAGGGACACTTAAAATATTGCTCTTACAAACATATAAAGGTGATAGAATAATAGGTTTTGCATTAGCATGCATTTTCTGAAGGATATTAAGTTTGAAAATCAAATGTCTGCCATTATCTTATGACTTCAATCCTCAGTGATGTGCCAGTGATTTGCCAGAAAGGCAGAATTTTATGAGAAATGGACCAAACTTATGAGACAAAAATCTAGACATTCTGTGAAAATCTGGACAGTTGAGAGCTATGCTAGCATCCCTTATGATGGGTATTTCTTTATATTTCTGTGTTTTCCTTGCAACTTAATAGAGATTTGTTTTGCCATCTACTGATTCACTTTCCAGAAGCTGGTAAAGTGCCTCTGAGGGCTTCTTCTTTGCTATTTCAACTCTTCTCTTAGCCATTTTGTTAGTAAACCAGTGCTTCTTCTTAACCTGATCCATCTTTTTGGTCTCCACTTTTTCCTGAACTCCTTCTTTCTTTTGATAACTTCCTGGACCTCTAAATTTCACCACCAGCTTTCCTTATGTACCTTGTTGTCATACCTGTGTTAGTCATTTTTCTGTTCAGTAGTCCATATACATGCTGTTTTGAAGCACTATAATTTTTTTTCAAGTCCACCTAATTGCTATTCTTTCTGACGTGATAGAGCACTGGGTAAATCCCTGAACAATTGCACTTTCTCTCCATTCAATGTATAGGTCTCCAGCTTAGTCTCTTTTGACATGAGAGGCTTCTCTTGCCACTGCTTGCAGCTGTTAGTGGCAACCAATGTTTTCTGTTGTGGGCTGACTGTTTTACTTGGGATAACCCTTCTATCACTGATTCTACTCCAGTTCATTTTCTTTGTCTTCTTGCTCAACCATGTGTTTGCCACTATCAAGTTATTTTCCAGTGAGACTTCTAGAATGGCCTCTCCTTTTTTATTCCTTTTGCCCCGCCCATTTGTACCCAGGCAGCCCTCATATCTTGTTCTGTCTGCCTTGATATGTGCTTTCAGGTCACCCACTGTCAACACCAATTCATGCTGTCTGCTTTATCTAGGAGGTCTTGCAACTGCTGTCTGAAAGCAATCTTTTCCTCACTATCAACCCTGCTGTGGGACATAAACTGAGATTATAAAGTGTGGCATATCCTTACACTGGAGTCTGATTGCCATTAGAATATCACTAATTCTGATGACATCCCTCACTGCCTTCTAAAGCCTCTCACCACAATTCCAACACAATTTCTAGTGTATCCTCCTCCTTCCTAAGTGGTAGACTCTGAATCCCAAGTCAAGTGGCTTTGCTGCCCTGCCCATCTCATCTGCTGGATACATAATATGTGCAGACTCCAACTTACCATTATGTCATTCACTTCCAAGTTGCATCTTGTCTGTGAACCTATGTTGAATGTAGAAATTTTTACTTTGTGTTTAGCAGATTGATTGGTATTATGTTCAGCTTTTGCTCAACAGAGCTATGCCAGATAATCCAAACTGGGCAATTGGATGTTGGCTAGCCATTAGCTAATTGTCCCAGGGCTATTGTGCTTTATGATGGGCACAGACTGGCCAACAGGAGCACCAACACCCCCCCCCCACATTGTTAGCAAGGATCCCTGGCATTGGCTGTAGTAGGCTGGGACTTCAGCACACTTATCACTGGCAAATAACCATGCCTGTTTTTGGCATCATTAGTCAACATAACCAAATAATCTACAGGCACTTTTTCACCATCAACCTAGCCCTATCATGGTGCACAGTCTTTGATCCATGTTGTCCTATTTAGAGGACACTGTGTACCACAGTTGATGCCCAGAGATGTTGGTCTATGCAACACTTCCCCTTATAGGCACAATCTAGTGTCTTTGCTGCTGCTCACAATTCCATTTTTGGGTGAGTTTGAGGTAAAAACATTCAACATGTTTTTTGTGATGGGGAGGTAGTTGGTAGAAACTTCACCAAAACACAGACAGAACATGCAAACTCCATATATTCATTGTTCTGAGGTTCAGGATTGAACCTTGCATCTTGTGTGTGGAGAATACTTTAACCATTTTGCCAGCTGGTCTTTTAAATATATTATTCTGATGATACTGTGTCAAAGACATGCACTAATAATTGTCTAGGTGCTGATAGTTGTGTTTTGGCTTGAATATAGCTACACTATAATAACTACCAGTGAAGCTCCTCATATAGCTATTTCACTGTCTGATGAAAACAGTTTTGGCACACTACTCACTGCTTTGCTATTACAACTCTACTGCTGTAGTAAAGCTCAAATTAGATCTTAGAGGTTTCATGTCAAGAGTATCTGAATGTGTGAATAGTCCGACACTGAATTACACTACCTTAGTTAACTAACTTAAGTTGACATATCACTTCTTAAGAAAAAAAGATTAATTTTGGTTTAACATTATGGGCTTACAATCCCCAGTGGACTCATATACTGATATATATGTTAGGAAAACAAGATACAAGTGCATTCAATTTTATATATTATGCAACAAAATTGTAATAGAAAATATTTAGTGTGTAGAAGAAACTGTTATGTACTTTAAGATGTCCTACATCATTGGTCATTGTTAAACAAACTTTGTTCAATTTGATTAGTGAAAGGAGGTACATATTGAACACAGAAGAAATCACATTGTTTACAATCTGTTAGGCCCGCAGTGTGCATTGTATCTGCAAAGCTACAAATAATGACAAAAGAATTCATAAAGGCGACATTAAAATTGTGACCCTAATATAAATTAATTGTCTGGCAGTTGGTGCAGATGATTAAGGCTATAAGCTGCATCCAGTAGTCTAGGCTTTGATTCCACACTCTCCATTTGCCTACTGTGTGACTCTGAGCAGGTCCGTTAACCAGACAATGGGGGGATTGTAAAAATGGGCAAGGCTCCTCAGTGGTCTCTTGGACCACATGTATAGTAACTTTCGATGAATTATGTATGAATCACCATCATCACTCCATTTTCCTCTAAGCCAAAATTTAGATGTAAAACTTTTAACTACATTGAATTTGAAATTCAAAAAAAAATAATAACTTATATGTGGATATATGGTGATGAATTAATGATAAGAAAAACCTCAAGGGATACATCAAAAACAGGCATGAAATATGTAAGAGCCCTGAATCCAAGGTGCTTACCTTAATTAAACTGTTGTCTGCTTATTACTACCCATTGGTATTTGGTGGTTTATACAACTTCTGCTATGTAAGTCGCTGTATTTCTTCTTTTATTACAAGTCATTTTTGATTATCTCAGAATTTGTCATGTTGTGTAGAAGGAACAATTAGGTGTCTGCATTCATACCAGATTCCTTCCTTGTACAGCCAAGATCCATCCTTGTAAGACTTGTTTTTATTTTATCAAAATAAATGTTCAACACAAAATCTTCAGCTGGGTAACTATTTTCCAAAATTGTGCTGGGGAAAAAAATATAGTGTTTTAGGACATGGATTAAAAATTTGAAGTCTACCAGAATTTAAAAGCATGAAGTTTAAACTTCTCGATCCATTTAGCTTGACATGTTTAATGCAGTTAGACACAACATATCAGGCTCTTTAGTGAAGATGCTTCAATAATTATATCAGGTAAACTTGTACTGGAAACAGCCAAACCAAATACAATGCACAAAGATGAACTCAGGCAAGTGTCTCCTTTTTCCAAGAATCTCAAACAATACTTTAATGATATGGACAGATATATCAACCTACACCTTAGCATAATGATCCCTTAACTCATTTAAACTCAATAAAGCTAATTTGCTAGCTCTGTGCTACAGAATGTGGAAGCCTTCAGCATTAATTAGGTGTCTTTGTATAGATTAGCAGTCCAGATGCTGGGGAAATGGTATGTGAGGGTGGAATTGAGTGGCTGCTATCAGCTGTCTATACAGGGAAGTTCCTAAGCCTGCTGCATGACTAATGTCTAGTGGGGCCTGTTCTTTTTATCAAGCTCCATAGGCATCAACTAGCTAAGATGTATACATGCTTATGCTCACTGTAGCTGGAGAAGGTTATGCGCAGATTTAGGGATGCTCCTGAGACCAGTGCTATAGGCAAATCTCAGACCATGTCATGAATACTATATGTGCTTAGGTATCCTTGCAAGCAAAGGAACACCAGGTTCCTGCAAGCAGTCCAGAGGAAGCCACCAAAAACTCTATAGGATGAAGGGGAGAAAATGTTACCAAAGATTACAGGAGCTGGAACTTTTCTCACTGGAGTTTAGAAGAGACAGGGGAACATGACATTGAGGCACAACATCATGAAAAGCAGGTGGAAAGGGATTGTTTGCAATAAGAATATCACAGGAGGTAGGAGGGGGCAAAGGCTGCAGACGGTAGAGACAAAATACTCACTGGATCTCCAAACATACATCTTCATGAGGATGACTGCAGACTTAACGGATGGACTACTTCAATGGGAAGTGAAGTAGAAATACATACAGAAATCAATGATGTATTGGATGGGTGGAAAAAATAATTAAATAGGAAGGTATGATAATGGGGAGGTGGATAGTTTAAGGCACTTAAAAGACTAACTAGATGGGTTTATTGTTTCCTTGTGTTATCATTCAAAGGTACTATAAAACTGTCAAGGGAATGAATGTTAGTATTTACATTTAAATACCCCATCTCATTGCCACTGGGTGAATGGAGTTACATTCCGCCAATGGATGTGAGTTGAACTGGTAAGTAGATGAAACCAGACTGTCAAGTTATCGGCATGAACCTGCCTCAAGGACGTTCTGTAGCATTCTGTGGGTGGCATCATTCATTGATGCCTAAATGACAGTCTGTCTGGATGGCCAATTCAAGCCAATGAGAAGAAGGCAGTAGTAAGAGTTCTACAGCAGACCATGTTATGTTTCTGGCAGTGAATGAAGGAGATCATGCAAGCAAGCCTTCTTGGGTACATGAATAACTGCCTTTGTTGGTGACTGGAAAAGTGCATAAGGTCAGCAGGGTAGGAAGGAGAAAGAATATTACAAAGAAAGTGCTGATTTTGGAGCCACAAAGTCCATACCTACACTGTAACAAAATTCAGTGTACAACACCTGGAGTTCTTCAAAGTCAGATTTCACACAGTGCACTGTAACAAAGTATCTGTTCTACTAAATTATTCAATTGATTCAAGCATAAATGGGGACATCCCCAGACAAGATCTAGTTAATCCACAAACATGCTCAATCCAAAAATGAACCAGAAACCACAATAAAGGTAAACTTTTTCTGAGGGCTCACATAAGAATAAAGTATTAAAAGTTGAACATGTGCTGTCATTTGTACTGCGTTTCATCAGGTTTGTGGCAAACACATTAATTAAGAGATGACTGTAACTGCAGCAAAACAATTAAAAGCTAAAAGTTGCATTTTTCACTTATGTTTTAAGCTTCTAAGTTTTAAAGAATGGGTTTAGAACTATAACTTTCACTCAGTCCAGGTTTATTTGCTTTATTTAGTTACACAGTCCATCTGCATTCAAAACATTCGGTGAGATTTAAGATACCTCCTCCCCTTATATATCTATCAAGCTTGTGATATTTATTTGTTTGTTTGTTTATTTATTTAAACTATGCCGACGGGGCTCATTTCCTGCATTCATGATATCTCAAGAAAGTACCTTTTTACTAAATATTCTCTTAATATCATACAAATATTAATAAGTATGTTATTTAAACAGCCATTTTTTTTTCAAAAGTGCAATGCTCAACAGCAGAAGCATTTCTTTAAACTGTATACCTTCTTGGTACTACAGTCAGCATAATGTCAAACTTAATTTTTGGTCATAATCAGACATATAAAGTGAATAGATTCATTAATAAACTTAGAACAGTTGCAGTTTCTACACGGATGTGAACTAAATTGTTCAGAGGCAACAGATCATATGTTTCCTCTTTACATACCTGCCTATTTAGGTTTTTAGTGTCTTTAAATGTAAACTTTAGTGACCATCCTACCAAATCACCATTAACTGTTAGTCTTCTCCAATGTCCCAATGTCTTTCATTAATTTCAAAAATTGCTTGGCTTGGATGGTTCTTATGTATAGTAATGGTACCTTTAAAGCCTCTAATGTCTCAGGTCCATCCACAGGTCCATCTATAATGCATGTTTTTTTTTTTTTCATTTTGAAATGAAAAGTACTCCTTCACTGCCAAAAGAAATCAAAAGGGATGCAAATCAAAATCATCTGGCGAGAATAAACAAAAAAAGACTGCTGCAACAGGAAGCTGAGTATTAGCTTTAATTAAAATTAATAAAGAAGCCAGGCTTATTGGGAATGTGCAACTCTTCATTAAACTGAATATAAAATGTTGAAAACATCAAAAAGTAGAATCTGCTCATCTTTGCAACATAAACATAAAATGATCCTGCATGCAAACATCAGAAACTCACTGCAAATAATAACTGGAGTTTAGCTGTAATAGTAAAAATGCATGACTGAATCATATTTGTCTATGGATCGTTGGTTCAAGGTAAGATTATTTCTGAACATTCATGCTTCTTTATATGTCATACTTTTCCTCATACATATACAATAGTTTCACCCTTTTACAAAAAACACAATCCAGCTGAAACACATTGGTTTCATAGCAACAAGGGTTATGTCTATGGGAGACAATAGTGGCAAAATGTTGTCTGTTAAGCAAATTACACAGTGATAATAGTACTTTGCTGGGAACGTTTTCCTTGTATACAGAGAATTTTAGTCTGATACTAATATTTCAGGTAAACTGGTTATCACTGTGGCTTTAGTGAAGATATATTTTGTACTGCATGTCATATCACAGTATTGAAATGGACTTACTGTGCTCCTCTGAAAAAGTAAGGAAAGGAATCAGGCAAAATCCATTGAAGTGTTTGATTGGCTGGTAACTGATAATGATTTTACTGACAAAGCCCGAAATAATACTTCAAGGTCATTGCTGTCTTGACACATTAGGATTAAAGGAGCCTGAACACTTGACTATACAAATATGCCATGTCTCTTTTCAACATAAGATTTAAAATCACTGCGCACTATAGAAGTCCGCATGTATGACTCAAGATGTGAATCTACTGCTGTAAAGAAGCATTGGGCCAATCACATAGAAGTATCTCATCTAGACATCCTGTGAATATGTTAATGTCAAGAGAACAGCACTGTATTCAACATATGAAATGAGACAAATGGTTGATCTTGAGCAACTCTCATCTATGCTTGATGGGTATTTTAGTACGTGTTTGCTTCAAAGACAGGGAGATGGTCATGGCGTGTAGTGAAAAAGGGTAGTTTAAACTAAAATTCTCTATATAAGAGAAAGAAAAAAAAAAACAAAAGTGTTTTCCAATGTAAGAAAAGTCAGAAAAAATGAGAGGAAGGGGAGAAGCAAGATATATGTAGCAGATATGTTTCTCTTCATCAGGGTTGTATCAGGTAGGACATCCAGCATAACACATTTGCCAAA
Organism: Protopterus annectens; assembly: GCF_019279795.1. NCBI lineage: Eukaryota > Metazoa > Chordata > Ceratodontiformes > Protopteridae > Protopterus > Protopterus annectens. Next base: position 1,959,105,120 of record NC_056733.1, read on the forward strand.
TGAGATATGCAGAAAACAATACAGATTTACATACCTGATCGAACGAGGCCCAGGTTAACAAAAAACGTCACCAGTACTGTTAGCCAACAGGGTGCTGGAGGAAGTAAATTGGGCTACTGTTGGCAGAAGGAGGATAAGGAGAAGAAGAGGATGAAGGCATAGCCGAATGTAGGAAGAGAGGAGAAAGGTTAGGAGTGTGGCATTGAGAGTAGGAACTTTGAATGTTGGCAGTATGACTGGTATAGGGAGAGAGCTAGCTGATATGATGGGCAGAAGGAAGGTTGATATATTTTGTGTGCAAGAAACCAGGTGGCAGGGAGGTAAGGCCAGGTGTATTGGAGGTGGGTTCAAATTGTTCTATCATGGTGTGGATAGGAGGAGAAATGGGGTAGGGGTTATCCTGAAGGAACAGTATGCCAAAAGTGTTTTGGAGGTGAAAAGAGTGTCAGATAGAGTGCTGTTTATGAAGCTGGAAATTGATGGTGTAATGATGAATGTTGTTACTACATATGCTCTGCAAGTTGGGTGTGCAATGGATGAGAAAGAAAAATTTTGGAGTCAGTTGGATGGAGTGATGATGACTGTACCCAAGGGTGAGAGAGTGGTGATTGGAGCAGATTTCAATGGGCATGTTGGTGAAGGGAACAGAGGAGATGAGGAAGTGATGGGTAGGTATGGTGTTAAGGAAAGGAATGCAGAAGGTCAGATGGTAGTGGATTTTGCAAAAAGGATGGACATGGCTGTGGTGAATACATATTTTAACAAGAGGGAGGAGCATAGGGTAACATAAATGAGTGGAGGGAGATGCACACAGGTGGATTATATCCTATGTAGGAGGGCCAGCTTGAGTGAGATTGGAGACTGTAAAGTGGTGATGGGGGAAAGTGTAGTTAGGCAGCATAGAATGGTGGTCTGTAGAATAACGTTGGTGATCAAGAAGAAGAGGAGGAGTGTGAAGGCAGCACCAAGGATCAAATGGTGGAAATTGAAAAAGGCTGATTGTGAAGTGGCGTTCAGAGAAGAGTTAAGACGGGCACTGGGTAGCAGTGAAGAGTTACCGAACAGCTGGGTAACTACAGCAGAGCTAGTAAGGGAGACTGCTAGAAAGGTACTTGCTGTGACATCTGGACAGAGGAAGGAGGACAAGAAGACCTGGTGGTGGAATGAGGAAGTACAGAAGAGTATGCAGAGAAAGAGGTTGGCAAAGAAGCAATGGGATTGACAGAGAGATGAAGAAAGTAGACAGGAGTATAAGGAGATGAGGTGCATGGCAAAGAGAGAGGTGGCAAAGGCTAAGGATAAGGCGCATGAAGAGTTATATGAAAGGATGGACACTAAAGAGGGAGAAAAGGACCTGTACTGATTGGCTAGGAAAGATGTGCAGTGGGTTAGGCTGATAAAGGATAATGAGGGAAACATACAAGTGAGGAGAGTGTGCTGAACAGATGGAAGGAGTACTTTGAGGGGCTGATGAATGAAGAGAATGAGAGAGAGAGAGAAGGTTGGATGATGTGAGGATAGTGAATCAGGAAGTGCAATGGATTAGCAAGGAGAAAGTAAAGATAGCTATGAAGAGGATGAAGAACGGAAAGGCTATTGGTCCAGATGACATACCTGTGGAAGCTTGGATGTGTTTAGGAGAAATGGCAGTGGAATTTTTAACCAGATTATTTAATGAAATCTTGGAAAGTGAGAGGATGCCTGAGGAGTGGAGAAAAAGTTTTTTGCTACCGATTTTTAAGAGTAAGGGTGATGTGGAGAGCTATAGTAACTACAGAGGGATAAAATTGATCAGTCATGACATGAAATTATGGGAAAGAATAGCAGAAGCTAGGTTAAGAAGGGAGGTGATGATTACTGATCAGCAGTTTGGTTTCATGCCAGGAAAGAGCTCTACAGATGTGATGTTTGCTCTGAGAGTGTTGATGGAGAAGTACAGAGAAGGTCAAAAGGAATTGCATTGTGTCTTTGTGGACTTAGAGAAAGCATATGACGGGATGCCTAGAGAGGAGTTGTGGTATTGTATGAGGCAATCGGGAGTGGCAGAGAAGTATGTAAGAGTGGTACAGGATATGTACAAGGCTAGTGTGACAGTGGTGAGATCTGCAGTGGGAGTGACAAATGCATTTAAGGTGGAGGTGGGATTACATCAAGGATCAGCTTTGAGCCCTTTCTTATTTGCAGTGGTGATGGACAGGTTGACAGACGAGATCAGACTGGAGTCCCCTTGGACTATGATGTTTGCAGATAACATTGTGATATGTAGTGAGAGTAGGGAACAGGTTGAGAAGACTCTGAAGAGGTGGAGATATGCTCTAGAGAGGAGAGGAATGAAGGTCAGCAGGACTATGACAGAATATATGTGTGTGAATGAGAGGGAGGATAGAGGAATGATGAGGATGCAGGGAGTAGAGCTGGCGAAGGTGGATGAGTTTAAATACTTGGGATCAACAGTTCAGAGTAATGGCGAGTGTAGAAGAGAGATGAAGAAGACAGTACAGGCAGGGTGGAGTGGGTGGAGAAGAGTGCCAGGAGTGATTTGTGACAGACGGGTACCAGTAAGAGTGAAAGGGAAGGACTGCAAGAGGGTAGTGAGACCAGCTATGTTATATGGGTTGGAGACAGTGGCATTGACAAAAAGGCAGGAGTCAGACCTGGATCTGGCAGAGTTAAAGATGTTAAGATTTGCACTGGGTGTGACGAGGGTGGACAGGATTAGGAATAAGTATATTAGAGGGTCAGCCCATGTTGGATGGATTGGAGACAAAGCCAGAGAGGCGAGATTGTGTTGGTTTGGACATGTGCTGAGGAGGGATGCTGGGTATATTGTGAAAAGGATGCTAAGGATGAAGCTACCAGGTAAGAGGTAAAGAGGAAAGCCTAAGATAAGGTTTATGGATGTGGTGAGAGAGGACATGGAGGTGGTTGGTGTGACAGAGCAAGATGCAGAGGACAGGAAGAAATGGAAACAGATGATCCGCTGTGGCATCTCCTAATGGGAACAGCTGAAAGAAAAAGAAGAAGTGAAAGACCAGTCAGGCTGCAACAATCTGACCTACCCTCTTGGAAAGACTGGATACATGATATGAAAGATGAAAGACTGACAGAGTAAAAATCCAAGAATACTCCAATAAAGTCATAAAACTGAAGAAGTGGGTGCAATGGCAAACAATAGACTGCAGATGGTCAGAAAAGATAGAGGTTATCTAACAAAATAATAATTGGAACTTAGAGTATCACTTAATCATACTACAGTGTTTCTGTAACAGATCTTGAATAAAACAGTTTGTGCTGAATACAGTAAAACTGACAGTATTCATAGGATCAGGAAATGGAATGGTAAAAATGGATTGAGAAGATATAAAGGCATGTCTGAGATAATGGGATAAGCAGGCATTTTGCACCTTATTTTATTTTGTGCAAAGTATATTTATTTAGGTGTAAGGTTTTTCAGTAATTAATCTTTACATTAGTATATTTATTTAGGCATAAGATTGTTCAGTCATTGTTATATATAGTAGTATATTTATTTAGGTGCAAGATTTTTTCACTCATTACTCTATACATTGGTATATTTATTTAGCTGTAAGATTTTTCAGTCATCACTTTATACAGTGGTATATTTATTTGGTGTAAGATTTTTCATCCATTGCACTGTACAGAGGTATGTTTGTATAGGTGAAGGATATTTACAGAAAGATTTTACAAGTATGGGGAAAGCCTAGATTTCCAGAAATGATGAGGTGAGAGTAATGGGGGAAGGTGGTGATTAACAATCTTGCATTACTGATGGCATGCTGTATGACAGAGAGGATTAGACTTCACTAAGAGGAACATATTCCAGACACCAACTCATGGATTGCAAAGGATCACAACAGAAAAATCAGCTCCCAAATAACATTAACAATTCAAATCTCCTGGGTGAATTCGACATGAACTGAACATGGAAGAGGGGAGATTAGCACTCAGATACAGAAGCATCAGCAAATGTCCATGGAATACAAGAAAAAAAAATACAAGGTTGGAATAAGTAGATGAAACAAAACATAATATGGTCTGGTGACAAACAAGAAGGACAATAATGCAAAAGCACAGAAACAAAAGTCAAGCGAGCAACAAGACAGCATATATAAAAGGCAGCTAAGATTGTCACACTTACACCACTGACATATTCATACAGGGGATTCAGGTTGAGGACATTTAGTGCAAAGAAGGAAGTGATCTAAAAGCAGAGGCAGAGTTTCGACTGGAAATGGGAAGTAGGAGGATGGCTCCGCAGTTAAACCAGAACACATAAATTGTTGGAGCCCAGAGTGGCTCCAGGAGAAAGATATGTTCAGAACCTTCAAAGCACAAAGCTCAATGCACAGGAAAGAGATGAGTGCAAGGAGAATGCAAGAGGCTGACAGGAACACAAAAATGAAAGAACTTGAACACACACGGAGTTTAAGGTGGTGACAGTAGCTTTAATTTAGATACTAAGTAACCCAAAAAATACAAATTGATCTGAGACATTTCTTTTCAACCAAGTTCCATATTTAATATAGTCAAAAGAACTAGGAAAATGTAAATGCTATAAATTAAATGACTGCAAGGAGGAAGGATAAAAGAAAATTACTAAATAAGCTCCTTTTTCTGATTTCCCAGGTACATAGGTGAGTAGAAGGGGTTAACCTCATGACAGAAAAACTCTCATATAAATGAGTGCATATGCATTGTAATAAAATGATAAAGTAATCTAAAGTCTGCAAGATTGTTTCAAAAAATGAGCATCACTTTTGGGGTCAGGCCATCATGTATTAGTGCAGGGACTCTTTGAAAATACTTTCTATGCCATTCCTAAGATAGATTAATAGAGGAAGATAGAATGGGGAAACAAAATATAGGAAATGGTACCTCCAGGGCATATTCACCAGACTTTGTCTATTGACACATTAAAGTCCATGAAAGGCATAGGTATTTGAACGCAGAAGAAATATAAAGAATGGGAAATCAGAGGCAGATGCTGGAGGGAGTAACCAAAGCTCATCCAAGATGAAAGAAAAAAAGTGAACAGAGACAAAGCAGGAGAAAACTGAGTTAGTGCAAGAAGTAGTGGTATTGAATACAGGGGGGATGCATGCACCCCGAAAAGAAAGAAAGCACATATGATGTTAGCATAATCTTGCTGCATGGGATGATACAAAAGGTCAGGAAGAGTTGGAAAATATTTAAAAAAGAACACCCCAAAATGGAGTGTAACCATAAATTTGGAGGGGCAGGGACCAGTGACTATACGTTTCAGAAAAAGGTTATGAGTAATCACAGAAAAAGTGTAAGACAGTGGTAGGAGAAGATTAATTATTTAGCAAAGTGGAATCCAGGGTAACAGATGTTTAATTAATGCTGTTGATATGGATTATGGGAGTTGTACACTCAATTATGCAAGAAATGGGAACAAGTAAGCAGAGATCATGTAGCACTAATGAGGGGCAATGTTTTGTGGTACCTATTCAGAGAAAGAGAAAATAATCAAAATGAAGAGGACCTTTTAGGAATATGAAAAAAAAACTGATAGATATTCCTAGAGAGAAAGAAATACCTAAAAAAGAAAGAGTTTGCATTCAGTAAAGATGGTCTAATAGAATACTACACAAGTTTCATAGTATCATTCACTAAAAAAGAAAGAAAAGAATATGTGAGAAGTTTGTGAGTTATAAATGCAAGAGGAAGGAGTAATCCAATACAGAACTAGAAAAAACTAGTAGAAGAAGTGCTGTGTGAAAAGGAAAGGGACAAGAAAACTCTTGGAAAGTCCTTATGTGGGGGATTAAGCATCAGTTTGTGGTAAGATTATGTGTACAACCGGACACAGATGGAAATGGGAAATCAATGAGGAAGGAATCCTGGAATGCTGCCTGAATGAAAGACAATACAAGATTTGGAATGTAACATCAAATAAACTAAGATGCAATGAGATCTGATACTGAAAGTGGTGAGTAAGGTGAAAAGAGTGACACCCATTGAATTATAAAATTGGTTTTGTGAAGATTACTTGTGGTTTACAGGAAAATCTTAGGCCAGGAGGCAGAAACATACAAAATAAGCACAAAAGTGGGTGGTGAAATTGAGACAGTTAAATTAAAAGACAGTAATGACATTAATAAGAGACATCTTCCAATAATATTAACAATAAGAATTGGGCCCAGGGAGTGCTATGGTGGTAGTCTGGCATGATAGGAGAACATTTATAGAATACAGGAGAAACAATAGACAGAGATTAAAGCAGGGATTAAGAAAGTAATATTGTTAACGATGTTAAGAAGGTTTTCCATAAAATGAATGAGAAGAAAGTGAGAGGACCCAATGGTTACTGAATGAAGATTTATAAAATGGAAGGAATAGATTCAGCAGGTACTAGGTAAGGAATATAAGAGGAACGATGAATCTAGAAGCTATCATTAAATTCAAGAGAAGAGCTAGGTGTTGGCAGTGTCAAGGGATGGTGAGATCTAACAAATACAGGAAGCTATAGGAAAATATCAATAAGAAATGCAGTCAACAGGGTATTACGAAAATTCTGGCAATAAGGTGTTCTCCCAATTAGCCATTTAAAAAGTTAGAACTCAGATTGCTGAGTCCAGAAATGTGGAAAGTGAAAGACAAAAAATCTGGGCTTACATATATTAAGCCTGAGATTGCCATTTCTCTGAATATTTCTTTTTCTCCAGTCTATTTTAGAACTCTATATCCAGGGGTTTGAATCAAGAGGTATCTATGCAATTTCATTAATGTTTTTAGTCTAAGTGGAAATTAATAGATTAACTTATATATGTTTATTAGTAGATATGTATTTATTTAATGTTTAATAAATATAATGAATTTAGTTTCTATAACTAACTAATTTAATTATCATGTTTTGTATATTACACTGGATTTGCATTTCACTTGGTGTTGTATGTGTTTAAGGTTTAATTGTTTAATTAATGAGATGGGCCTATGATGTATTTGAATTAGAATACTATTTTTTTGGATGCATAATATTCTATGAAGACGAATAGCCAAGCTACCAGGAGGAGTAAACTCGAGGGTGTTATATCTACCATTGTGTGTTGTGTTTTTTATTCAGTAGTTGCAAGTTCGTTGCAGAAGTTTTCGTTTTGTTTGGACTTACACATATTAAACCTGAGATTGCCATTTCTCTGAATATTTCTTTTTCTCCAGTCTATGGTGGATCTCAGTTTTTCTTTTCTGGGGGGCTTTACCCCCAAAGCAGTGGATGCAGTGGGTTTGACTAATTGCAAAAAAAAAAAAAAAAAAACAAAGAAAGAAAAAAAAAAACAAGTCTAAAGTTTTTCTCCTGTATTTTCAGTGTATTTTTCTTAGAGTTTCAGGACTGTTTTATTCTTCAGTATCTGAAAAGTTGTCGGGCTCCATATAGGGAAAATTGTAATATGGGTAGTTAAATGGACCATCTGATTTTAGAAAGTTAGATTTCTCTTTGACAGTGGGGTAAGTGGCATGTGCCAGTGCCCTTTCATTAAATCCAGTGTTTTCAAGCATCTTGTATTAACTAGATTTTCAATCAGCTCATTAGTTCTGGACAAACTTTGAAATATTATTCAGTTTCATAAAGTAGTTACACAGTGTAATACTTCCATCAGGTTTGGCAATTTGCACTGCTGGTTGCTCCATTTACTTTGTGACTTCTTTCTTTCCTAGTTTGACTATTTTGGACTTCCTTCCTTATGCTTTTGTGTCTCTGGCACTCTAATTTCAGTGCAATCTGCAGCATTGCTGGTGTTGTCAGTGTTTTTTTTTTTTTTTATTCTACCGTTAGTTCTTTCAAGCATTTATGAAAACAATCCTTTATTTTTTAAAGGCAATACATCGTCTCCTCCTTCTTCTAGCTGCATTTCAAATAATGACACTTTAGTCCTTCCTGTACCAATTACAGCTTTCTGGCTTTTTGCAGAAATGTTCTCCTTTGTTTTGACAAATTTGCTGTATTTTTGTTTTCTTGGTTATCTAACTTTATAGTTCACTGTATTTATTCTTTCTATGACCTCAAATGTCTATTCACACTTTGGCCAGACATTTTACTGGTGAGAACATTAGCTCTACCTACTTAATCTGCTAGGCTAAATTCTTTTTATATACTCATTGCATTTCCTGTGCTCTATGTCTGTGCTACATTTCTGTGGACATTAGGACTTTTATCCTATCTTGCAAAATAAAACAGCATTGTATTGGATATTTTAATGGCATGTTTTTTTATCACATGTTTTCTTAGGAGTGTCATTTAGCCCGCTTAGTTGCCTACCATAAAAAAATCTATCTGGAACAAACCCAGAGAGCTATAATTCAGTGGGGTGAAAGGGGTGGCTACCTGAAGCACAAACTGTTAGTGAGAGCAATCAGGAGATGTGATGGTGCTGAAGAGTAGTTCTAGCGGTTTACTATAAAAATATTTAACGACATGCCGATTTTGGAAATCTTGTAATCACATGGGCGATGGACAAAACAGTGAACCAAAACTTTCCGAGTTCAGTAAATCAAAAGCAAGGAAGTGATTGGTTCCTGTAAAATTGTCATTGACTTGAACAGTGATTTTAAAGGAACAGTCGAACTGGTTCAAATTTTGAATGTTGTTTTGACCATTTTTACATATGGTAAAAATTATGTTCACAAATTCAACCATATGAGTCGATGAAACGACTCAGATATGTTGAGTCATTCAACATTTTGATAGTAAACTGTTCTGTCTTCAAAAATGAATGCCAGTTCTGATATTGTGAGGTATCTCTGGAGGCAGAGAGTGATAAAGCCCTGACTACTTCTCAGCTAACCCAAGTTCAATTAGTAGCTCAGTTGATTGACCAAAATTGCAGGCAAAGGATGGGCATGCCCATCCAAGGTGGGATGGCACACATTGATATGCTCTTTAAGGGGAGGCATGATCTAATGAGGGGCATTGTCCTTAAACATAATCACAGAGTGTGGGGATGGGGCAGGCAAAGGGTGTGGGTATGTCATAAAAATAAAGAAAAAAAATCTCCTGAATGGAAGCACAGATGAGCCAAGTCCCCAGGACACCATCAGGATCCACAACCAGCCCTAGCAAAAATGGAGTATGTCTGTGGTGTTGGAGACCATTTGTTAGACCGAGAGTATACATTGGGTAATGAGTGCTGGGCAGGGAAAACTGAGGTCCAAAGGGGCAAAAAATAACTAACTAACTAACTAAATACTGATGCTGTGGTCAAGGCAGAAATGCTCAGTGAGTGGCAATGATTTAAGTGTAGCAAGCTGCTTTTTTTTACATATGTAGCAAGCAGATTGCTATGGTTTCACAGAAGAAGAGCTGTTTTTGTTTATTTCTTTTTTTTTCTTTTTTGTTCTTTAACTTTTTGAAGACCTTTTTTTGCTTCTCAACTTTGAGATCAGGGATGTGCTATTTATGGAATTACACAGAACACCAGATGACCTAGTCATAGTTCTTTAAACCAGCTGAAGCCAGTAGTAGCTTACTACAAACAGTATACATGGCAACACCTGGTTCTGAGTTTTACCTTCTGCATCAGTAACTTTCATTGACACAGTTTCAGTATTTTATTCATTCTCTCTACTAACATGTCAGTTTGCAAATGGTAGACTGAAGTGAAATCTTCAACTGTTTGACTTGGAAGCACTAACACAACTGATGCAGTGCCTTTGACATGAAGGGACTGCCTGGGTTTGTAAGTACCTCTTTAACAATACCTATTCTGGAGAATAACAGCACCAGCCCTCTTACAATAGCATTAACATTAGGTTTATGCAATGATACTGTCTAGAATTTTGGCAGTATTGTCTACTGTGATTAATATGATTAATATGTACTGTATCCCATTGCTAAACTTTACTAGTAGCCTCATGAAGTCCAAAGTAATACATTCAAGGAGTACCTCTATGATGCACATAGGGATATGTGGAATCCAGGATTGGCTGTAATTTTCTGGCATTCTGGACAAAAAGTGTAGGTTTTTTTCTTTTTTTTTTTTTTTTTTTGGTATGCCTTAGATTTTCCTACCCCCTAGCATACCTCTCCACCTCTTAATGCAAGAAATCTAGACAAAGCATAAAATAATGGTATGACAGAATCTCAAAATAAGGAACAATTTTAAATACTGCTATTACAAAATTAGAAATTTCCAAGAATAACATGATTTGTGTTACCATGCATTTTCTGAAGGATATGAAGTCTGAAATTTAAATGAGTGTCATAATTTAGTGACTTCAGTCTTCAGTGATTTGCCAGAAAACTACAATTTTATGAAGAACAGTCCAAAAGTATGAGGCAAAAATCTGGACATTCTGTGAAAATTTGGACAGTCAAGAGGTATGACCCCAGGCACCTTCTAAACACATGACTATGGGCTAGCTTCATTACTAGTTTTATGTAATATTTGGAGGCTACATACATTTTTAGAATCTCTTCTCTGCCTTAGTTATTCTACATAAGATGTTACCCTTTAAGTCAAAATAGGGGGTCAGAATTAATTGAAACATCCTGTGCATATCTTCCCCTACAATCTCGTTTATGTTTTCTTTTGCCCTGCTTAAAGTTTGATTTTCTCACTATGTATCATCTTCCTGTTGTTATTTCTTTATGTTTATTTCTGAAAATCCACTGAGGCTTACTTTCTTCAGTACAGTGCTGTGGGGTGCAAGGGGATCTTTCTTCCCATGTTGGGCACTCCAGCCTCCTCTATGTTTTCCACTGCAAATGGATGCTCTAAATAAAAATCACTTTTTGCTCTATTTCATCTCCAACTAGTAGAGCCACCTTGAGTTCTTTCATATTTTAGGTTGCTCTTCCTATATCTTCATGCCAGTGGATGCCATCAACTCACTTTCTTTTCCTTCTCCATGTTGTCCTCCAGAAGTGTAGCTGGTCCAACCACTGCCCTTGTCTGATACTATAAATCAGTGCCTCAACTGCTCAGTTCTTCACATGAAGTGAAAAAACAAAGCACTTTAGTGTAATAAGTCAGTCTCAGTGATTAGTTTATTGCAGTTAGATCATCTCCTGTCCCACTTTCAGCTCTTTCATGAAAGAGCAAAAAAAAAAAAAAAAAAAATATATATATATATATATATATATATATATATATATATATGTTCCTTCTACTGGCACATCAACCAGGCTGCCAGGTGCATGACACCCCCCACCTCCTGCCCCAGGCATTCAGGTTCCATTTCTGTGCCCTGTCCCCAACCCCCCCTTCAACTTATTTTATTTAAAAAGAATAATAATAATAATGGCATTTTCAGTAAGACGCTGCCCGGTTTGATTCTCAGCTAGAGCGTCTTCTGCGTGGAGACATGTGTGAATGGGCATACCTTCGTTGAAGGTTGTGCAACAGGGCTGGTAACTCGGCATGTAAAAATCAACTACCAATCATTAGTGGACCGGAGTTCCATTGTGGTGACCCCTAACCGGTAAAGCTGAAAGACACAGCAATAATAGCATTTTAAACTGCAGCAAGCTGCTTACTACAAATGTAGGAAACAGTTTGTACAGTTTATACCCTTCTGCACAGAGTGCTATGGCACTCATGTTTTAATTAAAAAAAAATATATTTTTTAAACTGTAGTAAACTGTTTGCTACAAATGTAGCAAATAGGTGTTACAGTTTATACCCTGTCTGCACTAAGTGATAGAGCACTCAGCTTTTAGTTAAAAAAAAAAAAAAAAAAAAAAAAAAAAAACTATAGTAAACTGCTTCCAGCAGTTGCTGCAGTTTAGACCACACACAGAGCTCTAAAGCACTCAAGTTTGACCGCAACAGGAGACACGACCAGATAGGATGATTGAGCCCCCAACACTTTGTGTCAAAGGCAGTTGCCCCTCTAGCTCTACCCTACCTATGCTACTACTGTCCTCCCACTCCAATGGTCATCTCAGAACAAAATGTTTCATCTGTTTCCATTTCTTCTTGGCTTACTGAGAACTGTAGCTTATCACATGCCTTTATCTTTATTTTCTGTTTAATGCTAGCTGAAAAAAGCTCAGAATTCTGTCTTTTCATGTCTGGCTGACTTTTAACATACATATGTTCTAAGGGTCTTCATTACTACTACTACTTCTACCATTGTCTTAGTTTCCATCTTGATGCTTCTAGTAAGTATCTATGCTAACTTCTGATTTGTACCAAGTTTTACTTCAGATGGACCAATACAAACATCATCATATCCTATGCTGTCATTGTTTTGCAGTTTTAGATTTACATTGTTCTAGCAGTGGAGTACACTTTTCATAACGTTGAGGATCCTTTTCCATGACTAGCCACAGCCAAATTTTAGACATTTTCCCAGCTTCTTTGTCATCTATTCCTTCTCCTGGTTTTGACTCTTATGTCACTGAAAAGTGTCACTGTCATGCTCTTCTTCCCCCTATTCTTATAGAGAACGGATGCATCAAGGTGGCCCTCTTCCTCTTTCTTATTAATTCTTTTGGCCTGCCATGCTACACCCTATAGTATTGCTCTTTTCCAATATTTTCCACAGTGCTTTAAAATGGGTAAATATTTTACTAATATTATATTATAAGGCAAATTAGGGGTTACATGTACAGGATGTGCCAGTTTTCCTAGAATTGCCTGAATTTCTTCATATATAAGAGGATACTCTTTTCTGTCATTAGGAATATGTATTAAACCAACTTTGGCTGTTAATGTTATGCCTACTCAAGAAGGAACCCTTCACAAAAGAAATGGCACCTCCAGACCCTAGCAAGGCTTGAACCCTTGTCTTTCTAAAAACCCTGGATCCTTCCCTTGTTTGGTTGTAACACAACACCATAGTGCTGCCTCAATTAGCCTACATGTTGTTTATTTAACTCTATTGGAGCAACTTCTTTTACAGCAAGCATTCCGTTTTCATAGTTCTGCCAGAGTTTAGCAATGTGACATTTCTCTCTCATTTTTAATTCAGAGGCATAGTTGGTTCAACAAGTACACTTCATCAGCCCCATGAACTAATGCCTTACCCTTCAAAGTGAAGAGCAAATACAAGGTATTCTGCAAAACTGCAGGAAGCCAATCTATGTGCATTCCTTCCACCCCAGCTCTTCAAATAAAAAGCAAAAAAAAAAAAAAAATGTCCACTCCACTCTATCTACTGCTATCTAGCAGGTGACCACTGCATGCCCCTTCCTTCCTGCCCCACCTCTTCAACAGTAGATCAAATGGAAAAATAAACAAACAACAAAAATGGGGGGGGGAGCAATCTGGTACCAGAAGTCCGGTTTCTGTGTCCTGCTCCTGACCCTCCTTCCTCAGATTATACTGGGGGGGGGGCATGCTTTTTTTCTTTTTTTTTTAAACTGTCGCAAACTGCAATGCTCAAGTTTTAGTTAAAAAAAGAAGAAACGTTAAATTATAGCAAACTAATTCTGCTACAATTTGTATTCCACACAGAGTGCTACAGTGATGAGGTTTTGGTATATCAAAATAAAAATAAGAATAAAAAAGAAACATATTTTTCTCTTATGATCTACAGCAATCTGCTGCTACATGTATAGCAAGCAGTTTCCACAGTTTTAACATCACATACAGTGTGCTATAGCACTCAAATTTTAGCTAAAAAAAAAGAGAAACAAATCTTTTTTTCTATTATACTGTATCAAACTGCTTGATACAAGTGTGACAAGTAGTTGTTAATGTAACAGTTTAGACTGCATAGGGAGAATTACAGCTTCAAGACTGAACCCAAATGAAATACTAGCTTTTAAAAGTTATTATGCATTGCAAAGTGATTAGAATCAATCTTGAATGGCTACTTGCATCCCCTAAAACTTTGTCCCCAGGGCTATTATCCCCTTCAATCCACCCTAGCTATGCTTCTGAACAAATGAATGCATTATTTATTCCTTTTTAACATAATTAGTACTTTTGTTAATGCAGTTTTAGAGTTAAAAACAGGCAATTCAAATGTAATCATTGTGTCACTATTTATAAACCATTCTACTAAACTTATTATCTTATGTGATTTCTTTGTATTATTTCATGATATCCATTGTCCTATTTTACTTTATTAAACCATGGTGATTTAGTTATTCCTTCTGCTAATATTTCGTCATTTTCAATTTACTGTTGCTATCATATTCAAGCCAAAGATTTAAAATATGCTTTAAATCTGTCCACATGTCAGCTTATCTTTATTAACAGTCTGGTTATATAACATTTCCTGAATTTTATTTATTTAACATTTGTTAACTGGGAAAGTCTGACTTTTCAGTGGAGGCCCAAGGAGAAATGCTCCAGATGCATGTCTTTGTAACGTGGGAGGAAACCGGAACACTGGAAACCCACACAAATGCAGGGAGGACATGCAGACTCCACACAGAAGGCACCCCAGCTGAGAATCGAATCAGTGATCCTCTTGCTGTAAGGTGACATTGCTACCGCTGCACCACTGCACCCTCCACCAGTTTTGACCAAATGTTCTTTCTCAAGCTTCGACATACTCCATGTTAATAGTTTCTTCCATGTACATTTGTAATGTCTCTCCTGTCAGCTGGGATAATGGGGTTTGCTCATTCTGCTATTATCAGTTCTCTGTGGTGGGATACTGTGCAAAGTCAATAAAGTAGACTGTAGGCCATCATTTCTGGTTAGTTTCTTCATAGGTGACAGTTGGCAACTACACTGACCAGCACAGCTCACAGTTATGTTATTGTACCAACTGTTATAAGTCCTTCATGGGGGGGGGGGGGGGTCATCATGAAACCATGCCACTTAAGTTCACCTCTCTAGGGAATTAGCAGCCCACAATGCTATGCAATTAGTAATAGAAGTACTGTAAGGACATGTCTTATGCCAAATGCTCATACATACACTAACAATGTAAATTCAAGGAGAACAATGTATGCAGGGAATATACATAAAACAGGTTTATTCAAGAATCCTTACAGTCTAGTAAATCAGGCATTAGAGTATAGCTCACATTTAGTACAAGAACAGATCCACATTGATAAAAGAATATTGGCTTAATTTACCACTGGATTGTGATAGGATACCATACTGCTGTTTAACCATATATTGAGAATATAGTGAGTGGCCAAAATGATTGCTTTATTTGTAAGGAGCTAACATTCATTTCTGGATCTTGATGAACAAGCAGAGTTAGACCTTTGAACCAAGGCATTTATTGTTTTGTATAACATGCAATGAAGTATTTTAAGCTGAGTGAAAATTAATTCTTTCCCTACGGTTCTAAGAAATTTTCTTAGGTTCTGCATAGTGAAGTGTTTTGTTTGGAAATCTGAAGGAAATTTAAATATCTTGTAAATGAGTTCTAGCCTGTGAAGCTGAGTGTTTTGTAGGATGGTTCAAAATAATGAGGCATAAAATAATTAGGAAGCTGAAGAGTAAATAACACAGCATCATTTGCAAAATATTCTCTTGATTTGTATAACATTCCAAGCACTGTTTTTTTTTTTTTTTTTGAATACGATGGCTAATCATAACAGTCTGGACAATAATCTTATAGACGTGGTTTTCAGTTCTGTACCTTTTATATGGCCACACTACTAACACACACATTTATCCTCCAAGCATAACCTCCACTTGTTAAATAGAAACCCAAGAAACATGTGTAATAAAAATCAAAGACATCCACAACTGCCTCGCTGTCCACTTCCCCAATATAGCCATTGCCAAAGAAACCTGGTTAAAATGAGAAATACCTTATAATGACATCACCCCTCCAGTATTTAATATAATCCACACTAATAGCACTAACAGCCACTGGGGATGCACAAGCCAATGCATTTCTTTGTGCCGGTCCCAAGCCCGGATAAATGGGGAGGGTTGCATCAGGAAGGGCATCCGGTGTAAAACCTCTGCCAAAAATTACTGATGCAGAAAACTTTTTATAATTACATACCAGATCGGTCGAGGCTCGGGTTAACAACGACCGCCACCAGTACTGTTAGCCAACAGGATGCTGGTGGAAATTTAGCTACTGTTGGCCGAAGAAGAAAAGGAGGGGGGAAGGCATGCCCGAAGGCAGGAAGAGAGGAGGAAGGTTAGGAGTGTAGTACTAAGGGCAGGAAATTTGAATGTTGGCAGTATGACTGGTATAGGGAGAGAGCTAGCTGATATGATGGAGAGAAGGAAGGTTGATATATTGTGCATGCAAGAGACCAGATGGAAGGGAAGTAAGGCCAGGTGTATAGGAGGCGGGTTCAAATTGTTCTATCATGGTGTGGATGGCAGGAGAAATGGGGTAGGGGTTATACTAAAGGAACAATATGCCAAGAGTGTTTTGGAGGTGAAGAGAGTGTCTGATAGAGTGATGTTTATGAAGCTTGAAATTGATGGTGTAATGATGAATATTGTTAGTGCATATGCTCCACAAGTTGGGTGTGCGATGGATGAGAAAGAAAAATTTTGGAGTGAGTTGGTTGAAGTGGTGGTGAGTGTACCTAAGGGTGAGAGACTAGTGATTGGAGCGGACTTCAATGGGCATGTTGGTGAAGTGAACAGAGGGGATGAGGAAGTGATGGGTAGGTATGGTGCTGAGGAGAGGAATGCAGAAGGTCAGATGATTGTGGATTTTGTGAAAAGGATGGACATGGCTGTGGTGAATACGTATTTTAAGAAGAGGGAGGAGCATAGGGCGATGTACAAGAGTGGAGGAAGATGCACACAGGTGGATTATATCCTATGTAGGAGGGCCAGTATGAAGGAGATTGGAGACTGTAAAGTGGTGACTGGGGAAAGTGTAGTTAAGCAGCATTTAATGGTGGTCTGCAGGATGATGTTGGTGATCAAGAAGCGGAGGATGAGTGTGAAAGCAGTGCCAAGGATTAAGTGGTGGAAGTTAAAAAAGGGTGATTGTGAAGTGGAGTTCAGGGAAGAGTTAAGACAGGCACTGGGAGGCAATGAAGAGTTACCAAATAGCTGGGTAACTACAGCAGAGCTAGTAAGGGAGACTGCTAGGAAGGTGCTTGGTGTGACATCTGGATAGAGGAAGGAGGGCAAGGAGACATGGTGGTGGAATGAGGAAGTACAGGAGAGTATACAGAGGAAGAGGCTGGTGAAGAAGAAGTGGGATTGTCAAAGAGATGAAGAAAGTAGACATGAGTATAAGGAGATGAGGCACATGGCAAAGAGAGAGGTGGCGAAGACTAAGGATAAGGCATATAGAGAGTTGTATGAGAGATTGGACACTAAAGAGGGAGAAAAGGACCTGTTGGCTAGACAGAGGGACAGAGCTGGAAAGATGTGCAGCAGGTAAGGGTGATAAAGGACAGTGAGGGAAATGTACTCACAAGTGAGGAGAGTGTGTTGAGTAGATGGAAAGAGTACTTTGAAGGGCTGATGAATGAAGAGAATGAGAGAGAGAAGGTTGGATGATGTGGGGATAGTGAATCAGGAAGTGAACCAGATTAGCAATGAAGAAGTAAGGACAGCTATGAAGATGATGAAGAATGGAAAGGCTGTTGGCCCAGATGACATACCAGTGGAAGCATGGAGGTGCTTAGGAGAAATGGCAGTGGAATTTTTTACCAGATTGTTTAATGAAATTTTGGAAAGGCAGAGGATGCCTGAGGAGTGGAGAAAAAGTGTTTTGGTACCCATCTTTAAGAATAAGGGTGATGTGCAGAGCTGCAGTAACTACAGAGGGATAAAATTGATCAGTCACAGCTTGAAGTTATGGGAAAGAGTAGTGGAAGCTAGGTTAAGAAGGGAGGTGATGATTATTGATCAGCAGTATGGTTTCATGCCAGGAAAGAGCACTACAGATGCAATATTTGCTCTGAGAGTGTTGTTGGAGAAATACAGAGAAGGTCAGAAGGAGTTGCATTGTGTCTTTGTGAACTTAGAGAAAGCATATGACAGGGTGCCTAGAGAGGAGTTATGGTATTGTATGAGGAAGTCGGGACTGGCAGAGAAGTATGTAAGAGTGGTACAGGATATGTACAAGGGTAGTGTGACATTGGTGAGGACTGTGGTGGGAGTGACAGATACGTTTAAGGTGGAGGTGGGATTACATCAAGGATCAGCTCTGAGCCCTTTCTTATTTGCAGTGGTGATGGACAGGTTGACAGATGAGATTAGACACGAGGCCCCGTGGACTATGATGTTTGCAGATGACATTGTGATATGTAGTGTGAGTAGGGACCAGGTTGAGGAGACCCTGGAGAGGTGGAGATATGCTTTAGAGAAGAGAGGAATGAAGGTCAGCAGGGCTAAAACAGAATATATGTATGTAAATGAGAGGGGGGATAGAGGAATGGTGAGGATGCAGGGAGTAGAGTTGGTAAAGTTGGATGAGTTTAAGTACTTGAGATCAACAGTTCAGAGTAATGGTGAGTGTGGAAGAGAGGTGAAGAAGAGAGTACAGGCAGGGTGGAATGGGTGGAGAAAAGTGTCAGGAGTGATTTGTGACAGACGGTTACCAATAAGAGTGAAAGGGAAGGTCTGCAATAGGGTACTGAGACCAGCTATGTTATATAGGTTGCAGACGGTAGCATTGTCGAAAACGCAGGAGTCAGAGCTGGATGTGGCAGAGTTAAAGATGTTAATATTTGCACTGGGTGTGACTAGGATTGACAGGATTAGGAATAAGTATATTAGAGGGTCAGCTAGGGTTGGACAGTTTGGAGACAAAGCAAGAGAGGTGAGATTGTGATGGTTTGGACATGTGCTGAGGAGGGATGCTGAGTATACTGGGAAAAGGATGCTAAGGATGGAGCTGCCAAGTAAGAGGAAAAGAGGAAGGCCTAAGGTGAGGTTTCTGGATGTGGTGAGAGAGGACATGCAGGCAGTTGGTGTGAAAGAGTATGACGCAGAGGACAGGAAGAAATGGAAACAGATGATCCACTGTGGCGACTCCTGACGGGAAGAGCCGAAAGAAGATAATGATGATGATGAGCATAAATAAGCATGCAGAAGATGTTTCAATTCTCTATAAAAATTGTTAAATATAACCCTACATAAACAAGACATTCCAAAATGTAATAATGCAGTTATCACTTTAGCAACACTAACAATTAGTAATAGAAAAATAATCTGTATGTCAGCTTTATACATCTCACCAGGTAGCAACAATACTGCAGAAAATATCCTTTATTGTATATCTGATAACCTCCAAAATTAGACCCTCATTCTAGGAGATACAAACATAGACTTGCAGCTTGTAAAGAGTATTAGCCAAACAAGATCCATACATTTAAATGACTTTACTCAATTAATTTCATTCCCAACTACAACAGACAAACATTCCTGCAAGCAGTCAACCTTAGACTGGGTGCTCAGCAATAAAACAGACAAAGTAATTGCAGTTGAATGCCTACCAGGCACAATAAGTGATCACCTGCCAACATATGCTGTTAAAAGCTGTAATAATAAGATCAAACAAATTATATACAACCAAGCATGTATTTTAACCAACTTAAACAAAGAAGACTGTATCTCAGTATAACTGGAATACATTAGAATGTATGCTTCTGATTCAGAACCACAAAATATTCAATCTCAGCTCCTAGTGGCTGAATCTGAAAGTGCTAAAAATACTAAATCAAGGAAATAGAAACTTTAAATAAACAATACCTTTGACATTTTATCTCATAAATCAAACCTTGCTCTAGAAAGATAAAAAATGACCTTGCACTTCTTATCACACAAACATATGCATAATTTATCCAACAAAGTTAAGATGCAATCAAAAATAAATAATATGTTAGAACTTAGGCATGAAGGGAAAAAAGAAAACATTACAGACATTGGGTGCATCCTTGATGCTGTTAGATATCACTATGCATCTCAAAATCATAATCTTAGTACATAGGTCGAAACTTCAAATCCAGACTTTGATTCTCTTTAAAATTAAGAAAATTACATCAAAATTAAAAGTTGGATAATGTAAACAAATTTATTATAAAGAAATTGTAGATTAAATAAAAAAAATAACAAATCTCCAGGTTTGGAAGGAATAATAACAAAAATCTATAAACTTTTTCCTCCTTCTGTCATATCTTTTTTCAAAAACTCTTATAGAGTTGCAATCTATAGAAAATATCCCACCATCCTGGAAATATTAATTAATTGATCCTATATTAAAAGAAAATAAAAATTTAAAATGTTGTTCTTCTTATCGACCTGTCTCACCTAAATAATAATTATAAGATTTTCATGTCTATTATAACTGATAGAATAAAAGAACCTTTAGCTCAAATAATTAACTCTGATCAAATGGGTTTTATATATCAAAGACAAACTCATGATAATATTACATGCATACAGACTCTAATAGATTTTTTGAATAGAAGAAATAAAGAAGATTTATTAATTAGTCTAGACATTTAAAAAGCCTTTGATTCATTAAATTGGAATTGTTTATTTAAAGTTCTAGAACATTCTGATTTTCCCAAAAGTTTCAATTCAGTTTTAAAGAATATTTATAAAAACAATATTGCTTATGTTAAAATTGGTCCCTTTACTTCAGAGTATATTCCTCTGATTAAAAGTACTAAACAGGTTGTCTGCTCTCTCCAGTTCTATTTGCCTTAGGCATTGAAGTTCTTGCTATCTTAATTTGAACTAACCCAAATATTAATTGCATGGATATTTTTAACCATTACTCATCTAAAATTATGTTTTTGCAGATGATATTTTATTTCTTCTTCTCCTTTCAGCTTTTCTCAGGTAGGAGTCTCCACAGCGGATCATCTGTCCACTCATGATCAGCAGTGAAGTTTTACAGTGTTGAGTTGCCAGCCAGGCACCCAACGTTCCACAGAAGGCACACACATTCACACACTCACACCTAGGGCCAATTTAGAATGTCCAATCCAACTACTGCATGTCTTTGGGATGTAGGAGGAAACCCACGTGACCACAGGGAGGACATGCAGACTCCACACAGAAGGCACCCCAGCCGAGAATAGAACCAGAGAACCTCTTGCTGTGAGGCAGCAACGCTAACCGCTGCACCACCGCAGCCACCCTGCAGATTATGGTTTATTAATATTCTCAAATTCAAGATCAAGTCTTGCTGAATTAGATTCTACAATAAAATTATCTATCTCTGTTCTTTGCTTCAATCAATCCAAATATAAATTTATAGTAATAAATAAAAAGAAAAAAATCATATTATTGGTAGTCAAATGTCCTCTCTTGATTATTTAGGTATTACTTTACTGACATCTATAGATGAAACAATATCTGTCAATTATGATAAAAATCATAAATACAATAACAAATCTTGATTCTCAATGAAGCAAGTTTATTTCATTTGAAGATAGACTTTTGTTAATAAAGATAATTATTTTACCCAAAATATAATATGTAATACAAGCCCTGGCTTTTTTCCAGATATACATCACATTAGTGAAATAAATATACAACTATTAAAATTTCTTTTGTTTCCTAACAAACCTAGAACAGCTCTTTTTCATCACAGACCATGGGATCTTGCAGGAGTCAATTTTCCAGATATCAGTTTTTATACTAAAGCATCAGTTTTTAAAAATTATATTAAATTGGGTTGACTCTCGTTGTAATTATATTAAATTGGGTTGACCCCCATGATAATTCTAACTTGGAAATTTTATATTTTACTCTCTTAAAAATAATAATTATATATTACATAATAACAATTCGACTATTTGAAATAATTTCTTTTGGCATCATTTATTTAATTTCATACAATACAATAATTCTCCTCTGTCAGATTCAAGATATTTAAGTAATAAACTAAAGATTTTTAAAAGTACAATTCTTTCTAATATAAGCATTAAAATTTGGTTTGAATCTATAATTTCCTTTAGCATCATGAGAAACTTGATTAATAAAACACATAGCCATAGTTTTGCTATTTGGGAAACTAAGAATTTTTTTGTTGGCAACATTGTTTTAAAGAAATAAAGGTTAAAGATATTCAGCTACTTACTATAGAATATGACTTGAACCCTCAGACTGGTTATTATTACAAAATGTGAAAACACATACACATGAATTATGTCAAGCACTTACTTATTCACAATTTGTTTCCTCCCACATCCCGAAGACATGCTGTAGGTGGATTGAACACTCTCAGTCAGCCCTAGGTGTGAGTTTGCACATATGTGTGCCTTCTGTGGAAGGCTGGGTGCCGGGCTGGCAACTCGCCACCCTAAAACTTGACTGCCAATTGTTCTGCGGACCATTGTTCCACTGTGGCGACCCCTAACTGGGATAAGTAGAAAGGAGATGATGATGACTTACTTATTCGCACTTTAAATAAAACATCAAATTAATACATGTTCTATGACATTATATATAACAAATAAAAATGATAACTAATTTAATTATTTATTTAACTTTTGTCTACTCAGATGGTCTGACTGGATAAGAGTGTCCAATTTCAGTGGCGGCCCAGGAGAAATGCTCCAGCAAAGTACATTTTTACTAATACATGTCTAGTATAACATAGAAAAAGTTTACTATACAGCTTATATGCCTCTACTTACAGTCTAGCAGAGATAAGTAAAACAATTTATATACACAGGAGATTGATCAACAAAACTACATACATGAGAGATGACATTAACACATAAAGTACAACTACAGTAGAGCATGTCTTAGATTTTCTTAAGCCTCTACAGTACATTTAGTATGTCATCTGACAGAATACAGTTTACAACTGTGAGGAAGACAAGGGGATATATATAAAGGAGAAGGAGGTTACAGGAGTTATAGAGTGGATAGACGTGTAGTTAGTCTTTAACTTAATTGAAACTTACTTTGAAACTTTATTTCAAAACTTTACAAGATATTTATAGAATACAAAAATGTAAATCTTAAATTTTGGAACCACATTACTTTGGGTCCGATCTCCTATTTTACTACTCAGAATAAATTTCAGATATTACACTCTGTTAAACATAGGTTCATAGGTTGGTACTAGGCTATCGGCCCTAGGGCCTATAGAAGTCTAGACATAACAATTCCCTGGCTATTTCTTCCCACAGTATTTACTTCCCTAGACCCCTGTCTAGCAGGGTGACTGACATAATCCCCGGGGTGAATTTCCTATCTCCCATCCAGTCATCAACGTTCCTTTTGAAGAGGGCCAAAGAAGTGCTCTGCTTGACATGTATGGGCAGTCTATTCCAGAGTCTGGGGAGTCTCTGGGTCAGGAACCTATCCCTCCAGCATATTTTGTTCATAGTGATGACAAGGTTTAGATCCCTGGAGCATGTGTTTTTGAGGGAGTGGGATTTCTTTAAGTGTAGCATGTCCAACAGCTCTGGGTCTGACATGGCCTTGTATGTTAAGCAGAGATAGCCTCTGAGTAGACGATATGCAACAGAGTATAGGTGGAGTATTTTTAGATGGTCAGCATAGGGCATCTGATCTCTTGATCTCACTACTGACACAAATATATTTAAATGGAAATGTTTAATAGAGCCTTTTTAACTCCAAATAAAATGGCTAAATTTTATGGAAATAATAAAATACATTTTTGGAAATGTTTGAAAGAATCTAATGCTGACTTGTCACATGCATTCTTTGACTGTTCCTCTTTGAACTTATTTTGGGGTAACATAGATGATTTTTGTAAGCTTTATTCTCTGATACTTTTTTATTATCTAAGTTTTTAATCTTATTTAAGGTAAATGATTGCCATGATTTAAACAAAATGCTAACTTTTTTCTCCTATGGGCAATGCTCACAGTTGCAAGGATATGTATTACTAAAAAATGGAGAACAACAACATCACCAGTCTTTGAAGACTTATTATCCTTCTTAAAAGAAACAGACATCCAAGAGACCAAATTAAGAGAACAAAAGATTCTACTAAGCCGCTTACTAATAATTTCTCTTATTAACTTTTATCAAGAGATTCTTGCCTCAGATGTTTAAAAAAGTAAATTAAAGATAGAAGAAATATGAAAAAGGAAGAAGGGAAAGACTGTTTTTTTAACAGTTTCAATTACTAAACGCAGACGTTTGTATATATTGTATATTTCCTATAGTTTGACTTTGTCTTCATTTATAAATCTATCTTTGACAAAGGAGGTACTAGCAGCACAGCTAGCTGAAATTTTGTAAATAATTATATGTCATGTGTGAATATCAACATGAATTATAAAGAAGTGTGGCAAAGGGAGGCACTGCCAGCACAGCTGTCTGGAATTTTGTAAATGGTTATGTGTCATTTGTGAATTTCAACATGATTCATATAAGATACTTGTGTTATAAAATTATTAGAACTGTATGCCAGGTGTATATCAAACTGCTGCAGAAGTGTGTGTTGAAAAGGATTTTGCCAAGTGCTTAAAATGTAACCACAGCATGCCCTACTGGAATAGAACAGAAATGTACATGCATTATTGTAACAGTTTAGGTGTATATATTTTAACAGTGGAAACTGGAATACAGAATGTTAACTTAAGAAAAATATCAGAAATTAAATTACTTTGGGCCACGCAATAAAAATATGTTAGCTTTCAGTTTCAGTGCAGCAGGAGGCATAATATCTGTACTAGAGATGTTTTCTGTATTGTCTTTAAGGGTGGAGGAATGCAAGTTGTTTTACAACTTCCACCATTTGCCAAAGATCAGAAGAAAAGCCCTTATCTGTGTATTTTTACAGGTGGATGCTAAATACTGCTAGCTTTCAGCAGTGGAAGATTACCTGGGATAGAGTCAGATGACAAGAAATTATGTCATCCTGCAATTTATCCCAACAGTAATATTTGAGATATTAGTTTAAGAACTCTCTGAGAGAGATACACTGTATTCTGTATTCTGTCTTTGACATGACAACATCAGCTAGAGGATCCATTCACCACACATTTGCCTTGCTCTGATTAAGTAAGTGTACAAGGGAATAGTATAATTCTCTTAGATATAGTCAGGAATATAGCAAAGCTTAGTGTAGATATTTTTATTTATTTGAGATTGTCCTGCAATGTTGTTTTAAATATTTTCTGTGATTTTGAACTCTGATATCACTGTAAATATATACAGTGTATTTTCTTGTTATTTTATTACTTATTATTAAATATATTTAAACCTTTCATTGTAGCTTATCTGTCTAGAGATATTTAAGTTCTGAGTGTACTTGCATATTTATTTGGTGACACTGTGTAGGCCACTCCTAATAGCCTTACTTTTGGCTAACCTACCATTTATATTGATAGTAGCATTACACAGTAAGAATGGATGCCCTTTATGTTAAGGGCTTTAAAGTAGCTGACAAGAAACTGGCTGGTTGTAGTGATAACTACCTTAAAGTCTGGGCAAAAGGGAGCATGGCTAGTAAACCTGTGCCAGCCTTTCCCTGGCCTGTTTGTGTATAAATTAAACCTCAACATGTGTGTATGTGTGTGTGTGTGTGTGTGTGTGTGTGTGTGTGTGTGTGTGTGTGTGTGTGTGTGTGTCAGCTACTTGGGCAGGGACATGAAGCATTGGATGCACAGAGAGGCCACTAGAGGTCTTGGCTTGGCCACTCAGCTGAGATCTGAACCCTACAGCTATGTCAGTGAGGAGTTTTACTGGGGATCTTGAGAAAGAGTAAGAAACTAGCCCCGAGCTAACTGGTCTCTGTGTGCTCTTAAGGGAAACTGCACTTGATGCAAAGAGCTGCATCTGGAAATGCTGTGTGTGTACCTGTCATCCTGCCAGTGTACATCCCCACTGTTGCCAATGGTAAAAATTGAGGCTCCTTCATTACTGGGGCATCACACTATTATTTTATCATTATCATTATCATTATCATTATAATGCTATTATAACTTAATATGTATGTATTGTTCTTGGAAAAAAACAATAAAGTTCCTTTGTGGATAAATATTTAAACCACTAAGAAACCTTGCTAAACTCCATACTAAACTAGATAAACAAACTTATTATAATAATCCAAGAAAGAATGTTCCCTAGTAGGCAAACAGTCCCCAATGTAAAATGTAGGCAAGACAGCAGAAAACAGCAACAGTAAACTGAAGCATGACTTGTATCACCATTCAGTAAAATAAAATCACATTTATTTTCAAGTAGGTAAGTGCTTTCATCACAAAATTTATCTTCATCAGACCATTTACAAGTAAATGTGCATAATCTGCCAAACATTTCCATTTTTACATAACACCTCCCCCAAATTAAATTCAAATGTTTGTTGTAGCAAATCAACTCAGCACAAAATGCCCCTAGTTACTTGACATCATAAACAGATAAAAACAGCAACAAATTAACTATTTAGTTGCTCATACATAAATAAAATCAACATTATAATACTCAGAATTCATCACATAATAAAACTGTATGCAAACTTCACTTTAAAATATATGCATATCTTATCCTTAGCAGCATAGATTGTATTGTGCATCTATAGATCAACTAACTATCTAGTTGCTTTTGTTATATATAGATCATCTCACAATAATAAATTTATATCATCGTGACATAACATTTCCTACTTGATATAACTGATTATATGGTCAAGCACTTGCTTGACTCCAGAACCCAAATCATTCAAGTCAGTACATCATTACTTACGCATTCATGGATTAAGTCATAGTGCACACATTTAAATATCCCTCCAAGTCTATCCTGTGGTGTAGCTAGGTCCTTTCAAATGAAAGATATAATACCATCAAACATATTATAACATAGTTGTTCAGCTTACAACCCTTGTATGCTGTCAAAGATTAATCACAAAGTGATTTCTATTGTGTGTTGCTCAAATAAACAGTTTACTGTACCTTCTTAAACATAGATGAATGATGAGCCTATTTATCTGTATAGCCATACTAAGTTCCAGAATGAGGTTAAATATGTACTTATCCAGTTTGGTTTTGCAATAAACCTCCTTTTTTAGTGTGGATGCTGTTAAGCACTCACTCTACTATTTACTTCACAAAAGCACTCCTAATCGTGACACCATCACGCCATGCTTCCGTTCCTTAAAAACATAGTCGTCTGAATAGTTCACTGTTTGGCTACTTGCAAAGTGCATTTCCTATAACATGAAGACTATGTTGCATTAGATTTACCTAGTACTAAGCCCTCCTGTATATGTATATACTTTAAAGAATATTTTCACAAACATTATCAGTTCCATTATACATTCAGCATATATGGTATTATATAGAATCAATAAAACTCTTCATAATATGCATATATAAGTATATTATTCTACATACATCAAGTTGCTACTAATAGTGACATCAATCTACATCTTCAAATGAATTTCATCTACCAGAATCAGATACTTATATAAAAAGTAGTAGAGAATGACAGATCATAGACAATAAATGCAATTCTAAAAACTAAACTGCACTTTATATGGAAATATTTATAGCTAGCCAAAAAATAATTTACCATTTGAGCTACATATACTAAGCTGTAAGACATGTTCTAAATATATGTGGTATCATGATCGATACCATGGCCCATCTGTTGTTATATATAAACTATACCGTGCACGTCATAGTATATAGCCATATATAGTTAAAGAATTTATATATATATATATATATATATATATATATATATATATATATATATATATATAAATATATAATATACATGCACTTCTAGCCCAAGCTATACACATATATATATATATATATATATATATATATATATATATATATATATATAGGGTTCCTATTATGAGATCGAAAACCCATTTACATGAATACAAATACGGTGACCCATATTGCGAGAAGTGCAGGAACCTTGAATGTCCAAAACCGAGAAGTCCGGAATGTTGATTTGTTTTGTTTGGTCTGTCTGTGGTAGAGCTCCTTAAGGTAAGTGTGCGATAGATAAGACTTTAGGGTTAGGATTTGGGTTAAGGTAAGTGCATAGATAGGTAATGTATGTAAGATTTAGTGTAGTGATAGATATATGTTTTTTTTTAAGTGTATGTATGTGGATTATTTATTTTGTGTGGGTGTATGTCTGTAGGGGAAGTGTGCGGTAGTTGCAGACCTTAGGGTTAGGCAGAGGTTAAGGATAGTGCATAGATAGTTGTGTATGTGGGGTTTAGTGTAGTGTTGGAAGTAAGGTTTTGTTAAATGTATGTATGTGGATTATTTATTTTGTTTGGGTGTATGTCAGTAGGGGAAGTGTGTGGTAGTTACGGACCTTAGGGTTAGCGAGGAGTTTAGGATAGTGCATAGTTAGTTGTGTATTTGGGGGATTAGTGTAGGGTTAAAGTAGGGTTTTGGTGCTTTACTTTAGGTTAGAAGTAGGGTTTGGTTAGTGTATGTATGTGGTTTATTTATTTTGTTTGGGTAGGTACTATTTAGCGGATGGTGGGGTTGGCTGACTATGATAGTTCGATATTTTATATTTCGAGGTTTAGTGCATTTGGGGTTTCGCGGTTCGTGGTATAGAGGTCAATGTTTAGGTATTCGCATAAAGGGTTTTTCGATCTCGTAATATAGACCATTTATATATATATATATATATATATATATATATATATATATATATATATATATATAAGTGCACTTCTAGCCCAAGCAATATAAAATAGCCTTAACATACATAACCAATTATTAATTCCTGTTGCGTGCATGTTTATATAAAACTGGCCATATAGTTGCATAAACAGATTCACTTATATGCATACTTCTACACATATTACTAAATATTCCTTGGTCTGGCTAAAATATAGGACCAATTTCATGTTAGTATACTGTAGTTTAGAAGTAAATGAATAATATTCTTCCTATACTACATAATGTCTATGTGTAGATTACTATTTGCGAGGTAACCCCCTCGCTTCCAATACACTCCTCATAGATATCTGACCATTAAGGCCCAGCCTTTTTTAAGCTCTAAGTTTTAAAATCCATCTAAGTTCATTCTTATCTGTAATATTTATAATATTCCCCAGCCTATTTCCAGGACTAACCTGTTCTAGGCCTATAAATTTGAAATTATGGTTTACAATACTCATTTCATTATATCTGGACAATGCACTAAAGGAGTCCCTATTCTTTATACTATTGGTATGTTCCCTCATATGCTCCTTGAGTGTTCTATTAGTTTTTCCCACATAGAAATTTAAGCAGCAGTCACATTGTGCCAAGTATATTATACTCCTACTATTACAATCCATCAGGTTATACACTTTACATACTACTTGTGTTTCAGGATGTACAAACTGATTAGTCTGTTTAATAAATTGGCACATGTTGCAGTGACCGCACTTCCTAGTTCCTGTCATTGTCAAACCAGATGTATTTATTATTTCTTTCAGATAACACAGCATCCTTTTAAGATTTTTTCTATTCTTAAAACAGAAGTTGGGTTCTTCCCCCGTCACTGCTTTAATTTTATTACCAGTCATTAGCAGTGGCCAATGTTTATAGAAAACATTTTTAAATCTATTAATGTCACTGGTGTATGGTATCATGACTTTAACCAAATTCACTTTATTATCCATTGCTGTTACATTTTTCATTTGTAAAGCTATATTGGGACTTTCAGAAAAATAAGGTTTAGCTCTACTGTCTCTCATTCTTCTAACTTCTTGTAAAACTATTTCTACTACTGTATCTTGGTATCCCCTTTTATATAAATTTTTCTCTAGTTGAAAAAGACCTTCAGTAATCACATTGTCTTCATTACTCAAACGTGATACACACATTCCCTCTCCTTTAACTATATTCTTAAATGTTTTCCATGGGTGCATGCTAGACCTGTGCAAAAGTGTGTTAGTATAACAGTCTTTGCGATATATCATAGTCCCAAATAACCCTTGTACATGTATTAAAAGAAAATCATCTAGGAATGCTATCCCCTTTGTAGAATATTTCTGTTGAAACTTCAAAAATTTGTTGTATTTTATATTATATCTACAAAAGTTATAAGTAGTGAGAGGGGACCTACCTATACAAGAAAAATATCATCCACAAAAAGACGATAGAAACTCACATGTTTCTTGTATACCTCGAGTGGAAACATACATTCCATCTCTCACTGTGCCATAACTTAATTGGCGTAGCTATTGGCACAACAAGTGCCCATAGCTACGCCTTCTCATTGGAGATAGTATGTACCACCAAAGACAAATACATTATTCTTAAGTACTATATCCATAAACATACATGTAGTATCTATCAACATTTTATTACATCCAACTTTCATTGTAAGAAAATTTCTTAATAGGTGTATGCCTTTCTCATTAGGAATTGAGGTGAATAAGGATGCCACATCAAGTGTTACTAAATACATGTTCTCACTATTATATAATATATGATTGAATATAAAGAGGCTTTCCAGGAAATGTTTTGAATCTTTTAGCACAATTTCTACTTCATTCAAAACTGGTCTCACCTGCCTTTCAACAAAGATAGAGTATGGTTCTGTTAGTCATCCTTTGCCTGCTACAATTGGTCTAAAGGGTGGCCTAACTTTATTTTTATGTATTTTAGGCTGTCCTTGAAATGATGGAATCAAGGAATGTTCTACTGTAAGGATCTGAACCAGTTCTACTGACAAATAGTATCTAAGCATACTGTCATTAACATTAATCCTCATCAATTGTTGCATTGTATGCATTTCCACAGGGGTAATGATTTTGTATATCTTCGTATCAGGCAGCATATGATGTAATGAATTAAAATGAAACTCCCTATCCATCACTACTGTCATACCTCCCTTGTCAGCAGGTCTAATAACCAGAGATGTATCTGTTTGGAGATGTTTCAGTGCTACCTTCTCAACATCTCCAACATAATAGGTATGTAAATGTAACTAAACAAGAGAAGGTAGCACTGAAACATCTCCAACATAACAGGCATGTAAATGTAACTAAACAAGAGAAGGTAGCACTGAAACATCTCCAACATAACAGGTATGTAAATCTAACTAAACAAGAGACGGCAGCACTGAAACATCTCCAGCATAACAGGTGTGTAAATCTAACTAAACAAGTGAAGGTAGCACTGAAACACCTCCAACATAACAGTTATGTAAATGTAACTAAACAAGAGAAGGTAGCACTGAAACATCTCCAACATAACAGGTATGTAAATCTAACTAAACAAGAGAAGGTAGCACTGAACCATCTCCAGCATAACAGGTGTGTAAATCTAACTAAACAAGAGAAGGTAGCACTGAAACATCTCCAACATAACAGGTATGTAAATGTAACTAAACAAGAGAAGGTAGCACTGAAACATCTTCAACATAACAGGAATGCAAATCTAACTAAACAAAAGAAGGTAGCACTGAAACATCTCCAACATAACAGGAATGCAAATCTAACTAAACAAGAGAAGGTAGCACTGAAACATCTGCAACATAACAGGTATGTAAATCTAACTAAACAAGAGAAGGTAGCGCTGAAACATCTCCAACATAACAGGAACATAAATGTAACTAAACAAGAGAAGGTAGCACTGAAACATCTCCATCATAACAGGTATGTAAATGTAACTAAACAAGAGAAGGTAGCACTGAACATCTCCAACATAACAGGTATGTAAATGTAACTAAACAAGAGAAGGTAGCACTGAAACATCTCCAACATAACAGGTACGTAAATGTAACTAAACAAGAGAAGGTAGCACTGAAACATCTCCAACATAACAGGCATGTAAATGTAACTAAACAAGAGAAGGTAGCACTGAAACATCTCCAACATAACAGGTATGTAAATGTAACTAAACAAGAGAAGGTAACACTGAAACATCTCCAGCATAACAGGTATGTAAATGTAACTAAACAAGAGAAGGTAGCACTGAATCATCTCCAACATAACAGGTATGTAAATATAACTAAACAAGAGAAGGAAGTACTGAACCATCTCCGACATAACAGGAATGCATATCTAACTAAACAAGAGAAGGTAGCACTGAAACATCTCCAACATAACAGGTATGTAAATCTAATTAAACAAGAGAAGGTAGCACGGAAACATCTCCAGCATAACAGGTATGTAAATCTAACTAAACAAGAAAAGGTAGCACTGAAACATCTCCAACATAACAGGAATGTAAATGTAACTAAACAAGAGAAGGTAGCACTGAAACATCTCCAACATAACAGGTGTGTAAATCTAATTAAAGAAGAGAAGGTAGCACTGAAACATCTCCAGCATAATAGGTATGTAAATGTAACTGAACAAGAGAAGGTAGCACTGAATCATCTCCAACATAACAGGTATGCAAATCTAACTAAAAAAGAGAAGGAAGCACTGAAATATCTCCAGCATAACAGGTATGTAAATGTAATTAAACAAGAGAAGGTAGCACTGAAACATCTCCAACATAAAAGGTATGTAATTCTAACTAAACAAGAGAAGGTAGCACTGAAACATCTCCAACATAACAGGTAAGTAAATCTAACTAAACAAGATAAGGTAGCACTGAAACATCTCCAAAATAACAGGCATGTAAATCTAACTAAACAAGAGAAGGTAGCATTGAAACATCTCCAACATAACAGGTGTGTAAATCTAACTAAACAAGAGAAGGTAGCACTGAAACAACTCCAACATAACAAGTATGTAAATCTAACTAAACAAGAGAAGGTAGCACTGAAACATCTCCAACATAACAGGTGTGTAAATCTAATTAAACAAGAGAAGGTAGTAAGGTAACACTGAAACATCTCCAGCATAACAGGTATGTAAATGTAACTAAACAAGAGAAGGTAGCACTGAATCATCTCCAACATAACAGGTATGTAAATATAACTAAACAAGAGAAGGTAGCACTGAAACATCTCTGACATAACAGGAATGCATATCTAACTAAACAAGAGAAGGTGGCACTGAAACATCTCCAACATAACAGGTATGTAAATCTAACTAAACAACAGAAGGTAGCACTGAAACATCTCCAACATAAAAGGTATGTAAATCTAATTAAACAAGAGAAGGTAGCACTGAAACATCTCCAGCATAACAGGTATGTAAATCTAACTAAACAAGAGAAGGTAGCACTGAAACATCTCCAACATAACAGGAATGTAAATGTAACTAAACAAGAGAAGGTAGCCCTGAATCATCTCCAACATAACAGGTATGCAAATCTAACTAAACAAGAGAAGGAAGCACTGAAACATCTCCAGCATAACAGGTATGTAAATGTAATTAAACAAGAGAAGGTAGCACAGAAACATCTCCAACATAACAGGTGTGTAAATCTAACTAAACAAGAGAAGGTAGCACTGAAACCTCTCCAACATAACAGCTATGTAAATGTAACTAAACAAGAGAAGGTAGCACTGAAACATCTCCAGCATAAAAGGTATGTAATTGTAACTACACAAGAGAAGGTAACACTGAATCATCGCCAACATAACAGGTATGTAAATCTAACTAAACAAGAGAAGGTAGCACTGAAACATCTCCAACATAACAGGTATGCAAATCTAACTAAACAAGAGAAGGAAGCACTGAAACATCTCCAGAATAACAGGTATATAAATGTAACTAAACAAGGGAAGGTAGCACTGAAACATCTCCAACATAACAGGTATGTAAATGTAACTAAAGAAGAGAAGTTAGCACTGAAACATCTCCAACATAACAGGTGTGTAAATCTAACTAAACAAGAGAAGGTAGCACTGAAACATCTCCAACATAACAGGTATACAAATCTAACTAAACAAGAGAAGGAAGCACTGAAACATCTCCAACATAACAGGTATGTAAATCTAACTAATCAAGATAAGGTAGCACTGAAACATCTCCAACATACCATGTATGTAAATCTAACTAAACAAGAGAAGGTAGCACAGAAACATCTCCAACATAACAGGTATGTAAATGTAACTAAACAAGAGAAGGTAGCACTGATACATCTCCAAAAAAACAGGTATGTAAATCTAAATAAACAAGAGAAGGGAGCACTGAAACATCTACAACATAACAGGTGTGTAAATCTAATTAAACAATAGAACGTAGCACTGAAACATCTCCAACATAACAGGTATGCAAATCTAACTAAACAAGAGAAGGAAGCACTGAAACATCTCCAACATAACAGGTATGTAAATCTAACTAATCAAGATAAGGTAGCACTGAAACATCTCCAAAATACCATGTATGTAAATCTAACTAAACAAGAGAAGGTAGCACAGAAACATCTCCAACATAACAGGTATGTAAATGTAACTAAACAAGAGAAGGTAGCACTGATACATCTCCAAAATAACAGGTATGTAAATCTAACTAAACATGAGAAGGTAGCACTGAAACATCTCCAACATACCATGTATGTAAATCTAACTAAACAAGAGAAGGTAGCACAGAAACATCTCCAACATAACAGGTATGTAAACGTAACTAAACAAGAGAAGGTAGCACTGATACATCTCCAAAATAACAGGTATGTAAATCTAACTAAACAAGAGAAGGGAGCATTGAAACATCTCCAACATAACAGGTGTGTAAATCTAATTAAACAATAGAAGGTAGCACAGAAACATCTCCAACATAACAGGTATGTAAATGTAACTAAACAAGAGTAGGTAGCACTGAAACATCTCCAACATAACAAGTATGTAAATCTAACTAAGCAAGAGAAGGTAGCACTGAAACATCTCCAACATAACAGTTGTGTAAATCTAATTAAACAAGAGCAGGTAGCACTGAATCATCTCCAACATAACAGGTATATAAATCTAGCTAAACAAGAGAAGGTAGCACTGAAACATCTCCAACATAACAGGAATGCATATCTAACTAAACAAGAGAAGGTAGCACTGAAACATCCCCAACATAACAGGTATGTAAATCTAATTAAACAAGAGAAGGAAGCACTGAAACATCTCCAACATAACGGGCATGTAAATCTAACTAAACAAGAGAAGGTAGCACTGAAACATCTCCAACATAACAGGTATGTAAATCTATCTAAACAAGAGAAGGAAGCACTGAAACATCTCCAACATAACAGGCATGTAAATGTAACTAAACAAGAGAAGGTAGCACTGAAACATCTCCTACATAACAGGTATGTAAATCTAACTAAACAAGAGAAGGTAGCACTGAAACATCTCCAACATAACAGGTGTGTAAATCTAACTAAACAAGAGAAGGTGGCACTGAAACATCTCCAACATAACAGGAATGTAAATGTAACTAAACAAGATAAGGTAGCACTGAAACATCTCCAAAATAACAGGCATGTAAATCTAACTATACAAGAGAAGGTAGCACTGAAACATCTCCAACATAACAGGAATGTAAATGTAACTAAACAAGAGAAGGTAGCACTGAAACATCTCCAACATAACAGGTATGTAAATCTAACTAAACAAGAGAAGGTAGCACTGAAACATCTCCAACATAACAGGTATGTAAATCTAACTAAACAAGAGAAGGTAGCACAGAAATATCTCCAACATAACAGGAATGTAAATGTAACTAAACAAGAGAAGGTAGCACTGAAACATCACCAAACAGACACATCTCTGGGTTTTAGACCTGCTGATAAGGGAGGTATGACAGTTTGACAGGTATGATGGATAGGGAGTTCTATTTTAATTCATTACATCATATGCTGCCTGATACGAAGATATACAAAATCATTACCCCTGTGGAAATGCATACAATGCAACAATTGATGAGGATTAATGTTAATGACAGTATGCTTAGATACTATTTGTCAGTAGAACTGGTTCAGATCCTTACAGTAGAACATTCCTTGATTCCATCATTTCAAGGACAGCCTAAAATACATAAAAATAAAGTTAGGCCACCCTTTAGACCAATTGTAGCAGGCAAAGGATGACTAACAGAACCATACTCTATCTTTGTTGAAAGGCAGGTGAGACCAGTTTTGAATGAAGTAGAAATTGTGCTAAAAGATTCAAAACATTTCCTGGAAAGCCTCTTTATATTCAATCATATATTATATAATAGTGAGAACATGTATTTAGTAACACTTGATGTGGCATCCTTATTCACCTCAATTCCTAATGAGGAAGGTGTACACCTATTAATAAATGTTCATACAATGAAAAGTGGATATAATAAAATATTGATAGATACTACATGTAGGTTTATGGATATAGTACTTAAGAACAATGTATTTGTCTTTGATGGTGCATACTATCTCCAACGAGAAGGTGTAGCTATGGGCACTTGTTGTGCCAATAGCTACACCAATGCAGTTATGGCACAGTGGGAGATGGAATGCATTTTTCCACTCGAGCTATACAAGGAATATGTGAGTTTCTATCAGCGTTTTGTGGATGATATTTTTCTTGTATGGTTGGGTCTCTCACTACTTATAACATTTGTAGAAGTAATAGAAAATGCAAAAAGTTTTTGAAGTTTGAAATGAAATATTCTACAAAGGAGATAGCATTCCTAGATGTTTTTGTTTCAATAAATGCACAAGGGTTATTTGAGACTAGGATATATCGCAAAGAATGTTATACTAACACACTTTTGCGCAGGTCTAGCATGCACTCAAGGAAAATATTTAAGAATATAGTGAAAGGACAGGGGATGCATGTATCACATTTGAGTAATCAAGACAACGTGTTTACTGAATGTCTTGTTCAACTAGCAAAAAAATTATATAAAAGGGGATATCAAGACACAGAGGTAATACTAGTTTTACAAGAAGTTAGAACAATGAGAGACAGTAGAGCTAAACCTTATTTTTCTGAAAGTCCCAATATAGGTTTACAAGTGGTGAATGTAACAGCAATGCATAATAAAGTGAATTTGGTTAAAGGCACGATACCATACACTGGTGACATTAATAGAGTTAAGAATGTGTTCTATAAACATTGGCCATTGCTAATGACTGATAATAAAATTAAAGCAGTGGTGGGGGAAGAACCCAACTTCTGTTTTAAGAGCAGAAAAAATCTTAAAATGATGCTGTGTTATCTGAAATAAATAATAAATACATCTGGTTTGACAATAACAGGAACTAGGAAGTGGGGTCACTGCAACATGTGCCGATTTATTAAACATACTAATCAGTTTGTACATCCTGAAACACAAGTAGTATATAAAGTGTATAACCTGATGGATTGTAACAGTAGGAATATAATATACTTGGCACAATGTGACTGCTGCTTACGATTCTATGTGGGCAAAACTAATAGAACACTCAAGGAGCGTATGAGGGAACATACCAATAGTATAAAGACTAGGGACTCCTTTAGTGCATTGTCCAAATATAATGAAATGAGTATTGTAAACCACAATTTCAAATTTATAGGCATAGAACAGGTTAGTCCTGTAAATAGGATGGGGAATATTATAAATCTTACAGAAAAGAATGAATTTAGATGGATTTTAAAACTTAGAGCTGAAAAAGTGCTGGGCCTTAATGGGAATATATCTATGAGGAGGGTATTGGAAGTGAGGGGGTTATCTTGCAAATAATGACATACACATAGACATTATGTAGTATAGGAAAAATATTATTTATTTACTTTCTAAACTACAGTATACTAACATGAAATTGGTCCTACATTTTAGCCAGACCAAGGAATATTTAATAATATGTGTAAAGTATGCATTTAAGTGAATCTGTTTATGCACCTATTTGGTCAGTTTTATATGAACATGCACGCAACAGGTATTAATGGTTGGTTATGTATGTTAAGGCTATTTTATATAGCTTGGGCTAGAAGTGCATGTACATATATATATGTATATATATATATATATATATATATATATATATATATATATATATATATATATATATATATAGATATATATATATATATATATATATATATATATGTATATACACGTGCACTTCTAGCCCAAGCTATATATATATATATATATATATATATATATATATATATATAAACAATTCTTTAATTATATGTGGCTATATACTATGATATGCACACTATAGTTTATATATAACAACAGATGGGCCATGGTATTGATCATGATACCATATATATATTTAGAACATGTCTTATAGCTTAGTATATGTAGCTCAAATGATAAACGATTTTTTGGCTAGCTATAAATATTTCCATATGAAGTTCAGTTTAGCTTTTAGAATTGCATTTGTCAATGATCTGCCATTCTCTACTAATATTTATATAAGTGTCTGTTAGATGAAATTAGTTTGAAGATGTAGATTGATGTGAATATTAGTAGCAATTTGATGGATGTACAATAATATACTTATATGGGCATATTATGAAGAGTTTATTGATTTTATATAATACCATTTATGCCGAATGTATAATGGAACTGATCATTTAAAGCATACATATATATATATATATATATATATATATATATATATATATATATATATATATATATATATATATATATTTATATGTACTGGAGAACTTAGTACTACGTAAATTTGATGCAACATAGTCTTCATGTTATACGAAATCCACTTTGCAAGTAGTTGAACAGAGAACTATTCAGATGGCTATCTTTTTAAGGAACGGAAGCATGGAGTGATGATGTCACGATTAGGAGTGTTTTTGTGAAGTAATTAGCAGAGTGAGTGCTTAAAAACATTCATGCTAAAAAAGGGGGTTTATTGCAAAAGTAAACCGGATAAGTGCATATTTAACTGCATTCTGGAACTTAGTATGGATATATAGATAGATAGCCTTGTCATTCATCTATGTTTAAGAAGGTACAGTAAACTGTTTATTTGAATGACGCACAATAGAAATCACTTCATGACTGATGTTTGACAGCATACAAGGGTTGTAAGCTGAACGACTATGTTATAATATGTTTGATGGTATTATATCTTTCATTTGAAAGGACCTAGCTACATCACAGGATAGACTTGGAGGGATATTTAAATGTGTGCAATATGACTTGTTCCATGAATGTGTAAGTAATGATGTACTGACTTGAAGGATTTGGTTTCCGGAGTGGAGTTTTATGTTTGACCATATAATCAGTTATATCAAGTAGGAAATGTTATGTCATGATGATATAAATTTATTATTATGGGATGATCTATATATAACAAAAGCAACTAGATAGTTCATCTATAGATGCACAATACAATCTACGCTGCTAAGGATGAGATATGCATATATTTTAAAGTGTAGCTTGTACTTGTAAATGGTCTGATGAAGTCACATTTTGTGGTGAAAGCGCTTACCTACTTGAAAATAAATTTGATTTTATTTTACTGAATGGTGATACAAGTCATGCTTCAGTTTACAATTGCTGTTTTCTGCTGTCTTGCCTAAACATATTATAATTGCCTTCAACACAGACATCAAAAAAATACCAAATGTTTTTGGTCAACCCTAAATAGATTACTGTAACCACAGACAAACTACCACTTTTTCCCCAACTATGAGTAACTGCACTGAATCAATCCCCCCTAGTTCATTAACTACTTTATACAGACCTTTGGGGTCTGAATGGAGAGATGATAAGTAAGCAAGCAAGGGGTAGTATTGCTGAAATTTAATTCATTCTCAAGTCTTGGTATTTAACTTCATGAGGTAGACCCTGTATTCACAAAATCTCACCAATATGACACTGATATAGACTGTATTTATATAGAATATATCATAGACAGAAGTAGGTTGAAAATTAAAAAAGAGTCCTGGGTGCACAAGACCCAGGATAAAAAAGTATCCAATCCTAGTAGGCACACTGGTGCCAGGACTGGAAAAGATGACAGTATACAATCCTCAAAATACAAAAACATTCATACAATGGGGCCATGCTAGGCTCAGAAAGAGTATGGCCCCACTGTTGTAGAAGGAAGTAGTAATCCACAAAAATCACAAAAACTAATAGACCAAAGAAGAACTATAAAGACGATAAAATGGACTATTGAGGATAAGAAAGAAATTATGTATTGTTACTGTTATGCAAAAAGCCCAAAATTTCAAGACACAAGATATACAAAATTATTAAGAGAGAAATTAGAGGAAAAAAAATACTTCCACAAGAAAACTGTCAGAAGCTTCAAATAAAAAAAAATGTATTCGTTAATACAACAGATTTGTGAAAAAACAGTATATAGATCAAGAAACTTTGATCTGTTTGGAAAAAGAAGCATCTGAGGAAGTAGGAAAATATAAAGAACAAATCCTAGAGATTTTTGAAAAGTATAAAAAAGAAATATGGGCATGAGAAAAAAGAGATTTGATATGGTGCAATTTTTATGCAAAGGAGAAAGCCAAATTAATCAATATAAAGAAGGCAGCCCCAACGATATTGAACCAGAAATACAGGTAAAGGCATCCAGATATGAAACATTTCACAGTAAAAATAATAATATCACAAAGAGGAAATGTAGAAAGAAGATTAATAAAGTAGATGTTAAAAAAAATAGAATCTGAAGCTTTGGAGTGCCTGCGAAGTGAGGAATTTGGTGTAGAAGGTCTAACAGATTACATCACAGCATGATGGAGTGAGTCCCCAAAGTCAGGAGAAGCAGGAAGATCTTGAAACATCTGAAGAAGAAATATGGACATGGGAAAGAAAAAGAGATTTAATATGGTATAATATTTATGCAAAGCATAAAACAAAACTGACCAATACAAAAAGATCACCATGAAAGATATTTGAGGAGAAATACAGGGAAAGGAATCTGGACTTGGAAAACTTTACAATAGAAAAAATAAGAACACAAAGAGGAAAAGTAGAAAAGTAGATTAGTAATGGAGGAGTTAAAGAAATAGAAACTGAGGTTATGGAGTACCTGTGAAGTGAAGGATTCATTGTAAAAAATCTAATTCATAAAGCACCACAACAGGGTAAACCAATGGATATCCAAATTAGGGGGAAACCAGTGGAGCAGGAAGCGATTGGTCAGGTGTCATATGTAGATATTGTGGAGCCTTCCACAGGAAACCAGTAGAAACATTCACTTAAAGCTGGACAGGAAGGGAAGAAACAGGAATCTGTGTAAACTTTCATGCAGTCAGTGCTGAGGAGTGATAGGCCAGTGAGTTCCCATATGACAGAGCAATGGATGGCACAGGATGAAATTGAAGATAATGTGCCACAGGAAGATTTTTTTATTTTTTTTATTTTACATTTCTAGACCGGGATAGTCCAACTGGATGCATGTCCATTTTCAGCAGAGGCCCAGGGAGAAAAGCTCCAAGGGTAAGCAGATACAGCATTACATAATACCAGCATTACATATTACAAACAGACTATTTACAGTGATTACATAAGTAAGCAAGTTAAATAAGTTCCACAGGTTAGAGTTAATCCCGAGCGTGAGTCAGGATTAAATTAAATTACACAGTAAACTGGTTAACTCATTCCCTCCAGTAGAGCTCTTTTGAGTGTATACCTTTAACCCCTAGTGGGCATGGCTTCAGCATTTAAAAATTGAAGTTATCACCTTACATTTTTAACAAATACCCATTGACAGAGGTCATATATCAATACAATTGTGTTTGCTATCATGTATGCTTCAAGATAAAATTTTCCAGTACCTTGTATGTAACATCGTTTTGGAATTATTAATGCAAATATGAACAGGCAGTATTTGACGCCTAGAGGAGCAGTAGGGTGTAACTGCAGAAACACCTAGAGACATCACTCGGCTGTGATTTTTACACATTCTAGATACATTGATACATTGACATAGCCAGTTAAGTGACAAATGTTGTTTGAGTCTAGTTTTAAATTGACCTAAGGTAGAAAGTATGGTAATATCAGCTGGAAGAGAGTTCCAGGGTCTACTTACAGAGTTTGTAAAGAGAGTCACCAGCTGTGTTATTAATTTTTCAAGTCTGAGTTAGTAGTTTGTTAGAGGATCGAAGCGGTCTAGGATTGTTATAGGGGGTGATAATATTTTTAAGTGCAGGAGTATTGTCCGGATTATAGAGGATTTTATAGGCCATAATCAGTTAGTTATACTGGATTAGGCTGGGTAGTTCAAACCACCCAAGCTGATTTAGATTAATGCAATGATGTGTCCTAAAAGGCAGCCCAATGGCAAACCTGGCAATGTGGTTGTAGCAAATTGAGCGTTTGTTAAGGACAGTCTTGTTTAAATTTGAGAGTAGAGGGGATGCATACAGAAGGGTTGAAAGAAGGTGAGAGCGAGCTATGGCAATTTTAGCTAGAGGGGTTAGGAAGGCTTTTATTCTGTAAAGTGACCCTATTTTTTTATTGATGGTTTTGATAGTTTGGTTAACATGTAGGTCGAATTTTAGATTATTATCTATGATGACACCTAATAGTTTTGTAGAGGGGTCAGGGGAGATTATTGTGCCATCATTTGAATTTATGGTAAAGGTGAAAGTGGTAGACCTACGTGTTGGTGAAAATAACAGCATCTTAGTTTTTTTGGGATTTAGGATCAGACGACATTCAGAAAGCCAGCTTTCTATTGTATTAAAGGTGGTCTGGGTAGCTGACCATAACTCTATTGGAGATGTGGCCAAGCAAATAAGAGTAGAGTCATCAGCATATTGGATACAGCTGACTTTTGGAATGACAGCATAAAGGTCATTAATGAAGATGGAGAACAGCAAGGGCCCTAGTATAGAGCCTTGTAGTACTCCAAGGGTGCTAGGTAGAAGATTAGAGAGTTTGTTTTGCCAGAGGAGAGGCTGCTGTCGACCATTCAGGTTGGATTGAAACCACCGAAGGGCTCTAGTATCTAGACAGAATGTTTGCAGGGTGTGGATTAAAAGTTGGTGATCAACCATATCGAATGCCTTGGAAAGATCCAAGAAGATGGCTGAGAATATATACTCATTGTTGTGATTATGGTTTATGGTGTTGACAAAAGCTAGGAGGGCTGAAGTAGTGCTGTGATGAGGATGGAAGCCATGCTGAGTGTCTGCCATAAAGTGCTTCTGGATTAGGTGGTGCATGAGTTGTCTATGAATACATTTTTCCATAAACTTTGCAAGTGGAGAGAGTATAGCTATTGGCCAATAATTGGAGAATTCAGTAGAGCTGCCTCCTTTGTGAAGTGGGATTACATAAGATATTTTTCAGATGGTGGGAATTTTAGCTTCTCCTATGGTTCAATTGATTAGTATTGAGACAGGGTAAGCAATAGCATCAGCTGATTTTTATAGGTACTCGGCAGGGAGTTGATCAGCAGAAAGTGTAGTAGGTTTTAATTTTTTGATCAAGGTACGGATAAGTGAAGTGGTGACGGGATGGAAGCTGAATGCGAGTAGGTTTCTAGGGGTGGTACTTTCAGGACCAGGGGAGCTAGGAGGTAGTTGGCTAGCTAGGGCTTGAATTGTCTCAGTAAAGAATCAGTTAAAACTGTCAGAAACATCTTCAGGGGTTTTATCAATAGTAGCAGCAGGGATTGGGGTTGAAGTTTGTCCAGGATGTAGTAGATTATTTAAACCTGCCTAAAACTTCTGAGGGTTATTTTGATTTACTGTCTGTAAATTACAGTAGTATTGTTTTTTGTCTTGTAAAATGGATTTTTTAGTTTTGTTCTTGGATTGAATGTATTTAATGTGATCTTGGGGAACTTTAGACGAATGCCATAAAGCCCGTGCTTTGTTTCTAAGGGTAATTTTGAGTTTAGACTCTTTAGAAAGCCATGGTGTAGTTTTTGCCCTTGTTCTCTTTGAACGAACAGGTGCATGCAAATCAAGGATCTTAGGAATTTATTGTTAAAGTATGCTACTGCTTCCTCTAAGGGGAGGTGTTTTAGAACAGACCAATTACA
Source organism: Protopterus annectens (assembly GCF_019279795.1). Classification (NCBI taxonomy): domain Eukaryota; kingdom Metazoa; phylum Chordata; order Ceratodontiformes; family Protopteridae; genus Protopterus; species Protopterus annectens. The sequence goes on from NC_056733.1 coordinate 1,959,148,717, forward strand.
TAAGTTTAGTTCTTGTTGGAATTTGGCAGGGTCAAAGTTTTTATTGTTTCTAACCTTTCTGAGTAAGGGTTATTGGGAATTAATGGCTTTGTGTTAATTACATATGTGAGAAGGTGATCGCTTAGGCCATCAGGGAGGGTACCAGAGGAGTACAGTTGGGGGTGAAGATTTATGAGTACCCAATCAAGTATGCTTTCTTTTTGGTTGGGCTTAACTATCCTGGTAGGAGTGGATATGATTTGTGTAAATGCATGCAGGTAATATGGGCGGTTGGGGATTCTGAGGTGCCCCAGTCTATGTTAAAGTCTCCAAGTATTAGGGTTTCTTGGGGATAGTGACATGATAGCCAGTGCAGGATATCTTCAAGTGTAGATATATTGTTACCTGGGGGAATGTACATACAGATGCTATTAATGCATTTATTTTTATTAAGTTGCAATTTGGTGGCAAGAATCTCTAAGTTATTAATCTGAGGTGGTTGTATTACATCTATGGTGACATTCAACTCAGATTTATAGAGTACAGCTACCCCGCACCCTTTCTGGAAGCACGATCCAGGCTGTCTATGTTGTACCCAGGTGGTAACACTTCATTGTTTGTAGTGTTAGGTTTTAACCAGGTTTCAGATAAACAGAGAATCTCAGGGGAGTCGACATCCAGAAGTGCATGCAATCCATGTACCTTGTTATGCTTCTAATATTGAGATGACAGGCTAGGAGAGAGTTAGTTGGCCTATTAATTGTAGGTTTGTAGATTAGATTGCATGTAGAGAGGGGGTATGTGTATCTGAAGTGGGTGGGCCAGGGATGGGGTGAATATCAATACCAAGTATTAGGTTAAGTCTATACTCGGTGATTAACTTCAGGAATTTGTTTATTAGTTTGTGGTAGTGTTTGGATCTAGAGCTAAATGTGCCTGGGGTTGAGATGTTGATAGACTGAACAAGAAGTTGGATAGGACCTGGTACTAGATGCTATACAACTTTCTAAAGAATGCCCACAGGAAATGAAAAACAAAAAATGTGACCTTAGTTTAGAAGAAAATGAGTTAAGAGAAAAGTTGCTTGATGTAATAGGCATAGATAAATATATTAAGATAAATGAAAGAAATAGACTGCAGAAGGTCAATAAAACTCAGAAAGTCAGAAGTTTGATAAAACAAATAAACACAGTAATGAGGACTGTCCATAGCGATCCATGCAATATAACAGAAGTAAACAGGATATATTACTGTACAGCTAAATTAACAACTGATACAGTTCTACCACAAGAATATAGGGTAGTGAGGGAAAGGAAGGGGAGAAATCGAATACCATCATGGAAGCATTGAATAGAGAAAAATATAAAGCAATTAACACAAGAAGTGTCACTGTTAGAGGAATACAGAAGAGGGAACAGATTAACAAAAATACTAAGAAAGATAGATGTGATAAAAGCAATGTGCAGTATTAGAATAGATCAGGATCAGTCATGCACTATTGCAAATAACAAACTAAAAATCTCAGCACAGGAGGAAAAACTTAGAAGATACACAGAAAAATATAAAGGAAAAGTACAAAATAAGCAATTTATTGATGACCCAAAAAGGTTTTATAGAGAACTGGGAAACAATGTAAAAGGAATTGAAAGGCCGCCAAAAAAGAAGAAATAGATGCATTTTAGAGAAGTATCTATGAAGATCCCGTGGAACATAAAGATGATAAATGGATAGAAGAAGTCAAAGAAAGAATAAGAAGTTTAAAGGTACATGAAATGAAATGGGATGAAGTAACAGCTAGAGAGAATTGAACAAAGTTAAGCTTCTAATTGAAAAACCCCACACCCAGATGTAGTACCTAACCTTTGGCTAAAAGTATTAACGTCTTTGCACAAAGATTTAGCCATGAGTAAGAACTATTTACATGCACACCCTGAACTGACTGTTTCTACATAAGAGTGAACCTGCAACCTACCCTAATAATTATAGACCAATAGCTTGCCTTCTGATGACATATAAACTATAAACTGGAATTGATGTCAACAGAGTTTATATTCATTCAGAAGAAAACTCAATTGTGGCAGTAGAACAAAAGGGCAATAAAAGAAAGCCACATGGAACAAAGGATCATTTGCTGTTAAATAAAGTCACAGTGGAGAACTGGGAAAAAGGGAAGAATCTAAGTATGGCATGGATTGACTTCACAAAAGCATTTGATAATATCCCACATTCATGGATAAAAGAGTGCTTAAAAATTTATAAGATACACCCTACACTGATTGACTACATTACAGTGACTATGAAACAGTGCAGACCACTTTGCAATTAAGATCACGATAAAGGACAAATTATTATCCCAGGGATACAAATCCAAAGGGGGATATACCTGGGTGACTCTCTGTCACTGCTGCTATTCTGCCTTGCTCTTAACCCATTAAGCTGTTTATTTAACAGCTTAGACCATGGCTATAATGTGACACCTAGAAAACAGCAATGTGTAAATACTTCTCATCTCTCTGTTGATGATCTAAAACTGTATAAATCATCAGATGAGGAACAGAAAGCACAACTGCAAGTTGTCAAAACTTTTTTCAGATTATATAAGAATGTCATTAGGAAAACTACAGCACCAGGAAAACATCAGTTTGGGACAAGAATGTGATATAAAAGAACTTGAGCAAGAGTGATGAAGGATCAACAATAAAATATGAACAAATGCAAATACAACTTAGTAAGGAATACTTTAGAAGACTTAAATTAATCCTGAAAACAGCTTTGGCATCTAGGAACGAAATCCAAGCTGTAAACCAATTTGATCTTCCTGTCCTAACTTACAGCTTTGGTGTGATTGACTGGCCCCAAAACATGTTGGATAGATTAGATAGGAAAACATGAAGGATGCTTCATGCTAATCAAATGATTTATAAAAATCAGTGCATACGGAGATTATATATTCCTCATTCTGAAGGAGGGATGGGCCTCCTTGAAATTGATTACATGTATAGATCTACAATTGTGGGACTGCCCTAATATCTGTTGACCTCACAAGACCCAAATGTAGTGAAAGTTTTGAAACACGAGGAGAATAAATCTAAGATGATGTCTCTGGTTAATCCCGCAGAAGCATATTGCCATCAAGCAGGAATGGAAATCCAACCAGAAGTAGATAAAATCAGGCAGCAAGTGAATGTGCCAAAAAAAAAAATAAATAATATAAGGTGAAGGAGAAGGCAAGAAATGTGGACAATGCATATAAATATACTTGCAAGTATAGAAAACTTCTAGAAGAACCTCATGGTGATCAGGAATGAATGCAGGAATGGTTAAGGAGAGGTGAATTCAAACCAAAAGAAGAAAGGTTAATATTGGTGGCCCAAGACAGTGGGCTGCCTACACGTTGGTTTACAAAGTCCATTTAACATGTGGGAGAAACAAATGTAGGTTTTGTAAAACCAAATTGAAAACAGTCACACACTTCATTGCTGGTTTTGACATACTAATGGCAGAAGGACTGTATATTGAAAGGCATAATAATGTGGCAAGATTGTTGCACTGGGGATTGTGCAAACATTATGGCATTGAAGTGGCTGAAAAACACTGGAAAAATTAACCACAAAGCATCATAGAAAATGATGAAGTTTACATCACATGGGATTATCCGCTACCAAAAGTTCAAAAGATAGATGCTAGAAAACTGGATATAGTCATCCATGAAAAGAAAACAAAAGTAACACTGGTCACTGCAATCACCACACCCAGTAACTACAGTGCCTTACATACAGACAGACACAAAGTCATAAAATATCAGGATCTGCAGGAAGAAACAACAGCAATGTGGAAGATACCCAAGACAGTTCCAATAGTAGTAGGACCAATGGGTCTTACAAGACTCTACAATGATATTTAGATATATGTTACCAATACATGTAACTATGTACGAATTGCAGAAGGAGTTATTATTAGGTGCATAGCGGGTGCTGTGAAGAACACTTTGGCTGACATCAAAGATTGAAACAATACTTCTTCTTTCAGCTTTTCCTGGTTAGGGGTCACCACAGTGGATCACCTGTCCACTCATGATTGGCAGTAGAGTTTTTACAGTGTTGAGTTGCCAGCCTGGTGCCCAACCTTCCACAGAAGGCACACACATGCACGCACTCATGCCTAAGGCCAATTTAGAGTGTCCAATCCACCTACAGCATGTCTTTGGGATGTGGGAGGAAACTGGAGCACCCAGAAGAAACCCACATGACTACAGGGAAGCCATGCATACTCCCCACAGAAAGCACACCAGCCAAGAATCGAACCAGCCAAACTCTTGCTGTGAGGCGACAACACTAACCGCTGCACCACAGTGGCTGCCCATTGAAACAATACTAATTTTATGAACTTTAATCGCACATTGACTTAGGAATGGGGTCCATTCCTGCCATGGTATTAGAAACCCAAATGTCTTGGAGAAATTAAAAAGGCAGAAACCATACTATGCTTAGCTAACATTGATCCTGCCACTTCTATCTCTCTCTTGTCATCAAATCAAAATATCTCCCATTACTTCAAATTTACCCCTGTACCTAATGCTATGATAAAAAACTTCTGCTTAAATTGAAACCCATCACCTTGGCTACTGACAAAGTCCCAGCATCACAGCTAAAAATAACTGCTGATGACATTGCTTTTCCCATGTCTATATTGGTAAAATGTCTATATCTGAACAATATGTTCCTTCCATCGGTAAACATTCCTGTATTATTAAAGGTTCATAGCTTTATACTAGGCTAATGACCACCAGGGTCTTTATAAGTCTAGCCATGCAATCCTACCCAGTTTTGTTCCTGATTCCCTGGATGCCTACATGGTGGTTTATATTACTAAGTAGGTGGCCAAGGGTTATGGAGGTATGTCAGTTGGAGATTGATTTATTTACTGCAGACCTCTGTCCATCAGAAAATTGAGGTCCTAACTTGGTGTGACTTTGTGATTTCCCTCCCAGTGATCAATGTTTAATTTCAATAAGGTCAGGAATGAACTCTGCTTCACATTGCTATGGAACTTATTCCATAGCATGTGAATTCTTTGAGACACATATCAGTCTCTCCAGCATGTTCTATTTATGTCACAGGCAAAGTTCAAGTCCTTTGATCTAGTATTTCTGGTGCTGTTTGTTTTGTGTATGTGCAAGATATCCACTATTGCTAGATCTGAGGATGCCATATACTGTATGCTAGGCATAAAGCACCTGTTAGTACCCTGTAGATCACTAATGCAATCTGTGTAGGAAAAAGTATTCCTACCCTGGATTCTCTTGGTGAGGAACCTTTGAGGGCATTTCAGCTGGTGCATGTGTCTGGTTATGCACATTCCAAGGGTAACATTGTACTATGATGGGTCTTCTAAGGGCTGAGTAGACTGACACTATAACTTCCTTGGACCTGGATGCCATAACCTGATGCTTATGACTGGGTGACATAGAATGATTTTCTTATTATCTTAGCTGCATGTTGGTTGAAGGCCACAGTATGGTCTAGATATATTCCTAGATCCCTATCAGGTCAACTCTTAGGGGGTGGTTTATCAGTGGAATAATTAGCTTGGGTGGAAGATTTCCCAAAGTGCACTATAATGCATTTTCTTGGGGTTTGTTTTAATCCTTGGCTTTAACACCAGTCATTTGTTGTTAGACCCTCTTGTAGGACAATCTATGATAGCTCCCAATTTACAGTCAATTGCAAATTTGCTGAGCCAGAGGCCTTTGACTTTAGCCTTGACTTTCGAGAAGTAGATCTCAAACAGGAGTGGGCCCAACTTGGAATCCTGGTGTATTCCAATGGTGACTAGTCTCCTAGTGAAGGTGAGCTCTTTGATCCTCACTTCTTGGGTCCTATCTGTCAGCCAGACAGCAATCCAGTGAGTTATGTATGGATTTATGCCTTGCTCTAGGAGGTTGTTAACAATACCTAAGTGTGGCATTGCATCAAACACCTTGGCCAGGTCAATGTAGATGGTATGCACAATGTTGCCATCATCAATAGCCTTGGTGACTTTTTTGAAGATGGCTACCAGGTTGAGTGGGTAAGACCTTACCTCAGAAAAGCAAAACTGGGATGGGTCCAGTGTATGCATGTTATTTCCATGTTAATTTATTCCATAGCTTTGCAAATTAAACTTGTCAGGTTGATGGCTCTGTAGTTTGCTGGGACAGTTGATGGTCTACAGTTAAGAAGAGGGATGAACATTGTGGACCTTAATTCACCTGGTATGTAACCTGTTTTGAGGCTTAAACTGAAAAGTGCCTTAAGTGGTCCTGCTATGTAATGTTTTAGGCTATTTAGGAGGCAGTTGACGATAATGTCAGGGCCCATTGATGCACTGTTTTGGGCTTATTGAGCGCCATCAGTACTTGCTCCCTGTTGATAGTTGGGAGAATATACTTCAAGGGATGTCATACATTGTATGGGGGGACTGGGGGTCAAGTTAGAGCTAAATTTAGCAGCCAGTAGATTTGCTATGTCACTCTGGTTATTGTGCAATTTACCACCAGTTGTGCACACTGCTAAGTGTTACCTTTAACGTTTCTGACATAGCTGAAAAAAACCTTGTGATTGTCCTTAGCCTGGGAGGCTATCTTTTTCTGTAAATTAATTTTTATTGATTTTCATAGATAGAAACAAGCAAATTAATTTCAAATGACTATTCCTTAGGTATAATAAAATAACAAAACACATTAACATTAACTATATACAGTGTCCATAATAGGTACAGAGTCTACAATGAGATTACATTTTATCCAGTAATTTTTTTGAGTTTTAACCAAGGAATTTGTTTATGGGTTACATTTGAACAATGCAACAATGCTGTTTGTAATTCCCTATTACAGATGATCTTAGATAAGGATATAAATTCATTAAAGGAGAGGTTATTTTTACATTTCCAATTTCTAGCGATGATTTTTGTTGCTATTGCAAGAAGAGACCAAAGAAGATGTATTTGGTTTAACGGGATATACCTTGGAATCGGTACATTAAATAACAGTAAAGAATATGAGACCTCACATCTGTCTGACCACAAGGCTTTAATGAAGTTTCTAAAATCAGACCAAAATGATGTTACTATTCTGCATTCTATAAACATATGAGCCCAGTCAGCTTTCAATAACTCTTCACATCTCCAAAGCTTAATAGATTCTTTCTGATATATTATGGAGGCCTTTAGAGGTGTGATGAAGCTTCTATGGATACATTTTCATGTGAAAATTTTCCAGTATGTAGATGAGGTTGTATTATTCACTGATTTAAGAAGTAGTGTTTTTTTTTCATTTTCTGAAAGTTGTGAGTTGTTAGTTTGAATCATATAATTCCATAAACAATCTTCTGAAATTTGTAGATCAGATCTAAGGATGTTATAGAATTTCGACAATGAAATACCATAATTATTATTTAAGTTGCTGAGCTCAAACAGGAATAATAATGTTTTGGGAAGATCTATTGTACCAGAGAAATGAGATTGTTTGGATTCCGCTAGAATAAATTCTCTAAAGGTTTGTATATTTAACCAGTTATTTTGGAGAATATCAAATCTGGCTAAAAGATAAGTGGTATCATGAACATTTTTATTTCCTAAGAACTGATGCCAATATATTAACCCATTTTCCTCCATTATTTTCATGCTCCCCATATTGAAGGAATCAAAATGTTTGTTATTGAAAGCTATTGGAAACATTAGGAAAAATAGATTGTTGATTACAGGATTCTTATTTACTACTTTTTTTTAATTTTTCAAAATAAAATTAATTATAAGAATAGATTTTTAGTTTTTCTCATTATAAAATAAAATTTTAATTATTAAAAAAAGCTTGATATTTTCAGAACAGTCTAATGTATTTATTGAAGTGTCTGTGTTGCAGAATAAGATTGCCTTATGTAGATTTTCCAATTTGATGTATATTTCAGGCTTAGCCATAAGCTCATTAGATTAAGAATGAATGAATCAGCATATAATTCAAGGTTGGGGAATGCTATTCCTTCTTCAGTCCAACTTTTATAGTGCCAGTTATAGTTAATTCTAGGTTTTAGGGTTGACCATAAGAATTTGATTACTAGAGAATTCAAGTGTATTAATTGTTTCTTGGAAGGGAGGTGCTAACAGAGCTTGAAAAAAGAACAAGATTTTGGGTAATAGAATCATTTTTATTAGAGATAATTTTTCTTCCATGGTGAAAAACAACTTGTTCCAGTTATTGATGTGTTCTTTCATTACATCTAACAAAATGTTATAGTTTATTTTTATGGAGTCTTTCCATTTAGAACTAATATAGATCCCAAGGTATTTCAATCTATTATTTGCCAGGTTAAAATTACTATGATTGAATAAAACATTACTTATGTCTTTGTTTATTAGAATGGTTTCTGTTTTATTATGATTAAATCTAAGGTTCGAGATCTCTTCAAAGAATTGTAGTGAAAAGGTAATGTGATCGATGGAGGAATCAGTGTTACCAATTGTTAATAAGATGTCATCTGCAAAAAGCAGGATTTTAGAATTATAGTTTATATCAACATCTAAACCCCTTACATTGGTATTATTTCTTATGAAATTGGCAAAAGGCTCTATTGATAATGCAAATAATAAAGGACACAGTGTGCATCCCTGTTTAGTACCCTTCATTATTTTAAGAGGACCAGAAAGAAAAGCGCCAAATTTAATATAAGATATAGAATTGTCATATAGTTTTTTTAATAAGTAAATGAAATCAGGAGTGAAGTTGAATGCTTCCAGCACCTGGAACAAATATGGCCAGTTTATGGAATCAAATGCTTTATCTATGTCAAGGCTGATGAGTAAGAGTTCTTTTTTTATTGTTTGCAAAATCTATTAAGGATAACAGTCTTGTGACATTATCTTGAACTCTTCTGTTTAGGATAAAACCGGATTGATCATTGTTTATTAATATTGGCATCATTTGGTTTAGTCTATTAGCTAAGATAGAAGTAAATATTTTGTAATCTAAGTTCAGTAAAGAAATGGGGTGATAGGAAGAAACATGCTTAGGGTCTTTATCCTGTTTAGAATGGGAGAGATTAGTGAATATTTCCATGAGGGGAGAAACTTGTCACTAGTTTTAAATTCTTCAAAGGCTTCCACTAGGATTTTCAAAACATTGTCAGGAAAAATCTTGTATAATTCTTCTATTATACCATCAAGACCCAGAGCTTTGTTGTTTTTAAGGTTTTGTATTCTCTCTTTAACTTCAGTTAATGATATTGCTTTAAGTAATCTATTGCTTTGTTCCTTGGAAAATTTTTCATTTATATTATCTTTTAAAAATTCCACTCTTGATGAATTATTATTGGTGCATCGATCTGTGTTATTGATAGATTCATGATAAGATTGAAATATCTGTAAAATATCTTTTAGATCTGATAATGGTTTTGATTTGCATTTGGAGGGGTTTATTATCTTTGTTATACGTCTGTTCTTAGTTAACCTTTTCACTTTAACTGCTAGTCTATGCATGTTTTTGGGATTAAGAGAATATGATTGTAACTTTAATCTTTCCAAGTTAATTGCAACTTTATGATTGAGGATTTCTACATAATCCAAATTTAGTTGTTTTAATTCCATATTTGAGACCATATCCCCAGGAACTATTTTCTTTTTTAATACATCAATTTTCAGTTGTATTTTGAGTAATTATTCCTTTCTCTTGTGTAAGTACCAATTTCTTATTTTCCCAAATATACAAGCTTTTTAAGAATCCCAAATAAAGATTATGCTGTAGCATTGTTATTATTAAACTCAAGGAATGAATCCAGTTCACTTAATAACCATTCTTTAAAGCCCTTTATCTTAGTGGTGCAAGCGGGCAATCTTTGCCAGTGAATAAGTTCATTAGGTTTAATACTAATTTTAAAATGATATTGCATTGTGGTCAGACAATGGACAGGAAGTAATTATAACATCATAAGTCTTGGATAATAAATTATCACATAAAAAAACTTTATCAATGGTTGTTTCAGTGGCATATCTATACGAAAAATGAGTGAAATTCAAATATTTTGGTTCCTTAATCTCATATATGTCTCTTAAATTGTATAGAAAAAAAAACAGGCTAATTTGTTTTTAGCTGGGGCTTGTATTGTAATGTTTCCACTCTTAGTAGTATCTTTGGCTGAAAGGATACAATTAAAATCTCCTGCTAAGATGTTATCTCCTTTGGATTTAGCTGAGATTGTTTCAAGTTATTTATTTGCTGTTTTAGCACTGATGCCAGGTATCCATTTCTTATTTAATTCCAATACTACTTCACATAACATACCATTTCTGTCTGAGTATATATCTATTGCTTTAGGTATTGGTAAAGATTTCCTTCACAAAATCATTGTGCCTCGTCACTTAGACTGGTAATGGGATTCAGCAAGAATAGTGTAACCATTAAAATATATTCTCTCTAAATCTTTCTGTATTATATGAGTTTCTTGTAGAAAAACAGTATCCACTTTATTAGATAAGTATTTAGCTAGACTTCCTCTCTTGGTGGGGTTATTAAGAGCATTCACATTCAGAGACATTCAATTAAATGAAGACATTATGAGGAATGTGTTTCAAGTCATTTAAAGCTATTTTGGACATAAACAATGCATAACATTTAAAAAACAGAAAAAAACAAACTATTTACAGGACTAACAATGGAACATCTAGTTCCTGGATTGATGAATAAGTCATCAAAACCACCCACAACCATCCTTGGTGCTCAAGATTACTATTCACTAATGCAACTACCTAAAATGTAAACAAAAAATCAAAGAGACAATAAACCAATTAACTTTCCAGGGTAGTAAGAGATTACCTTAAAGTTCTTATGAAAGGTTTGATTATAGTGTTCACTCACTAGTTAGAGTATAATGAGTAATTATGAGAGTAATTTAAAATCTTTGACGTTAAAATATTAATGACACAGGCATTAAGGGTAACAATGAGATAAGGTTATTATTGATAACTGATATAAAGCACACTGCCATGAAGCATATTAAAATATTTAATTACTGTAATGTTCAGCTGGTAGAAAGTATTTGTTATTTCACCAGGTGTTGGCATACTTTCTCAGAGAGGGGGAAAAAAAGTGTTTTAAATTACACATTAATCCTTGATCAAAACAGCACTATAAATGCTCAATGGAAAAACACTAACCTCTAATTAAATTCCTAAGCGCTGGTGCTATACCAAAAGCAAGGAACAAATGTAGTCATATGAATATATGTTAAAATAAAACTGCTTTGACATTGTATGGTTAGGTATGCAAGTCAAAATCATCAGACAAACAGCTGTATGTGTTTTCAAAAACAATGAAATAGTTAAGACTATGGTATTACTGTAAAAAGATGTAATTACATCTGAACAATAAAGATAGAAATACATTTATAAATCTTTGTAATTTAATCTATCTGCTGAACCTGAGTTCTATCAGTGTGAATAACCAATAAACTTTGATTGACTTTTATGAAGTAAGAAACTGTTATAAAGAGCTTACCACTCAATGTACTATTTAGCCTCTCTTTGTCATATATAGGAGGCAAGAAAAAAATGGAGTCACATGAATATATGTTAGGTTAAACTGCTTTAAAGATGCATGTTTAGGTGAGCAAGTCAAATTCATCAGACAAGCAGCTGTACATATTTTCTAGAAGCAATGGTTTGGTTAAGCCTATGGTGTTAAACCACAGTGATAAGCAATAAACATGTCTAAACAATAAAAATAAAAATACATTTATAAGTCTTTGCAATTTAGTTTGTTGAACCAGGGCTCTATCAGTGTGAATAACCATTAAACATTGATTGTCATTTATGCGATAAGAAACTGTTATAATGAGCTTACCACTCACTTTTCTGTTTAGCATCTCTTTGTGATATATATGACTTTTCAAGAAAATTTTTAAACATATGGCATTAAATGCAAGACAAGAAGGAGTATTCATTGAATGTTTTCAGTGTTGTGCTATTCAGAGGTTTGTCTCTTTTGCTTTTGTAGATATCCAACAAGAGTTCAGAGGTCATAAACCTTCCGTTCACATGCAGAGACATGCAGCATTTCCTCGAAGGAAGAGGGATTTAACGAAGTGTCTCGTGAAGGAGTTCATTTGAAGCTTTATGGATTTTGGTGGTTAGGTGCTTACAATTAGATGTTCATAAGGGGCTTTGTTGAAGATTCACGAGATGCTCATGAAGTGAGTGAGGGAAGGAAACAAAATATGAAAAATTAGATATTTTCATTTCAAGGGTACGGACAAAATCTAATAACCAAAACCTGGAGTGCATTATAAGCTGCAGTAGAGTTCTATGCTAATAGATAACACTCACTAAGGAACCATCAGTGACTCACAATAACTTTCAGACTTCCAAAAAATATCATTACATTTCAGGGGATGTCAAAAACCTTTGCAGAGCGGCAAGTCCGCTTAGTGAGCACAACCATTTCCCATTCCTCCCAGGCATGTGAGAAACCACCTCAGCACCTCTGAAAGCGATCAGTTCAGGACCAAGCCCTCTATATATGGTAATACTACAACAAAGTAGAATGATTTTAAGTGAAGCAAGCAAACCCCAAATCTCATCCGATATAAGTCCAGAAATGCCCACAAAGGACACAGAGCAGGGAAACCCCAAACCAAGCACATAGACCAAATACTTGGAGACGAAATTCTCATAACTTCCAAAAATGACATATATGTACAAACCCAAAAGGCAACCAGACAGATATGTGTATAAAAGTCATGTAGTCTGAAAACTTTGTTTAAGAAGTGGTCATTTTTTATTGTTTTGATTTAGTTATTATATAATAAGAGCAATTATTTCAGAGTAAAGTTCAATCCCCAGCTGAACCTTCAGTGTATTATGGTACAATATTAAGATACTATGCCAGTGCAAGACTATGTGATTTTATATATATTTATAGATATGTGATGAGAAAGAAAAATGTTATAATGACATTACCATAGAGTGATTGCTCCTTTCTAAAAGAGATTGCTTTATTGTGGAAAGAAAAATTCAGTGTTTGGATGAGTTAAGAAAGTGAAACAATGAAGTTATTTGTCTTTAAGCTTCTTACTTGTTCTGTCAGTTGAAAACAGTTTACCATTGGTCGCCTGCCTTTTCAAACTAGGTAGGGAAATATGCATTTCTTTAACTTTTTCAATTAATTTGTTCTTTTTCACAAAGTCTGTGCCTTCCTCAAGGTTGTTGAATATTTTTATATCATTAGAGAGGTTGATCCTGATTCTGTCTGGGAATATGATTTGCACTTTAATTTCTGCTTTTTTCAGGCTTTTAGTGAGGGAAAGCAAGCTTTTATTTTGGTTATTATGGAGGATGTGTAATCATTATCAAACCTTATGTTTCTTCCATTTATTTGTATAGGGTTACCCAACCAGGCAGTTCTCAGGATTAAGTCTTTATCCTGGGCTGATAAAAATTTAACAATAATGGATCTTGTTGTCTTGGGATTCTTTGATAAAGAAATGTTTGAGAGAGACTCGTGAGCTCTCTCTATCCTGAAAGAGAGAGCCTCAGGCAGATTTAGTACCTTCTGTAACCAATCATTTAAGAATTGAATCATGTTTTTTCCTTCCATTATTTTCAGGTACACCATATATTCTAATATTGTTTCTTCATGATCTTGACTCTAGATCTTCCAATTTATCTAGTAATAGGGTGTTTTGTTTCAGTAAGACGTATATCTGGTTGTCTTTTTCAAGTTGTCTTCCATCTATTTCATTTATAGATTCTTCAATAGTAGTTAACTGATCTGTGTGTTTTGTAATAATCTCTTTCAGGTCTTCTATCTGTTTTTTACTTTCTTTCTTCATGTTTTCCATGATTTTCTCCAAATTGTCAATTTTCAAGGAAAGATCTTGAATACTGGAAATTATTGTTTGTAATTCTTTCTTCATGGAATTATCCTGGGAATAAGTTTTTAAATGACTCATGGCTGAAAGTGTCTGTAAGAAACAGATGTAGTACTTCTGACATGAAAAACTCACTTCAGATTTACTAAAAATGATTTCCTTGTAAAGAATGTTGTACACACTATCAAAATGAGTAAATGAGAGTAATAGCTGAGGTTTCTGAGATGTTGTTATGAAAAAATCCTGTCAGAATAAGTCCTTTTAGGCAAAGCATCTAAAAAGTACTGTTATCTCCTTGGAATCCCCCCCCACCCCCACCCCCCGAGAGGCTATCTTGATATTGTATTTGGCCTTGTTGGACTTTATTAGGCATCTTGGTTTCTTGTTTAGTTGAATCAGAGAGTTCTTGTTTCCATGAGAGTTGTTCTTTCTGATTTTTCCATGACTTTTTTGTTTTCTTTTGTTATATACCCTGTTAAGGTAAGGATTCCACCAATGTGGTTTGTTTTTGGTTTTAGATCTGGGTTTACTTCTGGTAATATAGCAGCCTCAATGCAACCATTTACATGTGTATACTGGATTTCGGTAAATAATTCTGCATAGGTAGCTGTGTTCTTGGGGAATGGTAGAATCATGAATTTTGACAAACTGTCACTTAATTGAATGCAGTTTGTTTTTGAATAGTTCCTAACTGTTATAAGTTTAGTTTGTTTATATAATTGATTTTTATTTTTTGAGGGATAAAGCTTTGTAGTCTGATGTCACCAAAGAGGATGTGACTCATGTTGGTGAGTACTAGGTCCGATATGTTTGATTCTCTGGTTGAACTACACATCATTTGGTCCAGGGTATTTGCGATAATAAAGTCCAGGAAACATTATGACTTTGCAATGTATTTTTCCCAGTCTGTAGAGAGGTAATTGAAGTCTGCCATGAACAGGGTATTTGGTTGGATGGTGAGCACCTCCAGTAGGTCTAGGTAAGAGCTGGGAGTTATGTGGGTCATAGAGGATGGCCTGCAGCTGGCCACATTATGATAAGGAACCTTGTGCATGGAGACTCGGAAATGGATGGACTCCAGGGTGTCATTCTGTTTAACCATCTTGAAGTTATATTTGTTGGTGATGTAGATCAAGACACCTCCACATTTAGCCCCTGTTGGGGCTCATGTTGATCTAAATGCATGGAAGGTACTTTAGCCTTGCACTGCTGGAGTAATTTCTGTGTCTTTAATCCAAGTCTCAGTAACAGCACAGATGTCTCCAGAGTGAGATCTTGTAGAGTATAGAATTTCTTGTTTAGGCTCCTAACATTAAGCAGCAATGCCTTAAGGTTCTTTTTCTTTTTATTTTTTTTAGTTGTTTTGTCATTTTGACATTGCTTAGAAAAGGGTCTCGGAGGTTGGATAAAGTTTTAACCAATATCCAAAAGTCCAGGTGGGACAGGAGCAGAGCATCACTGGCAAAGCAATGTGCTCTGTTCACCATGCAGATAGATATTAGATTCCCTTGCAGTGACACTAGAAACAAATCCAATTATTAAAATAAATAATTTTGCATTACACAAAGGGGTACATCAATTGACTTTATCACCTATAGACTCATAGTTATCTTCTCCCCACATTCCAAAATCCTTGAAAACTGTCTGCATATGCAACTCATACAATATCTCAGTTCCAATAACCTACTTTCCAAAACACAGCAGGGTTTCAGACTGCAACATAGTACAACCACTGTCCCACTCCATTTTACTAACACTATAAATCAATATTGAAATAATGACAAATGGGTCAACAATGTTTTTAGATTTATCTTTAACATTCAATACAGTATTGCATCAGTATTTACTCTCTGAACTTGCTTCCATTGTACTTTCTTGATACTCCCTTACCTGGTTCCTTTGCTATTTATCTGAAAGAAAACAAGCAGTCAAATTACATCAAGACTATTCCCCATTTCAACCTGTCATCATAGGAGTCCCACAAGGTGCAATCCTTGGCCCACTCTTTTCTAACATCTTTATAAATAAACTCCATACTGCCACACAACATGCAAGTATTGTCCAATATTCTGAAAATGCAGCATTAGCATGTGCAGCCCCAACTCTCTCTCTCTCTAAACTCTCAGAATTTACCCAAACTTATTTTACCTCTATAAAAATGTGGCTAAAAACTCAAGCCTGCTCCTTAATCCTATCAAAACAAAATTAATTCTCTTCACCTCAGAACTTATTTTTCTTTCAGCTTTTCCCAGTTAGGGATTGCCACAGCAGATCACCTGTCTGCTCATGATTGGCAGTGAAGTTTTATGGTGTTGAGTTGCCAGCCCAGCGCCCAACCTTCCAAGGAATGCACACACATGCATGCACTCATTCCTAGGGCCAATTTAGAGTATCCAATCCACCTACAGCATATCTTTGGGATGTGGGAGGAAACTGGTGCACCCGTAAGAAACCCAAACAACTACAGGAAGGACATGCAGACTCCCCACTGAAGGCACTCCAGTTGAGGATCAAACTGGGGAACCTCTTGCTGTGAGGCGGCAATGCTATCCATTGCACCACCATGGCCGCCCACTCTTCACCTCAAAACAATATAACAAAAAAAGCAATCTTGTCTAACTACATCAGCAACAACAATATAAATAGTTACACAGAGTAGACTCCTCAAAATTTTCACTGATGAAAATCTCAGATTTGTCCACCATATCCTACAAACCATATAAAAAGTCCATTAAGAAAATGGTCTCCCCTCTATGGTGTCCAACAACACCTTACAAACACAGAACGGCAAACTTTGCCTGAACCCACTTACTCCCAGTCCTCTTTTGTATATCACCTATCCTTACTAACCAAAAATACAACTCTTGAATCCCAGCTATCTATAATAAAATTGTTAAACTTAATCACTAACTCAAAACATAGAACCCACCTCTGCCAAACCCTGAGTTTACTTAACTGGTGCAAACTAAGCAACATCCTAAAACATTTATTAGTAGTATCTGCATTAAAACATATTTACTACCCAGATAAATGCCCCACACTAAAATATTTTCATAGCTTAGTCCTCTTCAAAGGACCTCTACTCTGCTGGCAATTTCTTATTAAAAACAGCTAAGTCTAATAACTTAGGTGAATACTCACTTTACACATGCTACAGATCAAAAATATGGAACTGTATTCCAAAACATATCAAACTCACTGACAAACTACCACACTTTAAAAGCCAGCTCAAACTACATCTGAATGAATCCTGCTCATGCTCAGCACCAAACTGACTCTCCAGAATCCCATTTTTTCCTCAGTCTTTCTTCATTTTAACCTACTCCATTTCCAATGATACACACCTCTTCCTATCTCCCTTTTCTCACTTCATCTAAATTGTATTTGACTTCTTATCTCCTCTACCACACACTAAGCTCTAGCTATACTCCTAAAATGTCTGTATCTTCTTACACTGCTTACTTAGATACAACCTATGCTGCAACATTGTTTTTCCTTCTAAGGTATGAAATCTATTTGCCTCCTGTAAGAATTTAGAGCTACCATAACTGTGTATGCTTATTTACATTGATGTCAATACTTTACTGTATATACTTGTCTTGTAACTATTCATTTTATTTCCTGTGAAATGCAACTGCTGTTTTTCTAAGAATTGTCTAGATTCACTTGTGACTATAAATGAAAATGAGCTTTTTTCCCTGGGCCTCGCTGAAAATGGGCTTTGCAAATTCACACTTTCCAGGTTGAGAAAGACAAAAATAAACAATAAAATTATTCTGTCTAGTTTTTGGGGTAGAAAAGAATTATTTTTGTTGTTTTGTTTTTAGTAGCAGACATGGGCAAACTATCTAAGATACAGTGATATGTGGAATAGATTAATTCTGCATGGAAAACTTTAGAAATAATATGTACATGTGTGAAGATGCAGGTATCATTGAGGTGAAGATAATATGAAAATGATAAAGATGTGGTGTACAAGATGGCGATGAAGATGAGGATTATGAAAATGCAATAAATATGATGCACCACAGATGAAACTAGTCATAATGAAGATGGATATGCAATGATAACATTGATGATGAAGAGTTTGATGAAATGATTATGATAATGATACGAGGAAGATTAAGCTACTGATTATATTGATGCAATAAGGAAGATTATTAGGAATACAATGAAGGTATTACCATTGAGCATGATAATGAGAAAAGTAGCTTGCATGAAGAAGTAGGGAGTGATACAATGCATATGATTATAAAAATTGCAACGAGTTGATGACACTGAGAATGACAAAGAAGATGGCAAAGATGATAATGAAGATGAAGACAAAATGATGACGATATGGATGGCAGTGTTGAAAAAGAGAATAATGATAAATAAAGATGCTGCCAATGAAGATAAACACAATCCATTTAATGCATAACATATCATTGGTGTTTCGGTATATTCACTGCATCTTCATCTCAATTGCTTCTTTGTCATCTTCACTGCAACTACCTTCATTATCTTTACATTCTTCATCGTGTATATCAGTGCATCATTTTCACTGCTTCACCTTTACTGATTCATCTTGCATCATCTTTATCATAAAGTCAGTTTCATTTTCTCTGTCATCATCATCATCATCTTCATTACCATAACTCCATCACACCATCTTCTTCATCTTTATTACCCTTGGCACCTTCATAGGATTATCACCCTCATCACACCATCATAGCTATCATTATCATATTCATTGCATATTCATCTTCAGAGGTACACAAATTATTCCAAACAAATTCTGCTCCAGCTTGAATACATTCCATAAATTCCAATACAAACCCTTACTCTATGGCCAGTTAATGAGGTGATAGGCATGCCCCTCGTTTCCATACAAATTATTATTCTATAGATAAGTAGCTATTATAGTGGTGCACCTGTATAACACAAGTGCTATATACCATAGTAAGAATTTTATCTGGTTTTATTTCCCTTTTGTTGCATTTTACCTGAATGTAGCAGTGCTTTGTTGCTTACTGATCATAGTTTGATTAACTTAATGAATGAATGAACAAATGATTGAATGACTCTGCTGCACTCTGTATCACTTTGTTTTGAGATCTGTTGCAAACTACAAATTGCTACATCCTACAACTGGAACAATAGAAAGTCAGTCAAGATAATGCAGAATCAGGAAGTAATTGGACAGCTGCTCAGCATACAGTATACAAACAAATTGATGCCAATAAATGTAATTCCACTGAGGTAACAAAAATTAAAAAAATGTATAATTTACAATCTGAAAACCCACATTATATGATGATAGAATAACAACAACAAAACCAAGTAGTTAAAAGAAGCCTTGCACATAATTTTTTAAAAGTTTTACTATTTTAAATAACTCTATGTAAATAACACTCTCCAACTTTTAGAATTTTACCAATTTTAAATAAACTCTGTAACATTCTGTAAATAACATTTTATCAGATTTATTCAATTCTGATTTGTTATTGCAAAATGATTTCTTGCATATCACATGTTGAATATTTGTCATCCACTAACTGTATATGTATCATATTGTGAAGTCCCCATGGACTATGATGTTTGCAGATGACATTGTGATCTGTAGTGAGAGTAGGGAGCAGGTGGAGGAGACCCTGGAGAGATGGAAATATGCTCCAGAGAGAAGAGGAATGAAGATCAGCAGGACTAAGACAGAATATATGTGTGTGATTGAGAGGGAGGATAGAGGAAGGGTGAGGATGCAAGGAGTAGAGGTGGCAAAGGTGGATGAGTTTAAATACTTGGTGTCAATAGTTCAGAGTAACGGTGAGTGTAGAAGAGAGGTGAAGAAGAGAGTACAGGCAGAATGGAGTGGGTGGAGAAGAGTGTCAGTTAGTGATTTGTGGTAGACGAGTACCTGTAAGAGTGAAAGGGAAGGGCTACAAGGGGGTAGTGAGACCAGCTATGTTATATGGGTTGGAGACAGTGGCGTTGACAAAAAGGCATGAGTTTGAGATGGATGTGACAGAACTAAATATGTTAAGATTTGCACGAGGTGTGACGAGGGTGGACAGGACTAGGAATAAGTATATTAGAGGGTCAGCCCAGGTTGTAAGGTTTGGGGACAAAGCCAGAGAGGCAAGATTACGTTGGTTTAGACATGTGCTGAGGAGGAATGCTGAATATATTGGGAAAAAGATGCTAAAGATGAAGCTACCAGGTAACAGGAAAAGAGGAAGGCCTAAGATAAGGTTTATGGATGTGGTGAGAGAGGACATGCAGGTCGTTGGTGTGACAGAGCAAGATGCAGAGGACAGGAAGAAATGGAAACAGGTGATCTGCTGTGGCAACTCCTAACGGGACAGCCAAAAGAAGATGATGATGATTGTAGTATAGTAATTATTGTAATACTTTACAGGTAAGACATGTACTATTACTACTACTCAGCATCTGCATTATTTACCTGCTATTTTGAGTTTATCCCATGGTTTGAGCCTAAAATATGTCTAACTGTATTAGAGCTATACCCTACTAAACACATTTACCATAAAAATTAAATAGAATAAACCTGTACACTTCATTGATGCCTAACTGTAGAGACTTACATCCATTTACAAATGGTGATCGTGGAAGATTACAGTACTGTCTAGATGAACTCTTTAGAGTCATTTTTGCATTCAAACATGCAGGAGTTCTGTTTGGTACCCACATTTATTTTGCACAATAAAACAGAGAAAATATCTAACAAAGACCCATAAGTAATGAGATCTTGGAGTCTACATTAAAAATATTACAGTAGCTGGCATTAAGGCGGACAATGTCTGCAGTCATTACCTTACATCCTATGACTGACATGCTTCAACAAAAACTTCAAAAGATTCATTAATGTTTTGAACTTTATACTGAATAGTCTGGCCCTTTAACATTGTTCCAATAAATCCTAGTGTAGAATATTTCTATGATATTTTTTTGTCAGCCAGTAACAGATTAGTTCTTAAAACTCAGTCTCTAAAATCCTTATTTGTAGCTTGGAATAGGTTCATAGGTTGGTACTAGGTTATCGGACCTAGGGCCTATACAAGCCTAGCCATAACAATTCCCTGGCTATTTCTTCCCAGAATATTTACTTCACTGGTTCCCTGTTTAGCAGGGCGAATGAATGTTTTAATGACTAATGGCCAAGTCTCCCAAAGGATTAAAGAGTGGCTTCCAGTATGAGTAATCAAATAACATGAATTAGTTTGCAACTAGACAAAAACAACCAGTCATAAGACTGTTTGAGTGAAAGTGAGACAAGCTTCCCTACATTATCCATGCGAGTGCTTATAACACCTAAAGTTTTATATCAACTCCATTGTTTTAGAGCATGACAGAGACATAACATCTCATTGAGAAAAGACTCCCTGGCAGTGCTAACATAAAATCCACTGCAGTACTCATTTTCAACAGAGAACAGTTATCATGGAGTTCAGCTTCATCAAGCTGAACTTGATCAAGTCGCATCTCATTTAGTTTAAGCTTGTTAAGCTGTAGGTTGCCTCAGTATCACAGATACAAAATGCCTGCCTCTTTCAATGTTTTTAGAAAATCTAGGAATTATACCAAGATCATGGTAGTAAGCAGTAACACATGAAATTACAGCCCATGAAAACAGAAAAGGGAAATATTCAAAAAAAAGTTCCACTCAGAACTGTAGCACCTTTCATATTGTGGCATGTCAAAAACATCACAATCCCTCTTCTTGTATTAGTTTTGCAGAACTAGCTGAACATTTTACAATAAAGTCCTAAGGTACATACAACTTTGACAACATTGATTATTTATAAACCTTCCACTCTTGTCAAACTATCCCATGATAGTAATTAAAACCTGTTGCTGAAACATTAGATGCACTGAATGACTACAGAACTCTTCAAGCTCATATTCTTTTTTTAAAGTTGGCTGCTCCATGCAGTTCCTTTTCTATCTCTGTTGTGTTAATCTGCAGTGCATTCATTCAAAATGTTCCCAAATTCTGTAAGTCTGCAATAATAATTGACCTACATTCATAATCTGAGCAACATTTCCTTAAGTTCTAGTAACTCACTGACAGTCACTCAAAATGCCTATAGTTATGATCTGCAGCAAATTAACATAATGCACAATTGCAAACTTTAGCATAATATTAACATATAACTTATTATCTATCTCTAGACGAGGATTTATTTTTCTGGTCAAGCAACTAAGACAGCTTTGCCTGATGTAACAAAATTGTATATGTGGTGAAATTAACCATGATAAAATTGAGATAACATTGCTCTTCATCTTGTCAAATGAGATTAGTACTGTGAAATGCCAGTTCCTCCCTAGCAAGCTGTCAGTCACGGGTCTGCCTGCCCATACTAACAAATAATTTAGCAGCTAATTTGGAGACAGATCTCAGACAGTTAGAAAATATAATTACAGGAGAGAGTGCCACCTCTCCCATCTGTCATTATATATGGTTTTTGCAAAGATCTCTGTTTGGCCAAGTTTTATTTTCCATCTTCATTACTTACATTTGGATAAACAGTGTTGTTTTCAGGTTAACCTAATACATTGACAACTTGACACCATTCTGTTTAGAATCTTCATTGTTTGGTATACAAACGATATTTCAGCAAACATTCTACTATTTTCATACCTGGTTGGTAAACTCAGGTCTTCAGCTATATATTCACAATACAAAATACATACAGTTTTGGAATATACCATGTATTTTGTCTACCTTCTCCAAACTTGCTTACAAGTTTCATGGATACTCACCCTTTTCAAATTGTGGAAGATTTTTGAAGCCTTCATGGACAATTAACTCAGGTATAAAATTCATATTAAGTTCATTATTAGAAAAACTAATCAGAAGTTTGGCTTGCTATACAGAGCCACACCCCAAGCTTTCCTGCTGGTCACCCCCCCTGTATGCTTCTCTCTGCTAGCTAAACTTCTCAAAATCTGCACATTTAATCTAGAGTTATCATATAAAACAGTAGCAGGTACTGCTATGTGTGCACCTTCCTACTCTGAGCATTGAGAACTCTCTTTTTTTAACTTATCGGGCTAGAATTTCCTTGCTGTCTGACTTTCACCCAACTTAGAATGGCTCACAGTATACTATAGTCAAATAAGTGCCCATAATCATCTAAAGTATTGGCACTGGTACCCCCTAGAGAATAGTTTGTTCTACTACTTCCTCCTTACTACAATTAAGCCATCTGTCAATAACCAAGGGGAGAATGAATAAGGTCCGATTAAAGTACTGAAAGTAAGACTTCAAAATGGCCGCCATGTCTTATATAGTCCATAGCAGTAGAATAACCATGGGGTTTCTTCAGCTGGATAAACATTCTCAGGCCTCATCTACTACTTCTGCCTAATATCTTTCTACAGTCAAACTGACACTTCATCTTTTGTCATCTCTTCTGAATTTCCATCAACACAGTTTTTTTTCTTTACTGAGCCTGAAGATATAACACTGCTCTCTCTCTCTCTCTCTCTCTCTCTCTCTCTCTCTATATATATATATATATATATATATATATATATATATATGGGTCTACTTGAAAACACCGACATACCAAAACACCAATGATGAGAACACCGAGACCAGAAGATCGACAGCTGAGATGACTGACAGTTTAAAAGCATGAAACTTCACATGCCCGACAAACTACAATCCCAACAATCAACAAAACAAAACAAATACCTTTTCTGAAAAACACACACACAATACAAGCACACCAAAAACCTTACAAACCTAAAATAAACCTTACATGAACACTATCTATGCACTAACCTTAACCCAAACCCTAACCCTAAGGTCTGTCACTATTGCACACTTACCTTACCTGCACCTTAACCCTAACTAACTTAACCCGCCCCTAACCCTAAAGTCTGTCACTATCACAGACTTACCTTAACATGTTGGTGTTCTCAGCATCGGGCTTTTAAAATGTCGGTCATCTCAGTTGTTGAACGTCCGGTCTCGGTGTTCTCGTCGTTGGTGTTTTGGTGTGTCTGTGTTTTCAAGTAGATCTACATATATATATATATATATATATATATATATATATATATATATATATATATTCCTGGCTTTTATATTTGCTTCTCTTAATAGAAATTATAGCTGCACATTAAATGTTTTGTAAATGTTTTAGTTCATTAATTTCTAATCGCCATTTTGGCCTGAATTCAACCATGCTTATAAAAGCCTGTACATCTGATTAATTCAAGATATTGTTATAATTTTTTTCCGAGCAAGAAGCTTGTACAGTCAGCATTTTACAGATTTAACAGCTGCTAAGGAAAGTAGACATCTAATTTCAGATATATACTCTTAGGTCTACACAAATAAAATGTGTATTGCGGTGCCAGAAATACAGGCCATATAACAAATATCACTTTTATCTGATAAAACCATACTTTTATACTACTGATTTTTAGAAGAAAAGGCTATGAAATGATTCAAATATGCTGAACTTGTCATCTTGAATGGTGGTAAATGTATGTCTTTGCTTTGAAGTGCTTTGAGCTGATAGCAACCAAATATCTTAAGTTGGCTTACTGGAGGAACCTTGCATTATAGGACCATGTATCTGATACATTTTGAAATTGTCTAGCAAATTGCTCAGAAAAATAAGACATTCAACTACATAATGTACTTAGCTGGTGACTTCAGTAGACAATAACAGACCTTGATCTTGTTCTAATTTTTGTTATTATGTACTAGTCTAAATTTTAGGGATCAAGCATCATGCCAGTGACAGAAAAACTATCTATGAAGGAGAAATACAGTATATATGCAGCTTACCTCTGATGTAATGATAATTCTGTAAGATATGTTCTAGGTATGCTGAATTACTCATCCTGAAAATAAGTCATATACTGACACTATTGATAACTAAATATATGAAAAATAATAGACTATGACAGTAAAATGCCTGTAAAACCCTACATTGAACAATTAAGTATAAAAAGATTTTATGTTAGTCCTACTTACCTTCCACAACCAACAATGTTAGTCCTCATTGATAACTCCTACAACCAGCACATGGATTTTTGCAGCATGTGTTAGATTGAAATACATCTTGTACTTCTGAGTTGAGTGCATGGCTTATGCTATGCATCAATAATTACAATTCTGAACAGGTGGCAATGACCAGGGGAAGGTATAAAAAAAAATTAGTTGTTTAAAATATTTTTCCGAATATAGTCCAAATCAGATCATGTCTCTAGTAATTTCATACCCACTGAAATATATAATACATCTGCTTGGAAACAGTGTGCCTTTATCATCTTCCTCTCATTTCAGAAATTATTGATGTGCAAGTCTAATAGACTTGAATTGTATTTGAGAAAATATATTCCTATATATTTTAAATGTCCTGCATTTCAAAATTATAAATGGGTCTTACTGACTGACTGTAACCTAGAATTCTCAAAGCATGTACATAATCTCATGGTGTCCTTTCGTTCATCAACAGACATACTCATTTACCATGATGCAATGTTTTAAGGTCTCAGTTCTCACCATCATCATAAACAAGGGGGTTGGATAGTCAAATGTGTTTTTTTATTTATAAATTCTGTCACAATGCTAAAAGGATTAAGTTAACTGAATATTGATTTGACTTGGAAAAGAACATCTCTGGAGTTAGGATGGGATGTCTATCCCCAACACATAAACAAAAGTATATGATGAATAAGTGGAAAAGTAGGGAAGTTGAGGGAAAGGGGTTCTGATCCCAGAAAGGTCAATACAATTAGTTTACCAAGGGATAAAGTCCTTGGCTAAAGACATTGGAATTCTTCTGCATAGTGAAATTTTGAAACTAGGAGTGTTTCTGAAATCATACATGAGAGCTTCAGAGAGGGAAGAAGCTATTGTTAAGTTAAATAAAGGGAAATGGAAATTAAAGTCACTGTGAGCTCCATGCTCCTGTAAACACCCTGGGTGATACACTGTTCTTTTCTGGAAACTGCCTCAGCCAGGTAGTTTATTAATTGTTTATTTCCCTGCATTTCAGTAGCTTGCTTGAGAAATTTATTCTCTGATGTTTATGTTTTGTGTGGTTACATATTTATTGTTAAATGTGAAAATATTTTACCTAAGAGTTCAAACTGGTACAAAAAGGTCAGGTTGTTTCTGATTTGAAAGTGAAATTATGCTATAATATCTTTGTTCTGGAATTCTTCTTCTGTTTAGGAAAGTTTTCTTTTTTGGGGGGTGGGCTTTGATCATCGATACGTTTCTCAGCGTTTATCTTCTAATAATGAATTTTGGCATACCCTTTATCATCAAAATAAATGATCAAGTTTCTTCTCATTTTTTCTACTGTATTGCGCAATACTGCTCAGTGACTAAGTGGAACAAAAATAAAAATATAGTGGTCATGGATTGCACCTGGGCTCAAACATGGAATGGCATCCTTAATGGTGTGCTCTCCTATTGTGTACTCAATTATTTGTTGTTTTCAGCTGTTTCAAACTACAGTTAATACATACAAAAGTCAACTTTGATTAGGAGAGAGTTTGACTCTCCATTAGCCCCTTTGCTAGATAAAAACTCTCTGTGGCAGTTGTATTGTTGATTTCCCATGAGACAGAATGGTCCAATTCTGTACAGTTAAGATGGCAGTGGATGGCTTGATAACAAAATAATCCTTGGATGTACTCCTAGCAGTAATGAAATCTTCCTCTGGGGATGTTATTTCAAGAAAATCTGTTTAAGCAAAACACATCAGTAAGTTGGAGCAGCTCAAGGGATCAATAGTGAATTAACAACAGGAGGTATGATGGCAAGTGGTGAATGTATTAACTAATATCAGGGTGATTGCAAAGTTAATGGCACATATATGGCAGGTGGACACATATATGGCAGGTGGACGCTAAGTCAGATGATCTGGAGAAATGCTTAAGGTAGAATGACCTACAGATCTTAGGGCTGTCAGAAAGAGTGGAAGGTATGGACCCTTTTTATTGTGTGCAAAAGGAACTGTGCTTAATGTTAAAAGTGGACATTTTCCCAGTTACTGAGAAAGCATATAAAGTTTTAACCAGGCAATTCAAGTCCATATGTCCACATCCTCTCATTCTTAAATGCATGGATTACAATGATAATGAGAATATTTTGCTAATACTTAAGATGGTACTGGATTACAATGCAGCTTCATTTGCTAAAAGAAAGGTTATGTCAGTTTTTTTGAGATTAGGTAGAGAACCTGGATTTGTCATATCTTACATATATCCAGCCACACTGCTACTAGTAAAATGGACTCAGCAAGTCTTCCTTCTGTCCTAGAGTGATGCTGATGCTTTTCTGTGCAATTAAGAAGCAAACCAAAGGAAATCATTTTAATGAAGCGGTGAAAGTAGAAAACAAAATAAGGAATAGGCAGAATTCAACTACACTTTCTAAGTCTACCCAGGGCAAAAAGAGTAAAGTGGGACTCAGCTATTCAGTGAAATATGTGAACCGAGGTGTGGTGAGGCAAACATAATTTGAATCCAAACTAAGTAACTAAAACCACTGCTGGTGAGGGAAAGAAAACGTAAACCACAATCTTATTTTAAATGTTTTCGTTCGATTTAATGCAACTGAACTTCTTCAGAAATACACCCAAATATATCACAAGGTATAAATACCTATCTAAAACATCACATGTGATTGATGACCAATAAAAATATGTGTTCAATTTACTCTAATGAATAACGAAATAACCATTTTTGAAAAAAAAAAAAAAAAATATATATATATATATATATATATATATATATATATATATATATATACACACACACACACTTTAAATCACAAATATGTGTAAATACACTCACATAAAAGATAATAATAATAATACTAAAATCTCTGTGCCTGTAAAAAGCATTTGATGTTAATCATGTCGTTTAAACCTGGAAGCTGGTCAGCATTTAACATGATTTGCCAAATTGCTTCGCGACACTTTAGAAGTGTTTTAAAATCTCCACTAAAAGGTGCATCGTTTACCCTTTCCAATACAAAAAATGAAAACTTCCTCAACAAAGGACACTCTAAAGAGTGTCTGGCCAAAGCATTAGACATGTCCTTTTTCTTAATGGCCAAAATGTGTTCATAAATACGTTTGTTCAAAGGGCGTATGGTTTTCCCAATGTAAAAATGCTCACAAGAGGTACATTGAGCTAAATAAACTATATTGGTGGTTTTGCATGTATAGTGTCCCCTTGCTGTTAGGGTCCTGTTGTTGTGCTTAAGTACAATTGTGGATGTTCCACTAATAAATCTGCATTGTCTACATGATAGACAAGGAAAAGTGCCTGGAGTGAAATCACAAGTGAACTCTAAATCTTTAGATCTTCTCTCTAAAATCATCTTGATGTTAAATACTTTTTTGTAACTGAAAACAGGACAGTCACGTAAAATCTTTGCTAGTTCAAAATTACCTAGCACCATTTTCCAGTTGTTAAAAATAATCTCTCTGATGATGGCCATTTCATTAGTAATAGGTATAGAAAAAGACTAACTGTATTTGTCCACAGTGTGGTGGACTACTGCCACTCTGTTGAGGTCAATTACTTCATTAAAGACCAAAATGGGGCTTGCAATATTAGATCTCAATGCAGAGACTTCACTAATGATTTGGTTTAACCAATGCAATCCATATCCCCTGTCTACAAAGAAACACTTTAACTTGAAAGTTTCTTCCAAGAAAATGTCATCTCTACTGGTTAGTCGACTAAGCCTTATGAACTGTCCCTTGACTACACCTCGTTTCATGTGGTGAGGATGTAAACTGTCATGATGTAAATATTGATTAACAAAGGTAGATTTTCTATAGATGTTACTTTGGAAATAGCAGTTGGAATAATCAATAGTCAGATGCAAATCCAAAAAATCTATACTGCTACCAAAACCACCCAAAGTGAATCTTAGAAAACTAGTAGTATAATTCAGGTCCTGAAGAAAAATGGAAAAAAGTCAATATCTCCCTTCCAAAGAAATATCAGATCATCAGTGTATCATCTGTAAAAAAATTATGATATGAGCCATGGAATGAGTGCCCAAAAGTTTGGTCTCCCAAGTGGCCATGACTAAATTTGCAAAGCTGGGTGCCACACGTGCACCCATAGCAACTCCAGATGTCTGCTGAAACAATTCTCCTTCGAACCTGAAAAAGTTGTTTTCGAACACTAGTTCCATTATGGTACAACTAGTGCAAACAAGGGTGCTGTTGAAATTAGCTTGCTGACTAAGGTATTCCCTCATGTACTCAATACCTAATTTTTGATCAATACTAGTGTACAGAGAAACTACATCTAAGGAAGCAAAGTGAATGTTGGTATCCTTCGCTTGAATCTTTTTCAACAATTCCAAAAGATGCCAAGAATCACAAAGGTAAAATTTTGTACCACCGGATTTAGCAAATCATCTAACCAAATGGAAATAGTTTCTGTTTTAGAAGAACCAGCTGACACTATAGGCCTAAATGGAAGGTGTTCTGCCAGTTTATGCACCTTCGGTATTCCAAACAGTGTAGCAATTTTAGGATATTCTGTAAGTAAAAATGTATAAACAGAAAAATCAAAACAGCCTTGATTAAATAAATCAAATAGGCAAGCATCTAATCTAGAAAATTTCTTAGTGATGAAATCAATGTTTGTTCTTTTGTAACAATGCTCATCAGCTAATAATGTGTAAATGGCTGACACATAGTCAACAGAGTTCATAACTACAATGGTTCCTCCCTTATCAGCTTTCATGATATGCCAGTTTTTATTTTCGGCCATAGTATGAAGAGCTATTGCCTCTCCTTTGGAAAGATTAGACCCCTGCTGCTGTTTACTGTCATGTTTCCTGAAATCTTGTTCACATAATTCACTGGACACAGATAAAGTAGAATTCAATAAAGGATTGTAAGCACTTTACTTCTTAGTACATTGTTGATGTACATCTGGATTCTTGACACCATCAAAAATTTACTTCAAATTTAATTTTCTACAATAAAACTTGAGATCAACTATCAATTTGGGAAGGTGTACTGTATTAGCTGGAATAAAAGAAAATCTTTTCTTAAGAACAGAAACCATGTCCTGAGATAAAGGAATGTCAGTTAGATTTAGAACATTGATGGAAAATTCTAATATTTCTTCTTTCCTTTGCTCTTCCCCTTGTTTCTCATTTGTACCTTGTTTGACCACTTGAGAGTCTTTTTGTTTCTAGAATTGTCAACCAAAAAAGGACCTCCTGTATTAGAATCAACTGTGGCCAATACTGGGGAAGCAGAATTAGACACAGTTACATTACTGTTGTTATTAGTATTCTGCCTGTTGTGTCCCGAAATAGTACCAGAAGTATTGACCAGAATGCTGTCCCTACCAATGTCATTACCTCTGTTGGCCTGTTTGGAAAAGTCATTAGTGTTCACATCCTGTTTACGATCTTTTTGTACAATTTTAACTAAGTAAGCCTTATGAGCAGCATAGGCTGCAATGTCTCTTTTTAATTTCCCCTGCTTTCTAGAGATAACCGAGGCTCTGTGTCTATTGATTTTGGCTTCAATGCTCAAATACAGAGAAGTGAAGGCATTAAAAGCCTCAGAAGTCCTGATTTTGTTGTCCAAATTCTCTAGTTGGTCTCTAAGAGAAATCATTTCACTTTGATAGTGATCCACCAACATTTGCATAAAACTCAGACCTGTGTTATTAAACAAAACAACTAACTTAGAATACAGGTCGTCGCCCTGCACAACACAGTTAGGAAATTTGAAAAGCCTTAACCCAAAAGGATTATGAACTCTGTTGACTATGTGTCAGCCATTTACACATTATTAGCTGATGAGCATTGTTACAAAAGAACAAACATTTATTTCATCACTAAGAGTTTTTCTAGATTAGATGCTTGTCTATTTGATTTATTTAGTCAAGGCTGCTTTGATTTTTCTGTTTATACATTTTTGCTTACAGAATATCCTAAAATTGCTACACTGTTTGGAATACCAAAGGTGCATAAACTGGCAGAACACCTTCCGTTTAGGCCTATAGTGTCAGCTGGTTCTTCTAAAACAGAAACCATTTCCATTTGTTTAGATGATTTGCTAAATCCGGTGGTAAAAAATTCTAAATTTTACCTTTGTGATTGTTGGCATCTTTTGGAATTGTTGAAAAAGATTCAAGTGAAGGATACCAACATTCACTTTGCTTCCTTAGATGTAGTTTCTCTATACACTACTATTGATCAAAAACTAGGTATTGAGTACATGAGGGAATACCTTAGTCAGCAAGCTAATTTCAACAGCTTTACCAGAAAGGCTCATCCAGACTCTGCTACACTTTGCTGTGAAGGAAAGGTTAGTTTGCTTTTATTTTTTGTATTACTGTATTGCCTTTCTATATTTTGAATACTGTAGTTTGTTTTCTTTACCTTGTGTTTTGCTTGCATTCTGTTTTAACAGCATATTAAAATTTCAAAAGAGACCACAGCTCTCTCTGTTCTGAGTCAGGCAGAATTTTTTCCTGCCCTCCCACCCATTTAAGTTGTCTTGTTAAATACCACTGTCTTTCTAGTTGCCCGCCTCTTATGTTAATCTGACCATATATCTCATTTCTCTCTACTTTCATTGGCTTATGTAAGTAATCACAAAATCATCATTTTTGAAATCCCACACCTTCAATTATTTAAATTTATTGGCCATCCTACAGTATTTCATAGTACCAAAATACAAAAGTGACCACCCCTTTCAATCCATCTTGCTGTTTTAAAAATAGTAACTCTCCACTAGACCTTAACTTTTTAAACAGGTAAAACTCAAGTTACCTACTTTCACATCTAACTTCTCTAGTGCACACTGCAGAGTGCATTCTTTTCAATCTTACCTTTAAGCATCCCTGTGACTAGCACTTTCTCTAATACCTGCTGGAAAGCACTAGGAAGCCTTAAACTCATACAAACACTGAACTCTCCTTGTTATCAAGGAGAAATTAATAGTAGGCACTAAACAGCCTATAATTGCAAAGTACCTTGCTAAGGAAACAGCTCCTATACTTTACAAAGAAAAAAAAAAAGCCCCAAACCAGGCATGTCCAAGGGTCAGCTTCCGGTGATTTCTTCTGTCCACCTGGTGAATCTGGGCATACTGGGGCAATGCAGCAATTGCCTCATGTACACAGACAACCCTCTCCTCCTACCACCCAACACTACAAACTGTGAGAGATGCACTTACATAGCCAAAATGGAAGCAAAGCTCTCTCCACCCAAGATTGTGCTAAACAGTCAAGAGGAGAAGGTTAACACCCACACTACACCTCAAGCAACACATAGCCCTTCTAAACCCGCACCACCAACACCCACATAGAGCAACACTAAATCCACATATGCAGAGGCCCTTAACTATAACCTGCCCAAGCAACAAAGACCTCTGAAGCTGAAACGCAAACAAACACCAATCACAACCAATGTGTCACATAGTTCACAACACCAGTGTGCCACCCAGCAACAGCCCCTAAGGCAAGACAATGTACCTAACACTTTAGTCATAGGTGACTCTATAGTCCAGCACACTGATGTCCCTCTCACCAGGTTGAATAAGGAGAAAATTACAGTCAGCTGCCTGCCGGGTGCCAGGATCCACCACATAACGCATGCACTCAAGTCACTCCACAACAAGTACAAATATGACTCTGTCATTGTCCATGTTGGAGTGAATGACTTGAGACGTACCTCCCTGGACTACATGAAAAGAGACATGGAAGAGCTCTCGGATCATGTGGCCCAGGCAGGTATGACCCTAGCCCTGAGTAGCATCCTGTTTTCGCCCAGAATGATACCACAATATAAGGATAAAATGATTGACTTCAACAATTGGCTAAGCTTATGGTGTCATTCAAAGGGGATCCAGTATCTGTCTGCCTGGGATGACATGATTGACAGACCATGATGCTTTGCCAGAGATGGTCTGCACCTGTCGCCCCTGGGATTCAGGTTACTGGCTAAGGCTCTTGCCACCCCTATAGTGCCTTTTTTAGGCAAACTTCAAAAGACAAAACCACCACCATAACAGGTACAAGCATGCAAAATCTGAAGGTAATGCTACTCAATGCTAGAAGTCTAAACCTCAAAATGCACTCTCTCGAGGCACTCCTAAAAATGGAGAACATCGATATCTGTGCAGTAACTGAGACCTGGTTCAAGGCTCCAGAGAGCACCCCTGCAATACCAGGCTATAACTCTTACCACACTTTTCGGCCTCCAAACCAGGACCGAAACGCTAAAGGTGGAGGAGTGTCAATATTCACCAAGGATATTCACACCACCAGGCTAGTTGGCCAACACAATGTGTCTGAAATTCTCCAAGTGCAACTAACACTAGGTAAGACTGCAATCCAAATTGTAGCATGCTACAGATCCCCCACCATACCCCAAGATTCTCACTACACCTTTCTAAACATACTGGAAAATATTAAGATAGAACCAAACACCGTAATACTGGGTGATTTTAACTACCCTGCCATTAACTGGGAAAACTACTCATGTCCCAACACCTTTGTGCAACGGTTCTTGGAATTCATAAATTCCAATGCCCTGGATCATCTAATCCATAGTCCCACCAGGGGCTCCAATATCCTAGACCTGGTCATTATCAACATGGGAAATCAATGCTCCATTCCTATGGTCACCCCCTCATTAGACAGGTCTGACCATAAGCTAATCACCCTTAACATCCACATCCCACCCCCACCCCCCAGTAAAGAAACCACCATAAAAAACTTCTCCAAAGCCAACTTCATGCTACTCAAGTCAGAAGTGACAAACTTCATGACACCCATGCAGATGGGAACTGAAAGTTCAACTGCTGAATCCTACACTAAGGCACTGTACGAGCACATCCACTCATGCAAGAATCGTGCCATCCCAAATAGAACCAAAATGCTCTCATCCAAAAAAAGGAAGCCAATCTGGTGGTCCCCTGCCATAAACAAACTTTACAACAAAAGGAAGAAACTTTTGCAGAAAAGAGGAAAATGCCAGGATGCAAAAAACTCCCTTACTAGCCTCAGTAAGAAACTGAGATGCCTCATAAAATCCTCCAAAGCTAATTACGAAAATAAAATTGCCAAAGATTCCAAAGACAACCACAAAGCATTCTATAACTATGTCAATAATCTAAATGGCAATGCTCAGATCTGCTCTGAGCTAAAACAGAATGGTATTAAATATACTGATCTGAAGGATATTGCCAATATCCTGGCAGATCGATTCAGTGCCAACTTCAGCCCGGCCTCACCCCCTAAATGGCCCATCTCAATACCGGAAGATTGCCAAATTCCAGTAATAACGGCCACACAGGTACAAAACGCACTCTCTAAAGCCAAGAATACAGCATCCATGGGACCAGATGACATCCCGGGCTGTGTACTACATGAACTACAATATGAACTGGCACCTCACTTAAGTGTCATGTTTAATCATAGCCTCACCTCAGGTTTCGTGCCCACTGAGTGGCGCAGAGCTACAGTTATCCCAATCCACAAGGGGGGATACACCTTGGATCCCGGAAACTACTGTCCCATCAGTCTGACAAGCCTTATCTGCAAGGCCATGGAGCGTATTATCATGGAACTTATAAACAAAGACATTGGCAACCTTCAAACACTGGACCCCACCCAGTTTGGGTTTGTGAAGGGCCGATCTTGTCTCCTGAACCTGATTGACTTCTTTGAATCCGTCTCCAGAGCCATGGACAAGGGTAAGGTGGTCCACACAGCCTATCTAGACCTTGCCAAGGCCTTTGACACCATCCCCACTCTGGAATCATAGATATACTTGGGCATTAATCCCTATGTCACCCAATGGGTTGCTAAATGGCTTACTGATAGAACCCACACTGTAAAAGTAGCCGACTGCAAATCCAGCTCCAGACAAGTGACAAGTGGAGTACCTCAGGGTTCAGTCCTGGGGCCGCTCTTGTTTGGCATCTACTTCTCTGAAGTACAGGTCAACACTAAGGGACTCTGGCTAACAAAGTTTGCAGATGACTGCAAACTGGGAGCCATTATTGAATCCCCAAATGATGTGGATACTCTACAAAAGGGCCTTACAGAAACAGATGCTTGGTGCCAGAGCCATGGGCTCAAGCTCAATGCCAAGAAATGTATTGTTATCCCCTTTGGGAAAAAATATGTATCCATGAATTACCATATAGGTGGCAGTACACTAAACACAGAAAGTGTGATAAGAGACTTAGGGACACAGGTGGACAGTGGTCTCACCTTCGATAACCACATCGCCACAACAGTCAGGAAATCCTTCTATGTGGCACACCTCATCACGAAGGGCTTTTCATCCAGAAAAAAGGAGGCCATTGTCCCACTGTACTCATCCCTCATTAGACCCATTATAGAATACAACGCCCCATTTGGTATGTACCTCTCAAGACATCTGCAACAACTGGAAAGGCCTCAGAAATACCTCACTAAAAGAATCACAGGCCTAAAGCAGATGCCCTACGCTGACTGCCTTAAAAACCTCCAGCTATACTCTGTCGCATATCGTCTACTCAGAGGCGATCTCTGCTTAACATACAAGGCCATGTCAAACCCAGAGCTGTTGGACATGCTACACTTAAAGAAATCCCAATCCCTCAGAGCTACATGCTCCAGGGATCTAAACCTTGTCATCACAATAAACAAAACATGCTGGAGGGATAGGTTCCTGACCCAGAGACTCCCCAGACTCTGGAATAGATTGCCCATACATGTCAAGCAGAGTGCCTCTTTGGACCTCTTCAAGAGGAACCTTGATGATTGGATGGGAGAAAGGAAATTCACCCCAGGGATCACGTCAGTCACCCTGCTAGACAGGGGTCCAGGAAAGTAAATAATGTGGGAAGAAATAGCCAGGGAATTGTTATGGCTAAGCTTGTATAGGCCCTAGGGCTGATAGCCTAGTACCAACCTATGAACCTATGAACCTATGAACCTATGAACAGCACCCATGTTTACACTAGTTGTACCTTAATGGAACTAGTGTTAGACAACAACTTTTTCAGGTTTGAAGGAGAATTGTTTCAGCAGACATCTGGAGTCGCTATGGGTGCATATGTGGCACCCAGCTTTGCAAATTTAGTCATGGCCACTTGGGAGACCACATTTTTGGTCACTCATTCCATGGCTCATAACATAATTTTTTACAGACGATACATTGATGATCTGATATTTCTTTGGAAGGGAGATATTGACTCTTTTTCCATTTTTCTTCAGGGCCTGAATTATACCACTAGTTTTCTAAGATTCACTTTGGGTGGTTTTGGTAGCAGTATAGATTTTTTAGATTTGCATCTGACTATTGATTATTCCAACTGCTATTTCCAAAGTAACATCTATAGAAAATCTACCTTTGTTAATCAATATTTACATCATGACAGTTTACATCCTCACCACATGAAACGAGGTGTAGTCAAGGGACAGTTCATAAGGCTTAGTCGACTAACCAGTAGAGATGACATTTTCTTGGAAGAAACTTCCAAGTTAAAGTGTTTCTTCATAGACAGGGGATATGGATTGCATTGGTTAAACCAAATCATTGGTGAAGTCTCTGCATTGAGATCTAATATTGCAAGCCCCATTTTGGTCTTTAATGAAGTAATTGACCTCAACAGAGTGGCGGTAGTCTACCACACTGTGGACAAATACAATTTGTCTTTTTCTATACCTATTACTAATGAAATGGCCATCATCAGAGAGATTATTTTTAACAACTGGAAAGTGGTGCTAGGTAATTTTGAACTAGCAATGATTTTAGGTGACCTTCCTGTTTTTAGTTAAAAAAAAGTATGTAACATCAAGATGATTTTAGAGAGAAGATCTAAAGATTTAGAGTTCACTTGTGATTTCACTTCAGGCACTTTTCCTTGTCTATCAATAAGATAATGCAGATTTATTAGTGGAACATCCACAATTGTACTTAAACACAACAACAGGACCCTAACAGCAAGGGGACACTATACATGCAAAACCACCAATATAGTTTATTTAGCTCAATGCACCTCTTCTGAGCATTTTTACATTGGGAAAACCATACGTACTTTGAACAAATGTATTTATGAACACATTTTGGCCATTAAGAAAAAGGACACGTCTAATGCTTTGGCCAGACACTCTTTGGAGTGTCCTTTGTTCAAGAAGTTTTCATTTTTTGTATTGGAAAGGGTAAACAATGCACCTTTTAGTGGAGATTTTAAAACACTTCTAGAGTGTCTTGAAGCAATTTGGCAAATCATGTTAAACGCTGACCAGCTTCCAGGTTTAAACAACATGATTAACATCAAATGCTTTTTACAGGCACAGAGATTTTAGTATTATTATTATTATCTTTTATGTAAGTGTATTTACACAAATTTGTGATTCAAAGTGTATATATATATATATATATATATATATATATATATATATATATATACATATATATTTTTTTTTTTCAAAAATGGTTATTTCATTATTCATTAGAGTAAATTGAACACACATTTTTATTGGTCATCAATTACATGTCATGTTTTAGATAGGTATTTATACCTTGTGATACATTTGGGTGTATTTCTGAAGAAGTTCAGTTGCATTAAATTGAACAAAAATGTTTAAAATAAGATTGCAGTGTCCGTTTTCTTTCCCTCACCAGCAGTGGTTTTAGTTACTTGGTTTGGATTAGTTTTTCTGTGGTTTCGTTGTGAAACATAATTTGAAGACTATAATAATCATATTTCTGGTGGTCATGTACTTAATAACCCTGCTGGATGTATTCCATTATTTAGGGCTGTGGAGGGAAAACAATTGAACACCTGAAATTCCACTTTACTCCAGCAGATGTTGATGAGATTAAATAACTCATGCTTAAACAGTCAGCCAGGTCTAAGACCTTAAGTTGTTCTTATAAAAGATGCTTTTCTGGAATATTTTTTTGTCAGGAGCACCTGGACTATTGCATGAGGGATGTGGATAATATTATTCTAGGAATGTATGTAATGTTATGTTTTATTATGTTTAATAGAGAGTGTAGTCTACATAAGCTCTCTTCCCCTTCTTTACACTAATACATTTTTTAATTTTATACTACTCTAACTCCTATGAATTGTTAACTATGGGGTATCTCTGCATCACTCAAATACATAATATATCAACCTGTACTATAATTTATATTTCATTCTCTGCTACAATCTATATAAAAAATTATGTTTCAATATTTTTGTATTTTTTTTAATGTTATGTAACAACATATGCCTTAAGCTATATCTCAGTTTTGTATTTCATTGTATTTGTCATGCTATGTAACAACGTATGTCTCATTTTTGTTTATATCATGTGACCTACCTCTTACTGTTTATTTATTTTTTATCTTAAATGTACATTTATAATTGTTTTTATTGTACTGGAGCTTTTCTCCTTTGGTCTCCAGTGAAAATGGGCTTTTGGCTCAGTTGGACCAACCCAAGTAACATATGCCAAATAAACAAATAATAAATAATAGTCTCCTGTGGTGAGTTTAACCCATATATATTTTTATCTTCTAGTTGTACTGCAGTTTCAATGGGTACTTCATGCAATTCATGTGATTACGTTGTGTATATGTCTGTGTTGCATGGTTATGGGTCTCCCCCTTCCTTTTTTATTGCCTGAATCATTAACTGTTGTGTTGTAAGTGTTGATGTGTTCAGGGCAGTAGTTTATCAAGTGTAGTGACTTACAGGCTGTAAAGGTGTAGGGTGTCATACCCAACATTCATTTGTGTGTTTGTCCCTAGTGCAAAGTTATTGTTTGTGGACATAAATGGATGGGTTATTTTCTGATGGTAAAACGGTGTGCAATTCTTACATGTTTATGGATTATATATAATTTCTGTTTAAGTTCTACTTTCTGGTCTATATTAAGAAGAGTGTGTGAGCAGTCATGCAGGATGCCTCACAACAGAGGTTGCAGGATAGTCAGGACTGCTCAGGGCTATTTTGAGTGGGTGCCTTAAATGTAAAGAGTACTGATGTGCTCACCAAAGTGAAGGTGATTGCATCTTGGTTGTTGAGGGAGGCAATTACAGTTGCCTTTCTGTAAGAGATAAGGTTTAAAGCCCTGGTGCTCTGGTCTGATACATTAGCAAGTGGTGGAAGGGCAAGTTTTCTTTCTTTTTTTTTTTTTTTTTTTTATAGCTGCACCCATATGGCTAAGGGGGAGACAGTGTGATGATTTGCATTCATGACTCTTTGTGGTGGACAATTCCATGTGCCCTTTCCACCACTTCCTCGTGTAGTAGATTGGGGCATTTCACTCATCTTCTGGCAAGTTCTGTAACTTGCTGAGAATTTGTAAATATTCTTCCTGAGAAAAAGATATCTCAGCCTGATTCAGAGATTATGGATAAATACATTTTCCTTGTCTAATATAGCTATAGCTACTATGGCTATTAAGGAATTTGCAGTGGGCAATGTCCTGGGAGTAAACGGGCTTATAGCAGACTTCTAGAAGGAGTCTGTCAGTCTATTTTGCTCACTGAAGATCTTGTCTGGCTATGTGGAGAGTATAGTGAGATTCCTAAAGGACTGAGATGTGGCCAGAGTAATTTCTCTTCCCAAACCATGTAGGGACAAACATGATGCAGCAAGTTACTGCCCTATTTCTTCACTGCAGTTAGAGGTTAAAATGTTTGCAAAGATTTTGACTAAATGATTGGAAAGGATTCTGCCAGGATACATCCTGGGAATGACCAGGGGTTTGTTATGTGTAAGTGTAGTGGGTCACACGATGTGATTATGGATTAATATTCAATGGTAGGAACAGTATAATGATATGCAATGTT
Source organism: Protopterus annectens (assembly GCF_019279795.1). Classification (NCBI taxonomy): domain Eukaryota; kingdom Metazoa; phylum Chordata; order Ceratodontiformes; family Protopteridae; genus Protopterus; species Protopterus annectens. The sequence continues at coordinate 1,959,188,419 of NC_056733.1, forward strand.
TTGCCTTTTTAGTGCAATTTCAAAAAAAACTTTGTAAAATATTAAATGGAATTTTCATTTGATCTGCTTGAAAAAAAATGGGTTGCCCTCTGGCATTCCATAGAACACGTAAATTCCTATACTATTGATCTAATGTGCATGCATAAATGGGGTTTTGTTTCAAGTAATTACATTAGGCAGGAGTGCATGCCAGGAAGCCCTGTGTCCCAGTTGTTGTTTGTACCTGCCATGTCAGTATCTAATATTTTTTTTCAGGTATGTCATAAAGGAAATCCAATTTTGTGCTGGGGTGCGGAGATTATGCTGACATCTTGGTTCACAGATGACTGAGTGGTTTGGTTGTCAAGACCACTGGATAGTTTATGGAAAACACTGGATAATTCCGAGGAATTCACATAGGTTTCAGGACTTGAAGTTAATTTTGAGAAGTCTCATATTTTTCCCTTAACTTATAAGGCCCATATGGAACTGGCAAGAGGAGCCAATCTACTTTGTAAGGTGGTCTCATATGTGCAACATTTGGGAGTTTGGATGGCATTAAATTGGTCTAAGATGATACAATTAAATATGAAGTCAGTATCACAGTTTTTGGATAATAACTGTAGAGTTTGGTCTAAGTTATGGCTTCTATTTATGAGTAGAGTCTAAGTTATCAGAACTCTTTTATTGCCTAAGGTTTTATTTTTAATGAGGCACCTGCAAAAAACTAGTGTTAACACCATATGTGAAGGAGGGGCAGAAGAAGCTTATAAAAGTTTTCTGGCAGGACTGCAGGCCTAGATTAATTGGACTAAGTTGTTTTCTTCCTTGAGGGTTGGAGGGATGGGCTTTCCCAGCATAGAAGCATGTGGCAAAGCAGCTGTAGGGTGGCAGTACCTATGGGTTAAGTGGAGACAGAAACTTTTGTGATTTTCCATTGAATTTTGTAATGCATCTTTCCAGTTATATCAGGGCAGGGAATCCTTAAATGAAGTGCGGGACCCTGGAGGTCTTGACTGCTGGTTTGAGAATCAGTTTAGCTGTACTGACAAATCTCATGTAAGAGGTAACACTTTGCTAGCCACATCTTTTCTGTTGGTCAATACAGGACTCACATTAGGGGGGTAGATGCTCAAATGTCATGCATGGACTAGCAGGGGAACCTGGTTTGTTATGGATGTGAAAGGTAGCAGTGGTCTTTCTTTACTGTCTAGATACTCATAAGGAGAATCTTAAAAGTTTGATTCAAGAATCAAATGGTAGCAAGTTTTCCAGCTAAGGGCATGAATCTATAGTATCACATCAATAAATCAGAATGGGCATTATGGTTGGAAAGGGATTGTAGGCTTCCTATGTCCTCACATCTGGACTGAATAATTCAGTTTTTTTTCATACAGGTACTTTAATATATCTGGTGACAAAGTAGAGAGGTAGAAGTCTGACATATGTCTGGATTATTACACTGTATTTTCATAGAGTACGAATGGCATTCTGTCCAGCAATGGTTTAAACATGTTTGCATCTCCCCTTTGTGAAGTTTATTTTTTCAAATGGCTATAAACATGGGAGTATGCATGATTATTTCTTCAAACTAAGCTTGGTAAAGGACAGGGAAGTGTTAGAAATGTGAAGCTTCAAATGAAGATATTCATTTAATATAGGACTGGGTTAGAGCAAAATCAATGTGGGCATTAATGGTCAAGCTAGTATAGCAGGCAATGAAGACTCCTTTGCAAATTCCTCCTGATGTATATTTCTGGCTGTTTTTTTGGTATCCAAGCTAAAGGGATATCGTGTCCAACACAGCAAGGTGCTAAGTGAGATTGATTGCAGCATCTCTCTTGGATACTCTGTTCAGAGCATGGAAATTGCTCTCTCAAGACGGGTGCACTGTTTTCATGTCAAATTTCCATATGCTGAGTGTATCTTGTTGAAGATTTGAACCAGTCTAAGTGGAAGAAATACTCTTTAATGTTTGTATTCTTGTTTCATAATCTGTAGTGTCTATATCAAATTAATTATATTAGATAAAGGTCTGTGTTGGTAGGTTTTGATTTTAATATATAACTATTGAATCAATTGTGTTACTATCTTATATGAATAAATTATTTCTGTTCTTTTGAATAGACTGTTGCCTCATATAGTGATGGTTCTTCTAAGATGTGGAGAAACTTGTTTTTTTCCAAATAGTCATGGCATTAATGTTTTTCTTTTAATGTGTGTGGATGTGTTACATCAACTGATTAATAAAGGATTTTGTTAAAAGCACATTGGTTATGAATGCATACAACATTATACACTCTTTTAAATGTAATATAAATCAAAATAGGGATTATTTTTCTCAGCTAAAGTTTACAGTAAGTCAGAAGCAGTATAATTTTTTGCTACAACAATCCTTTGTGGTACACACCAGAGGTGAGTGTTTTGCAAGCCACTGATTGCAGAGAATGGAGAAACAATAGATGCAAGGATGCAGTGTAAGCCATCACTACTGTTAACTATCCAGCCATCTACAACTAATAGTGTACTGCGCATTTTCTAACTGGAAACTGACATCCTGTGAGGAGGAGGCAAAAGCAGAGGGTTGATATAACTATATGAGAATGTGTGGCCACTGGCTGGGTAAAAGGTAGTACATACAAAATGTAGAATGTGAGAGTGAGGATGTACTGAATGTATATCACAAGGAGTGCGACTGAAAGGCAGCAAAGCCTGTGAGGCAGCAAATGCACAAGCAGAAGTACAGTAAGCAATAAGGATTAAGAAGAGAAACAATGGGTTTTACAGCAGCTAGCAGAAATGAGGAAGGTAGAAACAGACTTGGCACCAATGTGCAAAGAATGGAGTGAGATTACAGAAGACATAAAAAAAAACTCAATACTGCTAACTATCATTCCATCTCAGAAAAAAAGAGATGCTTTCATTCAGGGAGGGAGGCAGTAAAGAGAAGTCCACAGAGAGCAATATAGAGATGCAGGAGGCATGTAGGCAACTTGTTTCCCTTAGGGAGGATAAATCACAAGAACCAGATGGAGTACTTCCCAAAGTCCTCAGAAATTAGGCCACTATGTTGTCAGACCTTCTGATGTAGATTTTAACATACAACATGATAGTGAAGAACTTCTTGAGTATTGGACGACAGCAGGTGTGGTACTTGTATGTAACTGGTGGGCAGTAGGAATCATCTATGCGTGTTACCTTTACAGCAGTTGCAGAAAAAGTTGCTGACAGCATCTGCAATGGAGGTATGGAAGTATATCTAGAAAACAGCATTCTCCTGGACAGCAACCAATATGGGCTCTTGCCTAAAGGAATTTTCAGTTAAACTGGATAGAATTGCATGACTGAGTTACCAGTGAATGTAACAGGGTACAGCAGTAGACATGGTCTTTCTGCACCTCAGCAAGGCCTCCGAATCTGTACCCATACTCCAAGCAAATAGAAAAATTGGATGGCTTGAGATAGGAACAAGACTAATAAACTGCAAAGCCTCAATGCTGAATTACACAGCCCAGAGGGTTGTGATGAAACAGAGGATGCAAGTATTTGGTGAAGTACTACAGGGTCTGCTCCTGGTCAAGTACTTTTTAATATGTCTGTCTCAGACATATTTGAGGGGATAAAGTACAGGATCAACTTCTTTCCCAATGACACAAAAATAGGTGGAGCACTAGATTTAGAGAAAGAGTCTAGAGAAGGATTTGGAAAGACTAAACAGGTGGTCAAAAAGTTGACAGTTGGGGTTTATTGCAAGCAAAAGCAAACTACTATACTCAGGCCTTAACAACCCTGGTGTGAAGTATCATCTGTTGGGAATGGAGCTTACTGACAACACCAAGAATATGATTAAAGGTTTTCAATTACACATGAGCGGAGCATCAGGAGATGAATGGAGAGTTAGTAGCACTAACAAACAGAATGGTGTGCTAGTCCTCAGGGGGTACAGACTGCTGAAAGAACCATTATACTTCAGCTCTGCATGGCCTGGTTGGAGCAATATATTGAGTACTCTGAGCAATTATTAGGGCCATGCACGGAAAACCATAGTAGTCTCCTAATAAAAAGTCCAGAAGAAAGCTGGCAGAAAGTTCCATAGAACAGAGGCTATGAGATAGGATGAGAAATTAGAGGAACTAGAACTCTTGTCACTTGAGATTAAAAAAATGGGGAAGTGCATGCTATCTATGCACAAGGCCATGTTAGGGCAATGTGAAAGGCATATTCTGAGCAGGAATTGAAGAAAATGAAGAATGAGGAATAGACTGTAGTAACTACTTATTCTTTCACTACTAAAAGCACTTCAGAAACAGAGAATTAGCTAGGTACAGTGGTGGCTCATTAGTAAGGAGAAAACAAACTCAGGAATCTGCAAAACTATCCTCTGAATTGCAGCAAAAAATTTCTGCTATAGTTTCAGCGGTCTATAGATGACTTATATACACTAGCTGTTTAAATGACAGAATGTTAACATTGGCAATACCACTACTGCCCTTCTGCCCACCCACCTTATAATAATCATGCTGCCTCACTGGACAGCCACCCTCTTTTCCCTATCATAGTTACGGCACAATAAATAACTGAAAGGGAATTCGCAGTAGCATTTAGAATGCATGGGGCAGGCAGACATTATAAGGGGGAAAGAAGAATCGGTGGGTAGAATGAATAACAAATGCACCTGTAGGACAGAGTAGATATGCTTATCTCCTTCTGCTCCTATTTATTCATTCATTTATTTATTTATTTATTTATTTATTTATTTATGTGCTTTAATTTATGAGGAAGGTCTGACTCACTGGCAAAACCCCTTCTCTGCAGAGGTCCTTGGAGAAAAGCTCCAAGTAAAGGATACAAGTACAACATATAAGTATACATATACCATTCATTATAATGGCAAGAAGGAAAGTGGAAATATTAGATTATATTATATAAGAACAAGATAGCAGTACACAGTTTAGAGGGAGTAGCGAGGTACATGGAGGAAAGGATGCTAGTGATATGGTGAGAAATGAGTAGGTGGCTGGTAATAGCTGATGTTAGTTTCTGTAAAGACTGTTGCATTTGGTGAATAGATGTGTAAGGTTCTGAGATGATGGCATGTTTGGTAATAAGTGGGAATGGCAGGAAATGCAAGGGTAATGCATGATAGTACTTAAGTGTGTTGAGAGCAAGTTTGAGTTAGGTGTAAGTGTCTGGAAGATGTGTTAAAGGCAGAGTATGTGTAAAGTATTTAAGGGTGAAGAATATGGGAATAATTAAGGGAGAAGAAATGTGATGGGGAGTTCAGATGCTTATAGTGAAAATAAATCTAGCGGCAGTAGAGGGACAGGTTAGCCAGGAGAAGAAAATTACCATAGCCAACAGTGAGTTAGACAGATGTTTTTTTTTAGGATTTGGAGTTGAAATCTTGTTTTAAGGCAAGAGGGCTGGAGCTCCATTAATTGCTGACATGCAAAGAGTACATTGAGTTGCCAGCAGCTTTATTAGATTTACTAGGGAGTAAAAGACATTTTCTTTTTTTCTGTGGGGCAAAGTGAAATTTGAGGGAGATAAGATTGGATTAGGTATTTTAATGAGGAGCATCTGTCAGGATGGTAGATGTGAGTGTGTGTGGTGGATATTTGTATGCCAGTTAGATGATGGGTTAGTTCAGCCAAATGTGGTGATTTTAGTGCAGACCTGTGTGTTGGGAATGGTATGGCATATTTACAGCAAAGCTGACTACTTTGTTACAGCATGTTTTAAGCCATTTAATTTGAGTGTGTTTTATGCTGACAAGCACAGTGGTTGCATAGACGAGTACTGGCAACAAAAGTGCTGTGGCAGTATTTATTTTGGCATGTTAGGTTAGGAAAGACTTGAAAATGGTACCTGCATTTTTTATGTGTTTTGGTTATTACCTGTTTAATGTGTTGGTCAAATTTCATTGCGTTATCTATGGTGATGCCAAGCAGTTTGTTGGGGGCTTCAAGCTCTATTGGGGTTTAATATGAGGAAGTAGTGTTGAAAGGAAGGGTGTATTTAGTGCATGGTTTAGGGGTGAATAGCCTTAGTTTAGTTTATTGCAGATTTAGTAATAGCTGAGTTGGAGAGTCATGCTTCTGTGGATGAGAGGAAGTCCTGTGTGATGTGTTGCTGTCTAGCTAAAATATTTGCTGATCAAATAAGTGTGAAATTATCAGAGTACTGGATTAAAGTTGGATGTTTTCTAGCTGTATGAAGGTCACTGAAGAATATATTGAATAACAAAGGTCCTAGTATAGACATGTTGGGTCATGCCTGTGCAAAGAGAGAGAGAGATAGAGAGAATGATATGCTATTTTGCCACTTTATTGTCTGTAGTCTGTTGATGAGATAACTGTTGAACTAGGAGAAGGATTTATTTAGGCCTAGGAAAGATCGTTTCTCTACTAATTTTTTGTGGGAGAAAGTTTTGAAAAGATTTTATGTCATGAATTATTATAAAAGCAATCTATTTTGGAATTAATTTTTCTGGTTTTATTGAAAGTAATTGGTGAGGAAATGAGCTAAGTGAATCCAAATAGATTTATACTTTTATTTAGGGTATTGGCATGGATTCCCACCAGTCTGTGTTAAGATCTCTGAGTATTAGCGTTACTGGTGTATATTTGTAGAAGTCCAGGATAATATTTCTTCCATGGCATTGGAGGAGTTGTTACCTGGGGCATTGTAGATAGCTATTACATAGAACATATTGTATTTGATAAGTGTCAGTGAAGATGCATTATTGATAAGAGGTGGTAGATGTGCTGAGATGGTTAAGAGATAAGGTGTTTTGGTACATTATGGCTGAGCCACCGCTTTTTTTGTTTGTTTGTTTGTTTGTTTGTTTGTTTGTTTGTTTGTTTCTGTCTGCTCTAAGTTGATTGTTGGATAGAGTATTTCCTCAATTTTTTTTACATTTTGTTTTAACCAGGTTTCTATTATTGATAAAATGTCTGGGGAATGGAAGGCTGTCCAGGCATCTAGCTCTGGTATCTTATTTATTGCATTTCCTAGACTGATGTGATAATATTTTAGTACTGATGTAGTAGAGTTTTGGGATTCACAGGTGTGGACTAAAGTGGGAGATTGGGTGGGGACTGGGACTGATATCACCGCATTATTTTAGTAATTTACTGATAGTGAAATTAGGGTGGAGCCACTTGGGAATTTTATTGATGCTATGTAAAAGTTTGGGAAGGGGAGTTATGAGGGAAATATATAGGTGTTTTAAGTTGTATGAGACATTGTTGATTAGCTGGGTAAAATATAGTAGTGGCATAATTTTTTATAGTAAATAAATGTTTGAGAACCTGGCTGAATCTAGCCTACCAGGTGAAGCTGTAGGAGAGATGATGTAATGTAGGATATCTATTAGTAGAGGAAGTAACAGTACATATTGTGACACCCCTGCACTGGCCCAGTAATCAAGGAGCCTCAATCCTCACCACTAGCATCAGTGAGAGATGTACACATTGGAAGGATGAAAAGTACACACACAGTAAAGTACAATTTCCTTTAAGAGCACAGAAAGATCACAGTCTGTTTGGGGCTGGTTTCTCCCTATTTCTCCATATCCCAAATAAGACTACCCACTGGCACAGCTATAGAGTTGAGTCTTTAGCCAGAGTTCCAAGACAAGTCCTCCAAACACTCTCTCTCTTTCCAGTCAGTGCTTCATGTCCCTGCCCAAGTAGCTGACACACACACATACTTTGAGATTTGATTTATACACAAACACACACCTGGAGAAGGCTTTCACCATGTTTACTAGCCATGCCCCTTCTACCCAGACCATACAGTAGTTATCACTGCCACCAGAACCCCTTATCATCTACTTTAAGACCCTTCCCAAACAGTGACCAATCCTACTGTGTAATGTTACTATTATCCAAATGGTAAGTGTGACAAAGGCCAAGGCTATTTAGGAGTGGCCTGCACAGTGTCATACCAGATACACATGCAAGTACTCTCACAGCTTAAATATCTCTAAACAAACCAGCCAAAATTAGCAGGTTTAAATATATTTAATAATAAATAATAAAACAACAAGAGAATACTCAATCAATACAGTAACTACAGAGTTTAGAACCATCACAAGAAATATTTTAAAAACAACATTGCAGAACAGTCTCAAATAAATATAGAAAATATCTAAACTAATCTTTACTATGTTCCTATCTATATCTAAAAGAAATCACTTTTCTCTAGTTACTTACTATTAGCAAGGCCGAAGTGCTGACGATGGATGTTTTCAGGTCCAATGGCAAATACAAAATGGACAGACACTGAGAGAGTTTCCAAATTAATATCAAAACATTACTGCTGGGTCAGCTGGATGACATCATTCTTTGTCACCTGCCTTCAATTCCCAGGCTAAACAGGTACTTAGAATTTTGCACCTCTGTGTAGAAAATACTTATCTCTCAGATGTGCAGCTGCTAGGAAGTCACAGAGCAATAAAAACACTTTGCATTTTAAACCTAGTAATTATTTCTGTTTCAAGAAAATGGGAAACCTCTAGCTCTAGACATTGGGTCTGCTTGCTGCACTAAAACACAATTGTAAAACATTCTGTTCTTTTTTTAGTAGGGTACGTTGTGGTTGCATTCTTGAAGCTCAGTACATAACATAAGTTAATACTGAGTTTATATTATTTAGTAAGGTATATTCTGTATATGGCTGTATTGAGCTAATGTGGGCTATTGGTAGAGTGTGGTATTAGGCTAATGGTTGACGGTAGTGAGCAGTGATTGTTTGAGAGACTATGGGGTGGGGTTTGTACAGTTTATGTGTAAGTATAATGAGGATGTGTGGGAAGTGAGGGTAAGGTGGAGAGTCACAGTAAGCCCAAATGATGCAAGGGCAAATGGAACAGGGGTAGCCCTTGCTTGAGACCACTTACTCTGAAAACCAAGTAGCCAGTGAGTCTGCTAAGTAAAAAAATATTACAATTAGTTAGCCAGGGACTCAGAAGGCTACAGATTGTGGCTTGTTGCTAAATAATTCCTGACTACTGTTCTGGTCCTTATGGACACATATATTGCTGCAAATCCTTGATTCTGTAAGTAAAACTTGTATGTTGGGGGGTTATTACATAGGGTAATTAGGTTTGTCAGAGAGGGGGGGAGAGACAGAGAGAGAGAGAGACTTTAGTGATCACAGCTTATACTAATTTATGATTAGTATTGCTAGAAGAAAAAAGTCAAAAATTATAATAGATTAAATGAAGGTGATGGGTAAACACAAAATTAGTTGAACAATACCAGACTGTTAACTTTCACTACTTCCACTGCACTGCATCAAGTCTTCTTTTACCACTACAGCCTGCACAACACGGGTGCTTTGCTCCTCTATACTTTCTTCTTGGTTGTTGCCTATGACTGAACATTTAAGACTGTTTGGGTCCAGCTGGATAGAATTACTAGTAGTGCAGAGAACTGAAAATGGAAAGAAAAAGAGATGGAGTTTAAGTAAGGGGAAGAGAATTACAAGGGTGAAATACACTTGTAAAGCAGTAAGATAGTAGAGCAAATGCTGCTCTTCAGATGCAGGACATGTTTCTATCACTTCTCAGAGATACAGTGGATATAAAAAGTTTACATACCCCTGTTAAAATGCCAGGTTTTTGTGATATAAAAAAATTAGACCACAATATATCATTTCAAACTTTTCTCACATTAATGTGACCTATAGGCTGTACAATTCAATTGAAAAAAACAAATCTGTTAGGGGAAAAAATATAAAAAATAAAAAAATGTAGAATACGCTAGTTGCATGTGTGCACACCCTTAAACTGATACTTTGTTGAAGCACCTTTTGGTTTAATTACAGCATTCAATCTTCTTGAGTACATACCTGCCATCAATTAAAGAGACTCTGATTAACCTCAAATAAAGTTCAGCTGTCCTAGTAGGATTTTCCTGACATTTACTCAGTTGCCTGCTATTGCAAAAGCCATGGTTCACAGAGAGCTTACAAAGCATGAAAGGGATTTCATTGTTGGAAGGTATCAGTCAGGAGAAGGGTACAAAAACATTTCCACAGCACTGGATATACCATGGAACACAGAGAAGACAGTCATCAAAAGTGGAGAAAATATGCAACAACAGTAATGTTGCAAAGAACTGGACATCCCTTTAAAATTGATGAAAAGACAAGACAAAAACTGGTCAGGGAGGCTGCCAAGAGACCTACAGCAACACAGAAGGAGCTGCAGGGATTTCTGGCAAGTCATGGTTGTGTACTACATGTGACAACAATCTCCCGTATTCTCCATATGTCTGGACTATGGGGTAGGGTTGCAAGATGGAAGCCTTTTCTTACACAGAAAAACATCCAGGCCCAGCTAAAGTTTGCTAAAACAATAGATCAAGTTTCCCAAAAGCATGTGGATAAATGTGTTATGGTCTGATGAGACCAAGGTTGAACTTTTTGGCCACAATTCCAAAAGCTACGTTTGATGCAAAAACAATACATTGCATCAACAAAATAATACCATCCCCACTGTGAAGCATGGTGGTGGCAGTATCATGCTTTGGGGTTGCTTTTCTTCAGCTAGAACTTAGGCTTTAGTCAAGGTGGAGGGAATTATGAAAAGTTCCAAATACCAGTCACTTTTGACATAAAATCTTCAGGCATTTGCTAGAAAGCTGAAGATGAAGAGGAAATTCACCTTTCAACATGACAATGACCCCAAGCATACATCCTAATCAACAAGAGAATGGCGTTACCAGAAAGAAATTAAAGTTTTGGAATGGTCCAGCCAAAGCCCAGACCTTAATCCAACAGAAGATCTTTGGGGTGACCTGAAAAGAGCTGTGCACAATAGATGCCCTCACAATCTGACAGATTTGGAGCGCTTTTGCAAGAAAGAGTGGGCAAATATTGCCGAGTCAAGATGAGCCATGCTGATAGACTCCTACCCAAGAAGACTGAATGCTGTAATTACATCAAAAGGTGCTGCAACAAAGTATTAGCTTAAGGATGTGTACACTTATGCAACCAGCTTATTGCAAGTTTTTTATTTTTCATATTTTTTCCCCTAACAGATTTGTTTGTTTTTCAACTGAACTGTACAGGTTATAGGTCACATTAAGGGTGGGAAAAGGTTTGAAATGATTTATTGTGTTCTCACTTTTTTTTATACCACAAAAACCTGGCATTTTAACAGGGGTGTGTACACTTTTTATATCCACTGTATATAAGTCATTGAATAAGTGTATATTTGTTTAAGCTGATGTTAGGATACCATGGGGAGTTGGCAAATTAAGAAGAGTGCAGCAAAAAGTACAGATGTGATGAAGGAGCAGGAAGTGTAAAACAGGATTCAAAAAAGATAAGACAAGATTAAAGGAGGTCACAACTGTGGTTTACATCAGATATAAGAGAAAAAAATGTGAAAGTAGCACATTATACAAAGTACCGGTTAACATGGAAGCCGTGGTGGCACAGCAGTAGCGTTGTTGCCTCACAGCAAGAGATTCTCCTGTTCAATTCATGGCTGGAGTGCCTTCTGTGTGGTGTCTGCATGTCCTCCCCGTGGTCGAGTGGCCTCCAAAAGACATGTGTGAATGGGCGTGCCTTCACTGAAGGTTGGACGTCAGGCTGGCAACTCGGCACCATAAAAAATCTACTGCCAATCATTAGCGGACCGGAGTTCTACTGTGGTGACCCCTAACCGGGAAAAGCTGAAAAGACAAACAACCGGTTAACATTTAGTGTCATCTTTTATATATCAGGTGGAGAACACCAGCTCAGGTAATATACATGGTTATAACTTAAACATCCATTATACTTTAAATATACTCTAAGCAACTTCAATGCAGTACAGCAACTTGTGACTTTAATAACATCTCAGTAGGTTTCAGAGACAGGCCCAAGTCAATATTATTCCAACCGTGTGGCGAAGGGTGAGTTTTTGAGTGCGGAGTTTAATTAGCTTAAGAATCATACTTTATTACCATAATGCAAATGGGCCTTCACTCACATGGGTAAGGAAAATAGATACTACATATACCATTAACACAACTGTGTAAGGGTGAGTTTGGATATAAATCAGCACAGGTACATGCAGTACAAGTGTGCTACCAATTTCTGCACAAACATGATTACATTTTGTCCACAGAGAGTTATGGTACATGTGGATTTTTACCAGATGCATGTGAACATTTTTTTTCTGTGCACAAACACTGTATTCCTATACCCAGAGAGATGTCTGATTAGCACTGGCTTCACAGATACCAAATATAGGCTGTCACTTGAAAGATCACCACCTGTGAAATAATCTGCTTGTACAATCCATTGATGTTCCTGGTAAATGGAATTTCAGCCTTTGTTTGAAAACCACCCTACTATGGCACACCACTCAGTATATGTTAAACAGTCATGTATCCTGAAAATCTGTCTGAGGTGAGTCTTCTGCCTTAGTGCTAGAGAATGATAGAATATCTTTACCTTATCATGATCATAATGGAAATATAATACTAAGAATATTTCAGTCATCTTCTTTGCACTTTAGGAATATTAACAAAAAAAGCCTTGAGTGCGATGCCAGACTAAACTGCAAAGATAGCCACATCCCCATTGCATACAGCTGTGGCCAATTACCAAAGAGTCAAAGGAACAAGCTTAAATGGAACTAGCTTGCAACTAAACAGAATGGCAGCTGATCTTTGATACACCAAGGCAGCAAATTGTAGCTGGAAACCAAAAGAGAGGCATTTCACCAGGCCCTAGGATGGGGTATGATTATGTTAAAGGATTATATTAACTTATGTGCATGCCTTTTTTTTACTTTAGTATTTTGAAGCCTGATATGTATGGAAGAGGTTTTACATATTCATTTATTGTTCTTGCTTGCTTTTTTGGGCATTGCATAATTATGAGTGAATTTCTAGTATATAAATATATTAAGATAAATGTGTACATCATGGCATATCTGTCATATGCATGGTTATGTCCTTTGTTAGAATAAATGTGCATGTAACACTAATCTTGGACATTCATGTAAAGCTACTTTATTAGTGTAGTTTGCACACTTTAGAATAACTATAAAGAAGCTTATTAGTCATCCAGCCTATCCACTTCCCAGACATCAGTAGATTAGCTTTTCTTTTCAAGAGGCAATCCTTTCAGAATTCCAAAAAAAAAAAAAAACATGAAGGGGCATAAAGACAAATGTAATGAATAGGATTCTCAATTTCAAATGTACACTAGCGTTATATGAAAACTGCATTTTTGCTGCCTTGTACAAAAGATCCTTTAGCCACACTGTTCGCTGTGTTAAGTATTCCATCATCCACTTGCCAGTAACACAGAAGGCTGTACTCCTGTTTTATTTGCACACATGAGATCTATTACCGCTCCCTTTTCATCTGCATCCAATATGCCACTTTAGTTTTGAAATCTTTCCAGTGACTCAAGACCTCTCTACTCAGGTTTTCCTCACTCATCGCCCACCAATCAATATTACATAATTTGTCAACATACAAACATTCTTTGGAAAAAGGGCAATAGTTCCTTCACTAAGTAATGTAAATCACAACACTATATAATGACCACCTTACTGCATACCTTTCAAACTTCTCATTGCCAGATTAAACAAAATATAACATCTTTACCTACACTATGTGATAATATCATTTTAATTCAGGGAATTTGACTGTCCAGATTCCATAATAATTTAAACTTATTCCAAGCCACTCACTCTCAACTTGCTCAAACCACACAAAACTGGGTTAACTCTTAGGAGTGTATTGTAAATTTGGTGGTTCCCTGTGATAGATGACTTCCAGTTGTTACAATAATGCATATTTGGCATTTTATTTCAGTCCATGATTTTAGCACGCATTGTTTATTTGAGACAAACCTTCCTGCAGGATGGTTAAGTCATTTGCGTATTCAATGGCTGCTCCTAGTTTGCAGTCATCTGCAAATTTAGCCAGCCACAGTCCTTAACTGGCAAACAGGAGAGGTCCCAGGGCAGAAACCTGGAGGACTCCACTGGTGACTGGTCTCTTTGTAGAGGTAACTTCCCCTATTTTGATTTATTGTGTCTTTTCTGTGAGCCAGTTGGCAATCCAGTGGGATTAATACTTTTTCTTAATTCAGACATAATAATATTTTTGAAAAAAAAATTGTTAAAAGAACTTATACTGTTTATCTAAACAACTTCCATTTCACTTATTACCCTGGCTACCTGTTAAACAGCAGAACTATCCTCGTCCCATAACCTATTTTGTAACTTCCATAGTTTCTCTTAGACTTGCTTCTTCTTCCCCAGTACTTTCTCATCATTTGGACCACATGAAAACATACCTTTTTTTTAGTTTTACCATAAACTCATCCAATACTAAAAATGATGTTTCTTGATTGTACTCAACCATAGTTAAATTGTTTGGATTAACTTTTTGTGTCATCCTGAAATGCTTTATTTTTTTGGAAAAGTGGTAGAAAACTTCTAATATATCAAATAAATATCTACAACCAAGAAGGCAGCCACCTTATGGACAACAAACCACTTTAAAGGATGGTGTGGTTCTAATATTCAGTGTTGGTTAACTTAATTTCCTAAATATACATGTTCAGTCATTATGTATATTTGGTCTACATGAGATTCTGGATGATGTCTATTTATTCACTAGGGTAGGGAAAAAATCAAAGAATGGACCATTTGCAGGATCAGGTCATGTTACATTTGGTATAACAACAAATTCCAAATCAGACAAAAGAAATTAAAGAACGTGATTGATACACGATTGTGCAGCTGAGACAATGTTTAACAATGGGTGAATTTACAAACAACAACATCCAGGGGTAAATATTCACAATGGCAATGTAAATATTTACATAAAGTATTAATATTCAGGCATCAAAGGAGCTCAGTGGCATCAGAGCAGAGATAAAAGAAGAATTATATATTATGATTTTGCTGCCCTATAAGTAAAGAAGTACGTGCTGTCAGCTTGAATCAGTGGTAGAGATAGCCAAAGTCTTAGAGTTAGGATTTAATGAGGAAAAGGGATCAAAGGTGGTCCATATGTGGGTCTTGAAGTTGCAGACCCACAATGGGGGGTGGGGGGTGGGGTGGTATGAAAATTAGGGAACCAGAAAGCACTGTAAACAAGAACAAATGTGACTATGAAATGTAACATAACAATTATATACCTTTCATATTCACATTTGTTCTAGTTTACAATGCTTTCTGGTTCCCTAATTTTCATACTTCATACTGATCAGGTGTCACCTCATATATATTTTTACAAACAGAGTTTGCTAAGATCTTTCGCATGTAAATGATAAGAGTAGTATTTGACCAAGATGCATTCTCCTTTCCTATGGAAAGGTAGACATTCGCCTCTCGTGGGCAGGGTGGGTTGGTTCAGACTGTTCTCATAAAACCACAGTGTTGACCCTCGAATAGCTTACTTCCTGTTTGTGTATTTGTTATTTACACCAACCTTTACACCATGATCCACACGAGTTCTTTACCCACACATCCATGCTTCCAACACGCCCTGTAGATTGGTTGGGTGATTACCCCTTTCCCGGTCCTGCCCTGGGCCAAAATAAGTAGTTCATACCTATTATATTGATTATTATAGCAATGACCCATGCCTGGGTGTGGGTAATGCTGGATTTACCCAAGGTTGGTGTTGTTTGGTCATGATGGTGAAGCCCGAGTGGCCAAACAAACCAACCGTGGGTAAATCCAGCATTACCAACACCCAAAAGTGGGTTATTGCTATTATACAATGACATTATTTAAGAAAAAAAAAATAATTACTTTTCTTAAATAATGGCATTGTTTAATGCCTCCTTTCTGCCCTCCTGCAGCTGTCAGGTATTCCGCGGCAGTTCTGATGTACTGCACATGCATATGCCTACACAGTACATCAGAGCTGTGGGCAAAAGCAAGGGAGAAAGCAAGATCTCCATTGCTTTTTACAAACTGTTTTGCTATATTAAGTGGGTTTAACATAGAGATACAGCTTTAAAAAGCAACAGAGAATCTCCATTGCATTTGTTAAAGCTGTCTCGCTATGTTAAACCTATTTAACATAGCGAGACAGTTTTGAAAAAAGCAATGGAAAAAGCAAGATATCTGTTGCTTTTTGCAAACTGTCTCACTATGTTAAAGGAGTTTGACATAGTGAGACAGTATGAAGCAATGGAGATCTTGCATTCTCCGTTGCTTAAAAAAAGAGTTATAGTAATGGAACAGGTCCGGGCGACCGGACCTTTTTTCCATTACTATAACTGATTTACAACATGCACGCTGACAAATCAGCTTACACATTTTTGAATATTAATGGGCAGTCAGTGTATAATTTAAATTTTAACACGGTGGTTCGCTTAGCTTTTATGCGATGGTAGTATTAAGTAGCTCCCACCGATGGTTAGAACTTGCTCCTCCAGGGTATTTACACAGTTAAGTGTTCAGGAATAGGCAAAATGCAGCTTATTTGTTTGACAAAGGGTTTAAGTACAGAAAGAGTTCTGTTTTTGACCCCTTGCATTCTCCACTTAATCTAATTCACTTCATTCATTCTATTAGACGCATCGATTTCACAATTCGGTACTTGGTTCACTAAATGTGTTTGATAACATAGAATGTTAAGATCCTCCCAGTACAAGGTATCAATTAATTATTATTTATTGGTTGTTCTGATATAAGGGCAGATGTCTACCGCCCTGGTGTGCTAAAAAGACATCAAAGTTAATAAAAGTAAATTTAAATTTGAAATTTACAATGTTCATTATGCTATGATCGAGAGTTAACGGACGGACAGTTCCAGCACAAGGTTAGAAATCTCACCCCCTGGGACTTTATAATTGTTACAGGAGTATGAGATTTATAAACTTTGTTTTTCCACACCAGGCTCCCCTGGTTGTTCACCTTCCATTGCTCCCTGCCCGTTAGTTTATTTACTACAATATATGTACAAAAGGGGTCGACTTTGAACCCCTTCCCGCCATTTTTTTTAAACCATTACAGTACACTAAAACTTAAGGAAGGGGCATCCCTGGTCTTTAAGGGTCTGAGTTCAAAATGTTCAGGTTCAACATGGATTTAAAAGACTATTCGCCTCCCTGAAGAAGAGATAGTATCTAATTTTGAAAGCACAGGACAATCTCAGAATCAAGATCCCCCATGTATTATTTAGCCCAAACCCAGCCAAGGGACTAACCACAGGGAACAAAATGGGAGACAAACTTTTTCCACCCCGCCCATTTTATTTTTTAGTTAAATCCACTCTCCATGTCCATCCCTCCCCTGGGCTATTAACCAGATGTCCCCTTCTTATCCTCCGGACAGTACATTAACTACAAGCTTGAGACACATTAAGGTACAACGGACACGTATTCCTCTGAGTCTTTGATCATATGAGATAAGGAATTATGAAAGCTTAATTAACCTATGGTTTTAATATTGTTTAAAATGGTATAACATTTAAATTATTATAACATTGAGCAAATCGGGTAATATTAGAGAGGGTGGAATTGATGTAATCACGCTACTTGGAAACATTGTTTGAATGTAAACATCACCCAATCATTGGCTTTTAATTAAAGTCCCCAACCAGTTCCGTGTTCCGACACTATGGGAGCTCAATAAAAGCCATGCCCTCTGCACACACCTCCCACAGTGATTGGTCAGGCCACGGGACACGCCTGCACCAGTGTAAATAAATAGCCAGCACAACCCACATATAGGTCATTCTCACCAGCGCTTGGAGAAGCGAATTTCCTTGACAAGCAATAAATAAAGGACTTGAATTCTGTGTATGTACAAAAGGCCTTGTAAGGGCTCCTCAGATAGCAAGACTCTGGACCTGCAGCTCCTAGCAGAATACAACAAGACTCACTCACTGGACAAAACAGCCCTTATCAGAGCTCTAATCGTTGATCCCACAAGCCCTTATCAGGGCTAACCCCAGTGTAACAAGCCTCAATCTCCAGGCTCAACAGCCCTTATCAGGACTCTGATCATCCACCCCCAAGCCCTTATCAAGGCTAACTGAGATCTTTTTATCCCTGGACTTCACTCCTTAAAGCCCTTTTCAGGGCTCCTCATCATGCTATAGTAAGCCCTTATCAGGGCTAACTGAGTTTGATTTAACTTCGGGCTTGATTTCTAACAGCCATTCTCAGGGCTCCTCAACATTCTCCTAGGAAGCTCCCAGCTAGGGTTCCACACCAGTCCCAAACAGAGCAGACCCCCCCCACAGCCCTTGCCAGGGCTAAACAGCTACAACTGGGCCACATTAGCAGTCACAGACCCCCCCTCCCCCTTGTGAGTCTGCAAATTCAGGAACCACACAAGGTCCAACCATCTTTGATCCCTTTTCCTCATTAAATCCACCTTCATTGGAGGGTTGAGTCAAACCCCGCTAAGTGATTTGTAGTGAATTTGTTGTACTTTCCCCTCAAGGGCAAGCTTCACTCACTCGAGTAGATTAACCATACACCCTTCGGTTCGCAAAGTCTTGGAGTTAGGAAAAAGATGTGGTCAGAGCAGCATAAAACTAAGGGGATGATAGTGAAAGGCTGCATCCTCTGCCCTGACTTCTCAGGTTATATGTTAGGGAGACTGCAGTGAGTCACATTACAAGAGAAGATAAGAGTGTCTAGATGGAAGAGTTTGAAAAGTAAAGAGTGTAGCAGAAGTTTGTCTCTGACTTCTATAAGTAGTGAGCAAGCTTTCACAAGATAATGATAGTGTTTTTTTTTGGGAGCTGGTGATGAACTAGCAAGTTTTGTTTGATAGGACTTGCAAGGGGGTTGTGATTTTATTACACTATACAGTAAAATGAAGCAGGACCCCTTTGCCTATGGCAGCTCTGACTGGTAGTAATAAGAACTGGGAAATTTTATGGTCCCCAAATAGTAGATAATTGATTTTGGATCCAAGTTGTTGGATGTGTTTGTGGTAGGCGAGTGACTGGTCAAGCCAGACACCAAACTATCTGAAAGAAGTTATAGTTTCAAAAAGGTTGTAATCCCCACTGAAGGCACTGAGACAGGTACGTGTTTTTTATCCCAAATACTGTCCCCAGGATTCATGAAGCTTGCACCAGGAGCAGGTGTAGCGTAGGCGGTATAATGCAAAACATGGCCACTGAGCGATTCAGGTACGATCCAATTCCACGTGCACTACCGGCGTATGCCAGATCTGAGCAGCCCTCAGCTTAGGTATGCTAATCACCCCATGCGCAGTGCCGCACCATGCAAATGAAGGTACATAGCGATTCATGAAGTGGTGCAGGTGTAGCATAAGCCCACAGAAATGTAAACCAAAAAACACTGTTTACATTTTTCCAAACAAAACATCGGAGCTATGAAAGCGGACCAAACTCATGTATTACAAAGTTCACATATGCCAGTGGATAAATATACAGCCAATGGCATAAGAAAAGATGTACAACACCTAAAAAACAACATTTAATGTCATGTCCACAGTAACGCAAAGTACAACCTCAGGGCATGTGTGCACAAACAGGAACACAAAGAAAATATATACAAATGTCATAAAATCGCAATGTAATACAAATCATGATTTCACCATTATACTCAATGGTATGCATGGTACACCACAACCAAGCTGCAAGGGTTGCTAAAGGTCTGTGACAGTGTTCGGCACAGAAACGGTTAATTAGTAGTCAATGACATGCAAATGAGGCAGGTAATAGTGAATCGCAAACGTCCTGCCGGACTAAGGATGTACCATACGGTGCAGCTCTACAACACTGAGGAGTGGCTTAGAGGTATACATGACATCAGCAGTGGGGTGTGCCGCCGTAGCTGTAAGCACATTAGAGCAATGCAAATCCGGCTTGGCCGTTGCTAAGCAAAGCCACAGGACAGGGGTGGGGAGGTAGGTATAGCATCATTTAGCTGAGAGCACATATGGTGCCCGAAAGCACATGTTTACGGGGAGGAAAACGAGCCCAAAACATGGTAAGCAGACGCATGGTCTGTGCACCATAACTGAAACAGGAAGGTCAGGGGAAGAAAATAAGGAAATGCTGCAGTAGGGTAATCGGAGTACAATTGAGCAATTAACACCTATTAACTCACAGCAGGCAATCAACAGCAGTTAACAAGTCTGCTCGCAGAAACCTGCAAAACAGGATAGGGGAGGTGTTGGATTGCAAAGAAAAGAGAACTGTCATAGCAGAGCAAAGCAAACCTGCAGTAGACCGGCCATAGAACACATTACGCAAGATAAGCCAGGTGTAGGAAAGTACAAATGAAAGCAGGCTGCTGGATGCATGCCAGAAAATGGAAGGTGAAATGTGAAGAAATGTAAAGGGAAGGGAAAGAGGTAATCCACGGCAGCCAAATGTAATTCAACACCAAAGGCACCACGATAGTAGTTCCTGTCGTAAAACACTTAAGATACCCTGTAGCTACGATCGTACATACACACCCTATGACATCATCGGTGTTCACAGCACAATAGTATAAAGCGTGAAAGCACCCCACACACACCTGTGTATTCCCAAGCACTGCACCATAGGTGCAAACATATGGGGAACTTTTACAATGTACATGTTGGGAGCTGCCATAGCTGTGATTCATCACCATGTGTTAGAGACTGACGGTGTTGTGGAGGATGATGCTGACAACCACCGCAGGCCCCGGAGGAGGAGAAGAGTGTTCAGACCAAGGGTAACCTACCAGGGGCTACATGATCTGGAGATAGTAGAGCATTACAGGGTGGACAGGAACATCTTACAGCAAATAGTTGAACTGTGCCGGCCACGCCTGAGATCCAGAAACAACAGAGGGGAACCCATCCCAGTGGACACGAAGGTATATGTAAGCTTGTGAATACTAGCCACAGGTACCTTTCAAAGGCCAACTGGAGATATAATGGGGATCTCACAGGCATCAGCATCCAGGGTACTACACCAGTTCCTGGATGCCATGATACCACATGCCAATGAGCATATATACTTCCCCCGAACTCAGGAGGAGTTGGCCAGCAATATGCGTCTCTTCCACCATGTGGCACACTACCCAGAGGTACTGGGTGCGATAGACTGCACGCACATACACATCAAGTCACCACCTGGAGAGCATGGTAGGCACTACATAAACCGCATGGGATACCACTCTATCAACTGCCAGGTCATGTGCAATGCCCAGGGCATTATCATGGATGTGTGTGCTGGCAGCCCTGAAAGCTACCATGACTCCCACATGTGGCATGCCTCACAGCTGTATCAGGTATTTGTCAGGGGGGACATCCCACATGGCCACCTTGTGGGGGATGGTGGCTATGCACTGGAGCCGTGGATGATGACTCCCATCAGAAATGTACACACACCCATGCAAGAACGCTATAATGAGGCACATGCGCAAACCAGAATCATCATAGAGCTTGTGTTTGGGATGCTAAAATCAAAGTTCTGTTGCTTGGACATATCTGGTGGAGCCTTGCAGTACTCTCCAGGCACGTGTGCCCATATCCTCATAGTATGTGCCATGCTACATAATATGATCCTGTGTAAATAGCTGCAGCAGGGACAAAATGGTGAAGGCCCTCACATCCCACCACAATTGCCAAGGCCATCACAGGCACAGAGGGATTCAGACCATGAACACCCTGTGCCAGCCCCAGTAGGCAGATGGAGGCATGCCCAATATGCCTATGCCTTGGCAAAGAGGGAACATATAGCACATACTCTGACAGTGTAGGCCCCTACAGACTGACACACCTCTCCACCTTCACACACAGTAAAATGGATAGCACACACACACAACCACCTGTAAATTGTAATGTATAGGTGGCCTACTGTGTGAATCCTACATAGGCAGCCCTCAACCATTGTACACACAACAGCTATTGGAACAAGGAATGTTAACACCTGAACAGTACACGCACCTATCAGCATATGTTGGTACTGTGTGTATAGGTTCCTAGGTACATTGGTAGGTACACGCCTGCTTGTCAGAGGCCATTCATCAATCAAGGCAAACAGTGTCTGCTGTCACCACCACATCGAGTAACCAACTGTTGCTCAGTGGAGCAGAGCCAATTGCTGGATCCATGTGTGTAATCACTGTTCCCCTCACACTCTGCATGGATTCCCTGGTGCGTTAATGAGGGGCTCCATATAATGTAATCATGGATGTAGTGGCAAAGCATGGGGTGTACCCATGACAGGTATCTGTCACCCCAGCATGCTCCACCTATGGTTGTGTGAAGGTGTAGCACAATATAGTGTGTGGCTCACTGTGACATACATACCCAATGCTGGAACACATCCATTATACATCACTTCGACATACCATTAATAGGTCTCATCCATATGTAAACTAACTGAGTTACCCATTTGATCACAGTATGGAGTAACAGCTGTAGTACAGTCCACATACAAAACACCATAACACATGTACAAATCCCAGATGCCCAACTGGTAAATGCAGTGACTGTCGTGCATGTTCCCGGTCCCACGTCCTGCAAGGGATGTAACATAATCCTGAAGGCACGAATAATGCATGTTGGATGCAGGTCATCAGATCATGTTTAGCACATGTTAGCTAGAATATGCATTGCCCAGTGCTGGTAAGCGTCATTTAAATATGACTATATGGATATGCGTGAAACAGGGCTAAGCTTCTCTGAATATCGTGGAGATCACGGTCAATGATGTCCAGAACAGGTGAAACCAGCATTATTCACCCCTGTACTAATAGTGCCTGCTCTGAAGGGTAAAATGACCACAGCCAGGAGTAGAACACGCAATCATGTACACAATCACCTAACACTAAGCTACCCAAGATGTACCAACGGCAGATGTGTAATGTGACAGGTTCAAACACAAACGTGCGGAGTCCAGGTAACAGTATACACTGACATGTACACAATGAAAGGTGTATTCTGCCTGTCACTCTCTCTGTCATAGATATATATATATATATATATATATATATATATATATATATATATATATATATATATATATATATATATATATACATATACATAATAGAGATAGAAAGGGTGATAGAGAGATATATGTTGATATGTATGGATTCACCTATATCTGCAAATATGTAGATAGGTCAACGACATATACACAACCATGGAGGTACAAATAAATAGGATACCACCAACTATGGAATGTGTCACATACCGACACGCAGAATCACGAGGCTGAAAGACCGAAAGAACACAGTACCAGAACACTAGAACCGTGTGTAATATTATCACGATATTGAGGGACATGTAGTTATCGCTGCCGGTGTTGCGGTCCACTAAGGTACTGTGTTCAACTGTGTTTGTGATTGCCGTAGTCTGTGTATGTGTGTGTTGAGGGTGCCATGTGTGTTTCTGTGGGACTGTAATGTGTGTGTGTGTGTGTGTGTGTGTGTGTGTGTGTGTGTGTGTGTGTGTGTGTGTGTGTGTGTGTGTGTGTGTTTGCATCGCGTGTCTGTTAGTGCTAACTCGGAGGTAGATCATTACAATAGGTGTGGTTATAGCTGGCTGTAGGCATACGGTTACCACCTGTCCCACTTTAAGAGGGACAGCCCCTCCCTGGGCAGTTGTGTCCTGACAAAAAATATTAAAAAGGGCAAATGTCCGAGATTGTAAGACATAATTATGTCCCATATATTATGAAATAGTTGCATTAAATTGTTATGCCTGTATCTAAAAAATGCAAATGTTACATGAAGCATGATAAGTAGCTAGAGTGCTACAAGAATAAGTATGTATTCAGGATAAAAGTATGTGCTATCCTGTGTACTGACCATGGGTTTGTGTTGGTCTGTAAACACCGATGTGTGTCCTGCAAATGTCCCACTATGGCCATTTGAAAAGGTGGCAAACCATGCCAAAGAGGTTCAGTCACCAACGCAACTGCAATGAGTGCAAATATCTGTGACAGAAATACACGGGACAGCTGTCAGTTAGTAACATTCCTTTACATATTGCTGTATTTCTGGAGGTATGGAAGTATCAATCTCACCTGCATACTATATAGAAACCAATTAACAATGGCCCAATGTATAAGCTCGTAATAACCATAGTTTCAGTCTACTAACTGATAGGTTTTCAATTAGGGAAGGTGCCCACACACATATATGGAATAAGTAGAAATGCAGTCCCCACAAACCTGTATATGCTATGTACATCCACCTACATCTCCCACACACGAAACAATAGCAATACAGACTGTAATAACATCACAAACATCCACTCATTCAATTACATCTGCAGAAGCGTTAACATACCTTGTGAGAGACACATTTGTAAAGGCGCCATGTGAAATCGTAGCTGTTGTATAATGGAACAGACGGCGATGTTACAGGTTTTGTCTGCAATAGTCCCTTATCAGACGGTTGAGATGACAGGTACACTCACATGTAGAACCACATACTCTAGCCGTCACAATGTCTCTATGTCTCTACAAACAGTAGTTGCAATTCCACACAACAAAACATATACAGGCCGCCTCCCCGAAGGTAGGGCAAAAGGGCAACGCCCAAGTGGAGAATTCAATTATACCCCACTGTTGCCATGTAATTGGTGAATGGAGTAGCTGCACAGCTGATGTGCATGTAATAATTTACTCAGGAACACCAATTGGTGGCAGGAAACCACATGTTACAGGTATCAACGTATATAAGGATAACTTGCGAGACATTCAAACTGTATGCTCATACCATAGAACCGTTTAAACAGTAAAGGTGTCACAGAGATATTTACGAAAGTTCAGAATGCTAACAAGATATGTAGAACACTCAGTATGTTAGTGTATGTATGGCCTGTTTTGTATTAATTAAAAGTGTCTGCAATGCATAAAGTGGGATAGGGTATTATATAGTGATGTCGTGCTGAGCATAGTGATGCTTGTAGAAAATGTGTGTCCTGCTGTGGGCCACAAGGTAAACATCAAAGCACCACAAGGGATGCTACATGAGGGCTTTAAACAGAACAATTCCACACCACCCGCCGTCAGTGGTAGGGTATGTCCAACAAGTACGTGCCATAGCAGGGGATAGTTTATGTTGATATACTGTCACAGTAGGCATGTGTATGGGCATATAACAACAATAACATGCCTAAGGTGGTCATGCTGTGCAAGTATGCTTTGCATTATGGGATAATATGTAAAATATGCATAATGTACAGTATTGTAGGTAGATATGTCAGATATTCTACACAGCATAACAGTTATATCATGCCAACAAAAGGTATCATATATTAGCATGTACAATACACAATAAAAGGATACATATGGCTTGTAGTCACGGGACACTGTAACAGCATAATAGCTAATCAAAATGGAAGAGCTACTCAATTAGCTATGCACAAAGGACATGTAATAGCTTCACAGGTTCATAGTGAGGTACTGTGCTGTCTGGCAAGTCTATGTGTAAGCCCAACTACAGTGTTTACACTGGCAGCACCTCTCTAGGGTAGTGTCCTGTCTGTGAACAGCAGAGCTATGTGTTACCTGCACCTCTGCACAGTACAGCCACTGCAGTGATCCCTGGTGTACATGTGTATCTCCCATCCACCAAGCGAGGTATCTCATAAACAGGGCTACTGAGTCTCCCTGCGTGATGTACATAGGAATCATGTTCCAAAGCATGGTGAGTATCTGGTTTGGGAATGTAACCCTCAAGCACATCCCACTCATCGTTGCATTTGTGCACATATCCATGAGCATGTTGCTCTCAGTTACTTTTGTTTATGTCGCTTATGTGGAGTATATCCATGAATATTATTGTGGACATGGGCCCTGTATGTTCAGCAGAGGTCACCCCTGAGTATGCAGTATGCAAATGTGTACAATCGTGGTGTCCATAGTTCTGCCGCATACGTCAACCTTCGGAGCTCAATAATCCTCATGGTGTGTTAATGTTGTGGTATGTAAAGCCATTGCTGTTCTGTAAGGTACACCCTAAATGGGGTGTTGTACCCTTGAATGTGTGTATACGTCAGGAGTTTAGAGGTACAATGGGTGCCATTGTTCCAGCTACAAACCCAGTACAGATAAGGGTGGGCACGTAGAAGGATATCCACGCCACATTGACAATATGGTTATCAAAGGAGTGGGTGCTACATATGTGTGTACTAAGATCCCGTATAATGTCACATGTATGTAGGGGACTACCACCTATGTGATAGTCAGTGGGTGATTGGTGTAATCCAAAGGGGATGTTCATGCACCATGTGTCATGCAGCTTGAGGCCATGTTATCGACATCAGGTATCCATCACAGTGACACCCTTATGGAGGGAGTCTGTATTAGCTGGTGGATCAATCATGGCACCTTGTATGTAGTTGTCTGGAAACCTAGTCAGGGAAAGTCCCTCTGTGCTAGCCTGTACCTTAGGGAAGCATATACCGAACATGAAGGGCCCTATGACGGAGGACTGTGGTATGCCAAGTGTAACTGAAATACAGTAGGTATTACGGTATGCTACCCTCATTGTGTGGGTGCTGTCCGAGAGCCACTTTGCATAACATCCTGAGACATAGGGGTCAATGTGCAGGTGGATGGGTATGTTGTCAATACCAGAATGGAGAACAGTGCTGAAAGCCAATGAGAGGACAATGTAGGCTGTGTGGACCCCCTTACCGTCATTATCTACCCTGGTAACTGTATCAAAGGAGTCCACCAGGTGTAGGAGCCATGGTCTGGCCCTAACAAGTCCAACCTGGGTGGCATCAAATGTCTGGAGCCCACCAATGTCTCTGTGAATGACTTCTATGATGATGTGCCCCATAGCCTTGCAGAACAGTCCAGTCAGGCATATAGGGCAATAGTCCCTCTGGTTCATTGTGGCGCCACCTGTGTGGAGTGTGATAACTGTTGCTGTGTGCCATTCAGGGGCCACAATGTCTGATACAAGGCTATTATTGTATCTGGTGGCCAAGTGGGGAGACATGTCGTTCTGAGGTTTGTGTAAATCACAGCCTGGGATGTTGGACGGTCACATGGAGTCTGTGTTCCAGGCCTTAGAGAGTGCAGGTTGGAACTGTGTAATTGTGACCGCAGGGACCCCACAATGTTCCTGCATGGATTATGACCCTGTAGGGAGTGAGAGGGTGTAAAGTTAGCATTGAACCCATCCGCCAGGATGTTGCCAACATCACTTAGTTCTGTAATGTTCCTGAGCAACTGTTGTATGTCAGAGCAGATGTGGGTATTGCCAATGACTACTCACATACCTCCATAATGCTTTGTGGTACACCCTGGAAAGTGTTGCAGTAATGTTTACGTAGCTAGGTTTGGAGGATGTGATAAGAGATCCCGGAGCCCTACTGAGGCTGACCAGTAAGTTACCCCACCCATGGGATTGTACTCCACTTTGCAACAGCCTCCACCTTTTGTTGTACATTATGTCCATGGAACTGGACCCCCAGAGTGGCATCTGTTATCTGGTGGGTACCATCATGGCTCTGTTTGGAATAGCATGATCCATGCAGTCGTGTAAGTGCTAATGTAGTGCACTGGGGTATGTTTCAGCATTTGCATGTGCATTGTCCATCTGCACGGGTGTCATGACGTTTACTACTGTTGTCATAAGACGTCTGTAGTAGGCATTGTACTAATCTTTTACTGTGTATGCCATGAAGGGGTGTTGCCGGGATGTGGATAACAAGGGTGATTAGCATATGTTCGGAAACTACCAACGAGGGGATAACCCCAGGTGTGGAACACCAGTGACATGTTGGTAATGTCAATGTCTAGGATATTGTTGGTCTTGGTGGTGGTGTGTATGGGTTGATCCAGCCGAGTGGAGGTTATGAATCTCGGACAGCATTGGCCTAATGTGTCAGTACATGAGTAGCTATCCCAGTTAAGTGTGGGGTAGTGTCAGTCGCACATCAGTAATACCTGTCTGAACCCTACTGTCCAGTACACCAAGAAATGAGGGCCGGTAACCGTGGGGTATGTTGTTGAATCCGTAGCATGTTACAATGTGTATAGCAGTTCTGGCCACAGTTAGTTGCACGTGGAGCACCTCTGATGCATTGTGCTAAGTAACCAGCCAGGAGGTGTGTACGACATAGTGAAATATGGACACACCTCAGCCGTGGGTGTTCTCGTCCAGGTAACAGACTGAAAGGTGTGGTCTGCGTATAACCTGTCAGTGCAGGTGTGCTCTGCGGAGCCTAGAGGCAGGTCCCAGTCACTGCAGAGATATTGAAGTGGTCCATTATAAGGAGTGCCTTGCCTGCATGTGTCAGAGATGATGTCAAGCATTGAGTCACATGACCCCATGTTTTGCTTGCCTGTTCCCGTTCTGGTAGTGAATGTTATTGGAAACTGTGCAAGACAGGCAGTATAGGAGCAGCAAGAGCCTTACATGTTATCTGTACTCCCAGGGCTGACAGGTGCAGGTCATCTGTGACAAAGCATCGTGTTTTGTTGACCATGTCATTCAAAGTGGACAGATACTGGATGCCTGTGGAATGACAGCAGAAGCATAGGTAACTGTTGAAGTGAAACAGTCAGTCGTTGTACAGTGGTATCTAGTCTGGATAAATGCAGAATGCTCCCCAGGGCTTGGCCGATACCTTCTGTACTACAAGACTGGAGAGCTATTGCATGTCCCTGCACATGTAGTCTGGGAAGTTACATTTCAGGGCAGTCACACTAACATGGAGAATGACAGTCAAATTGTACCTGGTGAGGTGTGGCATGGGTGCATAAGTTATGTTGCAGAACCAGTTACCCGACAGCTAGATGTAAGTGACTATCGCCTTGTGTAGCCTGCTGAGTGGGACATCATTGTGACCGCCTACAGAGTCACCTATGACTGGTGTGTTGGGTATGTTATAACACCCTATTGGTTGTATTTGATGGGCACACATGAGTCTGTGGGCTGTAAGTAATTGTTGTTGTGTTTGGTGATGGGGGCGGCCTCTGGTGCCTACACAGAGTATGGAGAGGTCCTGCAAATGTCATACTCATACTATGTGTGGCCTGTGGTGGTGGAGATCTTGTGAGACTATGTGATGAGTGGGGTGTGTTGCAAATGTTACACATCCCCACATGAATGTCAGGGTCAGTCTGGGTTGGTGAGAGCATTACCCCCAGCATGGCTACATATGTGCATCTCCCACAGGCTGTAGTGTTGTATGTTGGGAGGTGAACATTGACTGTGTACATGAGACAATTGCTCTATTGCCACATGTTCACCATATTCATCATATAGACAGGCAATAGCACTGGTACGTGACAGTTGGATGTGCCTGTATATTCAACCATGTCTCACAAGATATGTGAGTTACGTGTGTACAACAGCTGTTGTACTGTAAGCAAGCTGGAAATGTAAGGACAGACAGTGTACTTGTAAGAAATGAGTTGTAATGGGTACTATAGTAATTAGTAGCTCATGAAGTGCTCACAAGTTCTGAAAAAGTGCTGAGCATGAATATGTAATACAGATAGGGTGTTGGATAATATCAGCCCACTGCAACCCACAAGTGGAGACGACAGTCATAATTGGAGGCACTGCACTATTATCCTGCTGAGTATGGTCTGCAAGTCTATGAACCTTTATCAACGTAGATGTTAACAGTACAAAAGTAGATAACAGTACGGATGATTTCACACTGCATAGCATACCTGTGACATGTCACAGGACATCATCCCCCATACCGTGTTCTAGCTACACTGAGTATACTAGATGTACCTTTGTATGTTACAGGAGTGTTCTACCAGTGGCCTGTTGACAGAATCGACATTACAAAAGGTGTCAGAGTGACATGTGCACATCACACCAGTGGCAGCTACAGTAAAACAGGGTTAATGTTTTGTACTCCCCCCTCATTGTAGCCCTTACCACACAGACAAATGGGAGGCATCTGTATATGTAAGGATGTGAATGGCCATGACCTAGGTGCAATAGCTGTCTCAGTGTTGTGGACAACATACAGAATGGGCTTTGTGGGTGAGGTGACATATGTGCACAATCTGACAGCTGATAATAAGTATTTTCACCACTAGGTGAATAACCCTGTACCCATTAACTACCACCTAGGCAGCGGTCAACATTATGGACACTGTGTAAGGGATGGTGCTGTGCAGTTCACCTCCCTGAGTTGGTGACATCTGCAGGCCTATTAGGTAGTCATACTAGGCACCCATGTCATGACAGGGTGCCATCCATGAGCATGGAGATAATTGGACAGGCATACTCAGCACTCAGGTGACCAATATCGGATCACATATCACCTTTAAGGGGTATTGGCCATGCGTGGATGGGAGATACCAGCCTTCACAGTCCTCACCTCCACTATGTAGCATGCTAGCTACCTTGCATAAAGACATGTGCTACACTGTGATGTTGGACATGCTACACGTACATATCCTGATCTGAAAGACATACGTCATGGACAGCCACCATCCTAATACAAGGATCGCCACATGTTGGACAGATCCCTGTGCCATATATGTTACATACTCCCTGTCCATAAAAGCTGCACATGTCATCTCTGTCATACGTGGTGTGATGACCACATGGTAGATGTATTATTAATTGTCTGGATCAGTAATGTGGCACTGATGCACCTCACGGTGGCAAAATGGCTGTCAGATACAGCTAGGAAACCTTGCCCGTACATGCTATCATTGATAACTATCCCTGCAAATGACGTCCAGCTAGCCATTGTCCCATGTCTATCACATGTGCAACACAGGTGATCCGTGGCAGGATGTTGAACTGTTGTACAGTGCCATGTAGATGTATATGGCAAAACACATGCATGTAAAGGTTCTGTGCGTATGTGTGCATTGTCACTGCTCTTGTCCATTAAGGCAAAGTATGTGTTGATATGTGACATATACACAGCATCAAGGTCAACAGCATCACTGTGGACACATCCAGGCATGTGTTGATAGGTAAGAACACCAGTACAGGAAAACAGACATGCCCACATCAAGAGAGCATTCACATGGAGTATGAACAATGTAATGAGGTGACACACATATATGGTGATGATATCCAATGCATAACAGGTGTTACATGTGTGTGACACAAACATGTCAGTCAGGTCAGTGGTATGATGATTTGGAAAGATAACTGTGCAGATGTACTAGATTTAATACAAATGTATGTGCAGCTGTATCTCTGTACATCTCTGTGATACTGTGACTTGTCACCATCATTATGTCTTCCAGGTAATGCTTCATTCACGCCTGCTAGTGTACAGCTGCCAGGAGGATGATGTCCTCATCCCATACCTCCATGAGAGCTACGAGGTGTTGTTCAGCCATGTGCCACAGCATGCCCAGCAGCATGATGACCTGTGGCAGGACCTTCACAGGAGGGTTAATGATGTGGGTGGCCATAACCACACCTAACTGCAGGTGTACAGACACTGCACGGACTTGATACGACATGCGAAACAGTGTGCCACTGCAATCGCCAGAGAACAAGGTGGAACAGGTGGTGGGCCACCAACCCAGCCCCCACTCACACCCACCGAGGAGCTACTGGCCAGCCTGGGGACACCCTCAGAACAGCATCCACAAACACTAGCTGCCATCTTGGAGGTGGGTGTCTCCAAACCAATGAGCCTGGAGTTAAGTTACTACTGCACATATGCCTATTATATCCCATTTAGTTGCATATGTCACTGTACAATATGTAATGTAACATCATATGCAAGGTATGTTTACACACATGCTGCATACTACAGTATGCTACTCTGTGTATGCACTCATGTGCATACTATATGCTATTGTGCAGGCAAATATGTTAACATGCACAGTGCACTCTGTGGCTGTCTTACAGTCATGGATAATGTTCAAACTGCTGTGTCACCCCTATACAGGTACCTCTGGTGTGCCGCACAGACATCTGTCTGTTGCAGGTGAGATTGTCATCAGTATCACGCATGTTAATGCATATATCTAATCGCCATGTGGCCAGTTAACACATGTACACATGATGCATGGTCCAGTCACGATATACAGGTCATATCTCCCATCATTCACACTGGCTACCCATGTGCAATATATACAAATGAAATGAAACACTGACATGAAACCACAGTATCTGTCATTGCTACGTGTGTGGACAGCTGTGCATACAATGGTGAAGGTGTTGTTCAATGTAGGCATATGTACCATACATTGGAACAACACATGTGTGGTACGCAAACAGTGCCATACAGTGAGCTGGGATATGGGCAGCCCACAGGAGTCACCATTGTGTTATATGCCCCTGCAATGGGTGCACACATTGTGATGTGCCATCTGACATGTCCCAGACATGTAGTGTTCTGGTTGCAATATTGTCACACTATCCCATAACACATACCCCACATACCAAACATACAACCCATTGTCTGCATAGCCCTGAGGATGGTGACATATCTGACATCTATGAGTGTATGTCATATGGAACTACACAGACATGTGAGATAGACAGCCATCAGAAACATTTGGCCAACACATGTTCACATATGGCCATGGAGGATGGCCAGAGACATGTAGCCGCACAGTAGATGTGATATGTATACTCCCTGTTGCACATTGTCCACACATGGTCCAAATATAGCCTTAGTTGACTGATTATACAGTTGATGTGGTACAGTGGACATCCTAAAAGCCTGTGCACAGCTAGTGGAGGTGTCACGTAAGTCGACCATATAAGATGTGTTGAACATCACGACTGTGTCATAGCATGACAGTAGTCACCTGTACAGTTTCCACAGATATTGACACCACATCAGGCCACAGACACCATACATTTCCCTTGCTGCTGTAGGACATCACCATCAGCCATGCACCTCATGTGTGTGGTACATCAATATCATGTGGGACATGGTGTATAGACAAGTCTGCCATGTGTGGACATGGTTGCCAGGCAGCTAAGACTCTGTAGTTGTGCAGGGGTGTCATCCGTAGGTCTTCCAGTTACTTGTTACATGACACAGCATGGTTTGGTGTGTATACACCTCAGCAACGTGGGTCACAATCCACAGTTATGTCATGTGTATGCACGCAGTTATGGCTATGCAATGTGTGCATATTACACACTGTATAGCAATATAGATGCCTCATGATGCCATGCAATGGCACAGTGTCTGTACTTCACACTGTATAGCAATGTAGACACCTCACACTACCCTTCCATGCTCATGCACATTTGCTAAACGTGCATTCTATCTGTAGGGCATACAGACAACACTGCAATGTGATACCCATTACAATGCTGTACATGTGTCAGGTCACCATTGTGTCAGACATGTATGCATGTCAAAGCACACGTCAGCAGATTACATGTCAGGGTCACTTCAGCCATGTGTACTGTTAAGCTGTGCTGGTCCACATGGTGTATCACAGAGATGCATGCTTACTACCATGATTGTCTGAACTGCATGGCTACTGATATGACACCTGCTTGCTGTTGTGTGCAACCCAGGGAGGTATGCTAACTACCACTATTAATGTCTGAGCTGCATGCCGTCTGCTGTATCACATGCATGCTGCATGCCATCTGTCAAATCACATGCATGGTTTGTCTGTGTGTGTGTGTGTGTGTGTGTGTGTGTGTGTGTGTGTGTGTGTGTGTGTGTGTGTGTGTCTGTATGTGTGTGTGTGTGTGTGTGTGTGTGTGTGTGTGTGTGTGTGTGTGTGTGTGTGTGTGTGTGTGTGTGTGTGTGTGTGTGTGTGTGTGTGTGTGTGTGTGTGTGTGTGTGTGTGTGTCTGTTTGTGTGTGTCTATTGTAATGTAGAGTCTTTCTTTGCATTCACAGGTGATGTAGGTGCATTACCCTCCTGCGGGCCGTCTAATGTTAGTGTCCCCACAGATACTAGCAGTGATGAACATATGCATGAGGTGCAGGCAGGGTTGTCAGGGACTGAATCTGTGCCAATGATTGCCATCCCAACTGTGTCCCCCTCTTTCCTGCACACAGTTTTCATGCCAACTCATACCCCATCACCAGTGGCCATAGAGGGAGGACAGTCAGCATGTGTTAGCTTGGAACAGGAATGTGTGGTGGCTACAGAAGGTGTGTCTCCACACCATGGTGTCAGTGTAATGACAGCAGATGTGCCACACATGCATGTGGCCAGTGGTGCTCATAGGAGGACCTCTGGCAGACATGCACCTGCAGGACAGAGTGCAGCAGCTGGTGTCACCAGACGCATGTTCCAGACTGTAATGGCAGCACAGGCATGTGCTGAATGGCAGAACAGAGAAGGGCAGAAGCTTCAGAGAGCTGCTATCCGTAATCTAAATGACAACATCCAGGCATTGTCAAATGCTCAACAGCAGATTGCTGATGTTCTGGACAGGTGATTGCGTGACATCGTCAGAATCCTTGACCGTGGCATGGCAATCCATGAGCGTAAGCTGTCTGTGCTGGAACATCTGGTAGGAGTGAGGCGTAGGTCATGTGGACGTAGCCCAGTTACACCACCTAGTGCAGGTCAACGTGAATGAGCCACCTCACATGCCCTCTCCTGCAGTGCTGGTAGCAGTAGCAGTGTAGCTGGTGCTGTGCTGTCCACACCAGGACACAGCAGGCCATGTGGACATGATCCTGGACATTCCCAGTGAGGACACGGTTCCAGTGGACAAGTGTCAATAGACAGTAGCCAATCTGTACCTCCGCCTGGTAGTGCCCGTACAACCACTGGCAGGCATAGGTCACGTGGCCTTGGCCGGACACAGTGAGCTGTACATCCTGGTCTGTACATTCTGGAGCTGTCAATAATACCCCATGTAGGCCTGGCAGAAGGCAGAACTGTGTGCACTCATACACGCACACAGCAAAAACATCTGTAGGGCACCGCAACACCCACATGCATAACGACCACACATGTCTAATCAGATCACCTGCCCTTACCCACACACATGATGTCATCCACTGGTGCAGCCTATGCCCCTGGCAAACATTATCACCCTGTGCATATGATGATGCCTATGCCGCATCCCTGTCATCCACACCATCGGTGCAGGGACATGCTCAAATGGTCTGATGGACAGGGTGAACAGAATAGTGAGAGAAGTGTATATTACATTAGTTGTGTACTGTTGACATGCACCAGACATACCATGTAGTACAGGTTTATAATGCATTGTTATATGTTCATGTATGTGTCTTGGTAACAACAGTAACAGCATGTTGGTAATGATGTCCTGGTTCCCTCCTTATGGTCTACTTGCATGTGCCAACAAGTAGCAGTGTTTGCAGTTTCCCATGTGTAAATGTGGAGTACTCACAGCCATGTATTGCAATGCCAGCATGCTATACATAGCCTCAACCTGACTGTTAGAAAGGCTACCTTACCACAGATGTCCACACATCTACTGATCCAGAAGCATGTGGGCTGTTTAATAGGCTACAGTGGCTAGAAATGTGACATCCATACCAGGTCACATCACAGCTATGTTGACATGGTGCGGGGGGTTTACACAGCAGTCTGGCCGATGATAATGTTAGAGGCCACTTGATAGCACGAGGCCTCACTGTGTAGCAGTAATACCCTGTCACATTACAGGATGAAAACACACACAGACATACACAGAAACACACAGTAACATGCCCACACTCATGGGGTCAACAACACTATAACGCACACTCGATAGTGTTGAGGTGAGGACCCCTGCCTATGTGGTAATCACCCCCACTGTACTGTGCACCCACACGATGCGACACAGAGAATGAACATGTACATGTAGCCAGTAAGGCTGAGACCGATAGCATCAATAGGGTAGTAGACTGCATCACCATGAGCGTTTAGGGATCCTGTCTGTTCTGTATGGTAGCATACACCCTCACTCCATGCACCAGACAGCCATACATACACACACACACACACACACACACACACACACACACACACACACACACACACACACACACACACACACACTGTAGAGTCCACAAATGCCATTCACATACAGATAGCTGACATGTGTGTGATACACACACCACCCCTGCCTATGTCACGCTTTCCACACTGTAGTATGTACAGATCTCTACAACAGTGTACAGGGGTGTGTAACAATTGG
Organism: Protopterus annectens; assembly: GCF_019279795.1. Lineage (NCBI taxonomy): Eukaryota > Metazoa > Chordata > Ceratodontiformes > Protopteridae > Protopterus > Protopterus annectens. The sequence continues at coordinate 1,959,224,409 of NC_056733.1, forward strand.
GATGTATTCCCCACCATATGTGGCATATATGGTCACACAAGCAAACACACATGGCAGTAGTGTGAATGATACACCTGCTATATGATGATATGTCTGACAGACATGCAGCAGTATTGGCCGCATTATGTGTACCAACGCTACCTTTGGCAATTGTGCTGCTATATGCACACGGGAGGATGTAAGTGTTACAGGTGTCAAGTGACTTACAGTCAGTAACACCCTGACCGCAGTGTAGGTTTTATGTCTTCACCATCAAGTAACAGTAACATAGCATACTGTTTGCACATGTAATGGTAGGATGGCTTGTGACACACCTGTGAGCCGTCCTCGGCAAACATCCATCTACAAAGGTGGATCACCACTATATGTACACACATCCATCCATACCTGATGTACATCCTACAGTACTGTCAGTATTTCACCATATACAGGTGTCAATGATGGGGCTGCATTTCAACTGCATGTTGTAGTTAGGCACAGATGAATTACATACATCAGCTACTTCACATGCATGGTAGCTGCATGCACACCACTACATGTACATGTGTGTTGGTCCTACATGCCTGCCATGTAGCCATGTCTGTATGCATTGCAATTGGTGGACATGTGTGATGACATACATAACACATGGACTGTTGTATGATATGATGGGTATCATGGGTAATTAGTACAGAGGGAATGTTTCCTCAGTCAACATTGCTACCTCATGTACTGTTAGCATTCAACAGCCATGGACCTACCTTCCATGTGCATGCGTGTGATTGCTGTAGCCACTTGTCTGCACGGAGGACAGCAAAAGCTATGCTATGTACATATGTGTTGTGTGTGTGGTCCATGCACATATCCACTGAGATTACATGTATGACATATCCAAACATGTGTGTTCTTTGGTGTACAGTGACAGTCATCTGTCACAGCTGTGTAAGACTCAGTGCCCCTGTTACCTGTAGAGCCGACCTGATTATGTACAGTAGTATCATTGCATTCCATAACACATGATGGAACCCTGTCAGTACATGTGTAGTCTGCACAGTTGCTGTAGACCTATGTACAGTCCACTGGTCATGAGTCACACGGTGTTGTGGTAATGTATGGATGTGTGTTGCTGATCCAAGGACATGGTGATGTCTGAGGGCTACATAGTAGAATGCGGCATTTACCTCTGTGATCTGCACCTGAGACATCTGTGATGGCTCTTTAGTGTCTACTGGTCAGTACATGTGAGTGGCCTTCATGTACGTGGGGGGCAATAACACCATACTGTGCCCTTCCGTGTTTAGAGTCTGTGTGCATGCAAGACATCCCTTTGCTACTGCTAAGTGTGTGAGCATGCCCTGTATGCTGTGGTGTAGATGGACACACAGTACACTCCAAACTGTGGCCTTCCGTGTTTAGAATACATGTGCATGCAAGACAGCCCTTTGCAACTGCTAAGTGCGTGAGCATGCCCAGTACGCCATTGTGTAGACGGATACACAGTACATTCCAAACTGTGCCCTTCCGTGTTTAGAATCTGTGTAAATGCAAGACAGCCCTTTGCAACTGCTAAGTGTGTGAGCATACCCAGTACAGCATTGTGTAGATGGACACACAGTACATTCCAAACTGTGCCCTTCCGTGTTTAGAATCCATGTGCATGCAAGACAGCCCTTTGCAACTGCTAAGTGCATGAGCATGCCCAGTACACCATTGTGAAGATGGACACACAGTAAAGTCCAAACTGTGCCCTTCCGTGTTTAGAATCCGTGTGCATGCAAGATAGCCCTTCACTTCTACTAAGTGTGTCGCTTCTGCTAAGTGTGTGAGCATGCCCAGTATGCCGTTGTATAGACGGACACACAGTACATTCCAAACGGACGTGTGATACTAAGTGTGTGAGTATGCCCAGTGACAGCTTGTGTCGGTGATGTGCCTCTGTGTATGGGAATGGCCATTGACATCCTGTATAGCGATGGTGGTCATCCAGGCAACAGATGTCCATATCCCACATCAGGATGGATTCCTACATTCAACACACTGGTTGACTGTCTTGAAGGGTGTACTGTCTGTGGCATGTCTCGTATCTATGCAGTGTTGTAATAGTGCTCCGTAGATAGGCAGTTGTCCTGCTCACACCACTGCCGTGTGTTTGGCTACGTCTACCTTGGGACAGTAATATGCTTTTAGACTGCTCACTCTCTATACATTCCCTATCGGCGTCTTTGCCTTTGCGGATAATGTCATCCACCTAGAAGTATGCCTCTGGGAGTGTTGTGTTCCAGTAATCTCAGTAGCGCGTTCTGTAACTGCGTAATGCTGTAGTGTGATAAGGTAGTTAGGTGTATGTTCGACTCCCAGCCCTGCCAAGTATGTGTGTGTGTGTGTGTGTGTGTGTGTGTGTGTGTGTGTGTGTGTGTGTGTGTGTGTGTGTGTGTGCCTGTGTGTGTGTGTTTCCAGATGCCTGGGGACAGAGTAATGCTTTTAGATGGCTCACTCCACATACATTCCCTATCGGCGTCTTTGCCTTTGCGGATGATGTCATCCACCTAGATGTATGCCTCTGGGAGCAGGGTAGGGCCTAAAGTCATTGCAGTGTATCAGTAATCTCGATAGCGTGTTCTGTAACTGTGTAATGCTGTAGTGTGATAAGGTAGTTAGGTGTATGTTCGACTCCCAGCCCTGCCAAGTGTGTGTGTGTGTGTGTGTGTGTGTGTGTGTGTGTGTGTGTGTGTGTGTGTGTGTGTGTGTGTGTGTCTGTGTGTGTTTCCAGCTGCCTGGGGACAGAGTAATGGTTTTAGATGGCTCACTCCCCATACATTCCCTATTGGCGTCTTTGCCTTTGCGGGTGATGTCATCCACCTAGATGTATGCCTGTGGGAGTGTGGTGATGCTAGAATTCGGTAGCGCATTCTGTTACTGCATAATGCTGTAGTGTGGTAGACTAGACAGGTAGGTGCTCGATTCCAAGGCATGGCAGATGTGTGTGTTTGGCAGTTATACAGTATGTGTTGGTATCTGTGGGTGGCTAGCTGCGGGATGTGTTCTGTGTGTTTTGTTACTGACCTATATAGTGTCCACAGCCTGCATATTCTGCCAAGACACTGGGTTGTCAACACATACATTCACCAATTGGTCTGGTGAGTAACTGTCAGCAGCCCTACTCTTACCCTTGATACGGTCTTACCCGTGTGACGCAACATAACACACGTGCTTTGATAGTAACAACACTACATGATGCAGGTGGCACATGTAGTTTCCTTTTCATTCCTGTCTTATGCATTGCTGTCACGTGGTCCGCTGTTGTGATATAACTGCCATATCTACATATGTGTGTACATGTATATGTGTGTATATGTATATATATATATATATATATATATATATATATATATATATATATATATATATATATATATATATATATATATATGTCCATATATATATGTATACAAATAATATATATGATATATGTAGATGTAGAGGTGGACATAGATGTGAACATATATGTCTGGGGACATCAGCACTATTGAATGTTTGTGCCGGATGATCTGTACGTGATAACCTGGGATATATGTATATCTACCATGGCGTGCTGGTAATGCACATCATCTGTAGTGTGCAGGGCCACGGGTTGTAGTCATGTAGACACCGGTTATTCTGTTGCTGGGAAGACCATGGGACATCGAATATGGTGTTAGTAAGGCACCTGTTGCCAGTTCTGTATGGATATGAGTGACACTGAGCAGTGGTTGTTAATTTGTAGGTTCGGTATGGGTCATACAACTATTCATTAGAAGACTATACTATGCAGATGAGGTTGACTATAGTGTATCACATTTATCACCAGGGTGTACTTGTGTGCTGCTGGTCCCTGGAGTGCATGTGTGTAGTCAGTCGGGTGCAGATCTCGAATATAGTTGACAGCATGGGAGGGGGGGTCAGGCATACTGTGCGTACATTGCAGAACTATGCCTCGGGAGTGATCCTGCCTTAGCACAACTAAGCTAGGGGTGTGTCTATACCTGCCTGGTGACATTGGGATGGATGACAGCACTGGTGGGGTAGTCAGGGTATACAGGCTGCACAAACAGGTGTTGATCAGCACAATCAGCAGATGACTTGGCCAGCCCGCACATGAACAGTATGGTAATGTGAGCAAGCAGCATACACACAGGTTACGTCTGCACTCTACACCACCGGTGTATACCTGTGGGGACATTTCATGACATAGTCCAACCAAATGAGACGGGCTGCAGCAGGCAACATATGCTAACATGTGCAGGTGGATAGGGCAGTGAAGATGTGTATGCTGCCAAACAACCCTTACTGGGGTGACATAAGACTTTATAGACCAAGGGTGAATTACCAGGGGCTACATGGGCTGGGGATGGTGGAGCACTATGGGGTGGACAGAGACCTCCTACATCAGCTTGTTGACCTGTGCCTGCCACACCTGACACATAAAACAGGCAGAGGGAAACACATCACAGTGGATAACATGGTATGTGTTGGCCTAGGTGTACTAGCCACAGGTACCTCATACAGCACAACTGGGGATATCATGGGTATCTCACAGGCATCTGCATCCAGAATATTGCACCAGTTCACAGACGCCATGTCAACACATGCTAGTGAGCACGTACATGTCCTCAACACACGTGATTAGTAGACCAGCAATATGCATCTGTTCAACCACATGGATGACAACCCTGGGGTACTGGGTGCTATAGCCTGCACACACATACACGTTGTAGCACCACCGGATGAGCAGAGTAGGGCCTAAAGGCATTGCAGGGGCATACCCTCCAACAGCCAGGCCATATGCGATGGCCAGGGCATGAGACTGAATGTGTGTGCTGTCTGCCCTGGAAGCTATGATGTGTCCGATATATGGCTTCTGACACAACTGTAGCACACCATTGCCAATATGGACATCCCCTACAGTCTCCTAGTGGGGGATGCTGGGTAAACACTGGTGTCATGGCGGATGACACCCATCAGCAATGCACACACACCTGAACACTCACACCATACTGAGGCAGATGCACAGGCAAGACATATACTTGTGCATGTGTTTGGGATGCTCAGTTCACAGTTATGCTATCCGGACACATCCATTGGAGCTCTGCAGTATTCACAAGCTACATGCATACAAGTTGTTATGGTATTTGTTATGCTACACAATCTTATCCTGCAGTAACAGTTGCAGCACGAATATCATGGGGCAGGGCCACACAGCCCAACACCACTGCCAAGGCTTGTACAGGCACAGTGTGACTTGGTGAAGGAACTACCTGAGCAGGGCACAGTTGGTGAAAGCCCGTGCACAGTATGACCTGCCCTTGGCAAAGAGGGAACACAAGGCATATGCACTGACACAGTAGGTACCCACGGATTTCCTCTCTCTGACCCGCACACAGTACAATGGATGCCAAACATGACACTACCTGTGCTTGGCCATGTATAGGAGGTGCACTATGTGCATCCGACATATTCAGCACTCCAGCACCATCCTCAAGTCTGGAACACACCCAAGGTATGTCTATTGACCTAACAAGTGGCAGTTGTATTAGAATGTGTAGTTACCCATTGCTATGGTATGTATGTGAGAATACAAGTGACTGTGGTGGCCAAATGTTAGGGTAGCAGACAGTACACATCCATAGTGGCACCATGATCTCTGTAGCACATACGGGGGTCACAATGGTAGCCTGAAGTACACAGGGTGTCCTAACCCACTGCAGATTATGGGCTGACCATTATGTGTGTCCATACAGCCCACACACATTCCATGCAGCTGGACAGATGTGGAACAATACAGACAAATGATATACGATGGCCTATGGATATGCCCAATGAATGACCCCAACCCCCTAAGACACACACAGACTACAGCAGGCCAGGCAGTTTGATGTAGGTTGTGTAAGCTAGGACATCCAACACCACTGTGCTGGTAATTAAAGCTGGGAACTGACGTACCCTGGTATCCCTCCAGCCAACATTTAGGTAGGTCCACACACTGACATGGAGTACCCAGCATACCAGTACAGTAGCGGCAGATGTGTACAACTGTTGGCTGTGCCCCCCATCAAACCTACACATGTGAGAGTCATGTGCACCACCCACGGTGCTGTGTAGGACTGTGGTTGTGGTTGGATGTCCCCCCCCACTATGCAGACATGTAGAAACTGTCAATGCCACATGACCATTAGCTACCCTGTAGACACAGCATGACACCTGTCTGTGTAGAGCAGAGGGGTCAGCAACACAGTACTAACTATCTGGACATGTGACACTTGCAATACAGTTGACCATACTTGTCATGCTCACACACATGACGGTATGATGGTAATGTCGGTCAACAACATGTGTAACAGTCATACTGGGCATGCTCACACACTGAAACACAGGACGGCCAGGCATGCATACACCAGTGGTCTGGACATATCTGCCAGTACATTGCTATACTGTTGGATATCTGCGCTGTATGGTGTGTGTGTGGTCTATTGTCTGTACATATGCCATGGTCTATTGTTAATTCATATGAGCTATGTGCACAGGGTACTGCTACCATCACGTATATAGGGCAGTTCTTTGTTTGCGGACAGGCTGACGCTTTTGGATACAGACTGGGTAAGGCACATTCCAGCAGGTGGGAGCAGTTGTACGTGGATTTGCACATTGTTAACCTCTGCTGACCTGTGGTCACAGCACATTATACACATTTAGACTCCACATTTCTTTGACAGTGCACTACTGGCATACTGGTAGACAAACACGCTTACAGCCGCTCACTCACCGACATTTCCGCTTACATTTGTTACTCACGCTGGGTGTGTGCGATGCCTTGTGATGCGTATTACATCGGACTACATGATTACAGTATCGGGTATGTGCAACCATTTTGCAATGGCAGGCCTTCGACTGTACGGACTCGGCAGCCTGTCCAGTGATGTAATCATATTATATGCGTGTTCTCATACATTCTGCTCCCATCTGCCTGATACATGGGAACCGATACTCTGCAATGCTGACATGTGACTTGAGTTTGTTAACGCAGCTGTCCACCGAGTCATGCTACCGCATAACTACTGCACGTTGTCCACCTTTCAGATTGCACAACAGGAGACTGTAGGAGTGACACCTTTACCACTTTGCATGGGGCAGTCCCTCATTACGCATATTTCATGTGACAATACCAGAACTCTCCACCAATCGGGGACACATTTCTACAGAATTAGGGACAGGTCAAGAAAAAATCAGGGACACTTTTACAAAAGTAGTGCTATTAACTTGACACATTGACAGAATCAGAGCATATGACTTAATACACATATTCTGAAGTAAAAGTAGTTTATAACTCTTACTTATTGTCATTAGTCAGTAAGTGTTATTCACCACCTTTCCTTCAACAGCCACTAATTTTAGGAGAGATTAAGAGGGACAGAGTTAAACTTTCAGTCAAACTCAGGGACATACCTGACATTCAGGGACAGTTAAGTGGTATGGACAATACTCTAGCCATTGCAACTGTCCTGATTAGGGGACATTCTCATGTTGTACGTGTTTGTACTGGTTGATTGTTATAGGTCTTGTATACCTGACATGTCGATATGTCATATGTAGTAGCATAAGCAACTTTACTGCTGCTAGACTACACTTTGATTTGTTCTGATATGTATATTTTTGTACTATGCATGGCTGTAGGTATGTTCTGCCCTGGTACGTCTGACATTTCTACAGAGCAGGTTCCACTTTGGCCATTCAGAATGGTGGCGGCCCTATAGACCCTATATATAGAGCTATCACATGTATCAAGGCAACACTTACCCACAGCCAGTAGTAAACAGACGACTTCCACGGTTTGCATGCGTTAAGGTTTTTCATGTAGCATTTTAATTGATAATACTGTTTACTATTACATGTAGCTGTTACTGATGCAACAAATTGATGTCTGACACCACTACACACACTATATAGCCTCCATTCCCAAACTCACAGGCCATGTGCCATAACTGTCATTTTGCAGGACACAACTGCCCAGACGGGTGTGTCCCTCACAGGGGTACAGGTGTTGAACCTCTTCTTTTATGCTATCATCTACCTAAGGTGGTCAGCACATTATACACTTTCCGTCAGTAGCAGAACTCACATACCAATGGGTGTGAATGAACACTGTATCAGGAGCAATGCATAACACCCTGTGGGCCACATTTAGACAATTGGTTCAATTAACCAGACACATTCACAGTCACAGAGCATATGTGTTCATTCACGTTTGTCGAGGTACATGCTGTTTATGACTCAAACATGTTGCCATCTGTCATTACCTGTATTCCACCACCTGTTCACCTAATATCACTAGTTCTGGAAGTGTTTAGTTGGACTTTGTTACATTCTGATACATAACTATGGATGTCCATGCTAATCGGGTACACGTTACTGATTTGGTCTCTATGTATTCCCCCGATGGTTTACAGACTATCCGGTAGATGTGCTCTTCAGGTTTGGGAGGTGTAGGCGTATGCTATGCCCACATAGGAATATTAATGACTTCCACTGGGCGGGCCTACTACATCTCTGCCAACCAGCACCTGCACACTTAAGGACATTAATGCATACCCATGGTCTACCTACCTGGCACCCCTCTACAGCAGTCATGACAAATACTTACTGCGAGTGCAGCTGGGCTATGAGCACACTCCTACACATTGCCCACTCTCCCCATCTCGGGACACATGTTGTACGTTTTGTCAACCCATGTATTATCACACTTTCACAACCTACTGTTCCATGTACATCTACATCCTGCTCGTATTAATGTCAGCAGATTCACACATACCCTGAATATTTAGGGTCCCGCAAGGGACACCGTTATCCATGTTTAAAGTGTAGACCTTGCAGAACTCTCCCACTGGTACTTTCCTACCGGTGTTTTGGACAGCGGCAGTGTATTGATCTGTATTGTCTGTCTGTATGTCTGTCCGGCCTAACTGGGCAATGTGGGGGGTACAACATTTATTTATTGGACCTCCCAGTCACATATGCCCGGGCTGTAAATATGTTACTTCTAATTGCTGTGAAGTAACCTATTTATGTACATGTGTATATCTACACTGACATATATATGTTGTTTTGTGTGTATGTGTATATATCACTACCTGTTGTTTGTGTATATATATATATATATATCTATCTATATATATCCGTAGTATATCCTTGTGTGTGTGTATATATATATATATATATATATATATATATATATATATATATATATATATATATATATATATATATATATATATATCCATATGAATATATATGTGTATGTAAATTAATGTAGATATATTTATATATACGTTTTTATCTATATATACATCTGTGTGTCCGTTAACCTATACACTTCCTGGACATGGACACTTACACATGCGTATTGGGTTTTATCTCTGCTTCAACAGCATACTATTGCCTTAGTCATTATGACACCGAAACTTCACTCCAGTGAACTTGTGCTCAGTATATTTCACGTTATACAGTGGACAGATGTTGCATGTTTTTCATGTCTGGGGTGCTGCTGCTAAATGGGATGTGATACAGTGTCATTCGACCTATTACTCGTATGCGCAGCCTTTTATTCTTGCTACTGTGTTTGTTTCTGTGCACATTCATATTATTACTGTTGATAGGATGTGTGTTTGTGTTACTGTGACTGTATGTCAACATATTGTTGTCTTCATGTAGTTGTGTCTTTCTGCTTTTCCCCGGTTTGGGGTTGTCACAGCAGAACTCCGTTCCGCTCATGGGTGGCATATAGGTTTTATGTGCCGGGCTGCCAGCCCTGATGCACAACGTCCAACAACAATATGCCCATTCACGCATGTCTACATGCAAACGATGCTCTATCTGGGAATCGCACCTACGTACTAGCTGACCTCCATGGGCCGCTCCATTGCACCCGGCGCAACATACCGTAGCAGTCCTGTGTCCATAATCGCATATCCATAGTTTCTCCTGCACACCTGTGTTGAGTTTCCACGCATAACAGCCATTATACACCTGATATCACAGCCATGACACACCTTTACACATTGCCCTCTCATGAACGTTGGGACCCTACACACATTTTGTATCGCCTCGTATATTCACAGGCTCACCATCCATTCATATTTGCACATTCGTGCCTTTCCTGGTGTTATGGATTACGAACGATTTGCAGGTTACAAGTGTAGGTGGTCGCAACATGTACTACATTCCTTCTGTTTACAATGTTGACGTAGCACTTCAACGATGTTATGGCCACTGGTATAATCCTGCCTCTGGTGTGAAGAACAGTGCTTTACTCATACTTGTGCAGCTTTATGTGACATACGCTGCACGCACTTTATAATTCCTTACTTGCTCTGGATTCCCTTCACAACCCTTATGTTTGCTTTGGTCTTTCGGCGTTCCTTACATATCTATATATATATATATATATATATATATATATATATATATATATATATATATATATATATATATATATATATATATATATATATATATATATATATATATATATATATATATAAATATATATATATATCTGTATATATATATATATATATATATATATATATATATATTTATATATATGTGTATATATATAGATAAATATGTAGATATATAATTGCATATTTCTGTTATGTCTGTGGATATTTATCTATACACATATTATCTATCTATCTATGTATATAAAAGTTACAGCTGTACAAGACAACATACATTTGCTATGCTAATAGCTGCGTACACCCATGTAGGCACACTTGCATCTACTTATTCTGAGTTACATATGTTTACAGGCACTTCTTTGGGATTACATGTGCCTTATTCCTTATGAAAGTACCACTTTGATGGAATCCAGTTAATGGACCAATGCGAACGCGGTCACCTTTACATGTATAAATGTTGGCTTTACAGCACAGAGGCATTCATTACACAATTAATATGTGCTATAGTCATACTTGAACCGGGAATGCCTTTACATTGGGCGGATGCTGTAACCACCACACTATTGTTGTTCTGGCTCATTTATATGTATACCCATGGTTCATAGCTACTCTGACATACACCTCACCGCTTCCCTTACACAGCAGGCATCCATTCTTCTGCTGGGAAAACTGCAGTACTACAATTAGGACATTCCCTGTTTCCTACTGCTCTGGACACGTGCTGCATGTCTACTCACTCCAAGGATATTCAGGACTCCTACCCTTATAGTCCTCGCACATACACATGTTCAATTCTCAGGGTGTTCATGTGCTGGTCTGGGTTTAGGCTTGGCCGACTGGTGACTAGAGTTGTCCTGGTACTGTTCAAAGATCAGAAATAGCACATGGACAGAGTTAGTCCCGATTTTAACATGCTACTTGTGTTTACAGACCCAGGTGTTTGGGCACCTCTGACCACATTATTGGGTTGGCGCTACATAATTTAGGTCTGGGAGTGGTTCCACTACATAATGCAGATTAGGGGGTGGTTTCCACATGTTTCCCTTCCCATTTGACTATTTCATTCATTTATAGATACAATGAATATTATTCTGGACAGCTGTTACAAATTCACTACAGGTATGCAATAGTCCTGTCAATAGATGTGACAGTTGGTTGGTGTACTTATGTGTACGGACCTCTGTGATACTTGGGGACTCATTTCTACAGTGACAGGGACAAGGCTATAACAACTCAGGGACAATCATGGACACTTCTACCATATTAGTACTATTAACTTGGAACGTGTTGACAGATTCGTAATACTACTAATTTTCTGCAGTTAAATGCGTCTATTACTCTTCATTGTTGTAAGTAGTCATTCTCATTCAACACCTTTCCCCCAAAGGTCACTGGCTTTGTGAGTGGATAAGAGGCTGGCCAGTTATTGTGCGAATGCTCTGACCTTGGTAGCGTTGACATTGTCATATGTACAGGTCGGGATGTATTCTGGGGACTAGGGTTGCCACTTTTTCAAATGGTCAAGATGGGACATTTTCGGAACACACATCAGATTTTACAAGCCGACACATATCCACGGTCAGTACAAAGGATAGAACTTTACTTATTTGCCTACATAAAAGCCTATTGTTGTAGCGGTGTAGTTGCTTATTCTGTTTCTTGTAACATTTAGGTATTTTAGATACTGAAATAATTATTTTCTGCAACTATTACATAACATATGGGACATAATTATGTCCTACAATCCCAGGACATTTGCCATTTGTAATGTATTTTGTAAGGACACAACTGTCCAAAGAGGGACTGTCCCTCGCAAAGCGGGACAGATGGTAACCCTACTGCGGACATCAGATTGTTTGGGCCAACACATAGCCACGGTCAGTGCAGGTTTAGAACATTCATTGGTTTCCTAGCTGTGAGCCTTATACCTTTGGCACTTTTGTTGTTTGCCTGTTTTTTCTACGAATTATGTTTATTCTATCCTGACGTGACCGCTTTAGGCAACTGTTACATGCAGTATGGTACATAGTTATTTCCTACAATCACAGGACATTTGGCATTGTATCATTGTTGGTCAGGTCACACCTACACACACATTAATTGTCCCTCACACAGTGGATCAGGGGGAATCCTGTTTACGTCAGTGCCTTCATCACCCTTATACCATGTGCCACTATGTGAATGTGTGCAATATATTCTCTCGCTTATTCATGTCAGGACACGTGCGTCACGGGCAAGTGTTTGATCCTGGGTAGTAGGTTCTGCATGACCATCTAGGGCTGGACAGTCTCGTGCACCACTACTGCACATTCCAACTTGTGTCCAGATATCTACAGGACTGGACTTCGTGTCTTCATACCCATTCTAATGTTTACACAGGTTACTTATCCCATGAGGGATATCCCAAAAATTGAACAAGACCAAAACAAGACAAATACTGACCATTCTTCTGGCATTACGAAAATGTGCTGGGGGTTTTACATGCAAGGGATACATAGTTTGCAATCCTGAAACTGCCTAGGGTGACACTACCTACTACATATGTGTAGTGGTCACTATGTGTAGATGTGGCTGCACCAAACCAGTAGGCCAAGTATGGCTGGATTTGGTGGACGTTCAGGTATGGGAGCGGGTTGTGTGCTGTGGAGGGGATGCTGGGTAGTCCATTATGCATCCAGGTGTGTTGCATTTGATATGGCCACTTCCATCAGGACCAATCTGTGGGTATGTGCTGGTGACATGTCTATACATTTGTTTCGCACATTTTAATATTCATATGTTTGTTGTATTGTGTTCTACAGTAGGGCCTGTCTGGTTGTATTGTAGATGTGTATACATGTTTTTGTGTTTCTATCTGCTTCACCCGCTGCTCCCTCATACACCTCCGGTTCACCTATTCTGTATACGACACAGTGTCGCCTTGGAGGATTATACTATTACCCATCCCCCACACACACATATTCCTGACACTCCATCCATCACTGCTTTGGTTGATGGCCCATGACACGGTCAAGGTAACACATTGCATACCCTACATATGTCAGGTACCTGTATGGTTGTGTGGACTACCCTGCCATGTTTGACTTTCCACATGCTATACCTCATGCACATAGGTACATGCCCATACTTAACTTTCATGACATGGTTGGTATACCCTGGTAATACCCGTTCAACTGTGACACATCCTGACAAGTTCGGCTTGGACCACTGATGTGCGGATTTTGGCTGACTGTTCTATTCATTGGTAGGATGCCACCTTTTCCTATGTCCAGAATGGGATATATTCCGGACACATATCCGAATGTACTGAACAACACGTACCCACAGTCAACGGTATGGGTAATACTGTTCCTTTCAGCCTACATGTTGTCTTATTGTTGTAGCAGTTTATATGCTCCTTCTGTTTCGTATACATGCTTATTCTATTTCCTGTCACATTTGGTATGTGAAATATGGACATACCTATTGTATGTGACTATTACATGCGTTGTAGGATATAGTCCGGTCATACGGTAGCTAGATATGTACATTTATTGTGTTTTTTTTATGGACTCATCTGCCCAGCTGTGTACCCTCCCTCACAATATGGGTCAGCTGGTGACCCTGAATATTGGGCTGGACAAACCTATTGATGGCGCGCTAACATATGATGTGTGCCACTTCCACTTGGTATAACTATCTACACTGGGTTGGACTATGGGCACATGGTTTTCAATGTCATTTGTTCATGGGATAGGGACCCGTTATTCCCTACCATGCATTTGTGTTTGCTTCTTCATTTTGTGTTCGCAGGAACTGTCTTGCATGCTTTGCACACGTTTCAGTATCCACGAACACTGACAGATGTGATTACTATTGCTTACAAATTGTTATATGCAAGCATTTTAGGTTGCACGTCGACAGCTGACATTTCCATGCCTCCGTGCGGAACTTCGACACGCCCTATGCACTCACGCTCCTTTCCTATGCACATAGCTGTGGCAGCAGCGCACCTTCATTAATATGTATTTGGCACTACCGCGCCATCTTCATGCCACACGGTCGGCGCAAGCCTAATGCCAGCCTTGCGCTGAGCTTCATGAATCCCAGGGCATGACTTTTGTTTTTCTGGGGTTGAGAAGAAGAGTTTTGGTGATGCCCCACTTCTTTAGAACAACTAGGTCTGCTTGGTTGACGTGATGTTCTGGACTGGATTTGTGGATAATCATGTTATCTGAATTAAAGAAAACCTGAAGTCAGGGAAGGTCAAGAGGTAAGTTGTTTATAAAAATGGACAATAATAATAATTATTGATCCTTGTGATAGGCCTGAATCAGTGTGCACAGTGTTTGGCAGAACTCAGTCTTTACTATAAATGGTCTTTTTGAAAAGTAGTCCTTGGAGGCTTTAGAGATGACGCTTATGTTTAGGAGGAAGAAATGAATGGTCAGTGGGCTGAAGACACATTAGATCAATGAATACAACTTCAGTTAGGTTTTATTCATCCATGCTGATGAGAATGTCATACCTTAGGATCCAGAGAGCAGTGGGTATGTTCCTTTCAACCCAGAGCCTGTTCTGCTTCTTTTAACAGCAACTGCTACTTTTCAAGGAAAGACGCTTACAGAATGTGTTTTCAAGGGTTTTGGCCAGAGTAAGAAGTATGGAGATAGGCTGGATGTGACTGGTAGAAGAGAAATTTGGATGTTTAGGTACTGATGTGACATACGCTATCTTCCAGACTAGGGCATGGTGTTGCTTAGGAGTCAGAAATTAAAGATGTGCTTTAGTGGAGCAACAAAAGTTTACTGTACAGTACAAGAACCAGAAACAGAGACTATCAAGGCCAGTTAGGAAGTCATGTGGGATTTTTTGTAGTAAATGAGAAATTTGTTTGGCAGTAATTTTAGAGATTAAGAAGGAAGAAGGATACTTTGGGGGTTGGAAGTTGTTTTATAAGAGAGGCTGTGATGACTGGGGGGGAAGCTTGGTGAATTTATTTAGAAAGTCATCAGGAGTGAGGTTAACTGTTTCACAAGAGAATGTGGTCTTGTGGGAGTAGTCCTTTGACGCTGGTTACTTCAAACTAGAATTGTTTTGAGGAGTGCTCATACTCACCTGAAGCTCAAATTGCTGCTTGAAAATGCAGCTAGATGGAACAAGTGAAACTTTGAACTTTCTGGTTCTACATCGCCTGATATCCACCACAAGCTGCACCCTTTAGTGTCTTGTGCAAAAATGAATAATCACATAGAAAACTCTTCTACTTTATACACTTCTCCTTGCTTTTAGGTTTATATTCCTCAAATAACAGCAACACATGGCCTATTACTTTTATTTCCCAACCTGAGTCAAAATGCAGTCTTTTAATGCATAGATATGATACTTAGTGCAGTTCTTCAACTTTTTCTGGTATCACAGTGATATAAGTTGTCTTTGTACAGGAGTAGTTTTCCATGTCAGGCAGATTTCCTCCAAAATTTCTAGTTTACTCAGCAAAAGGCCAAATGGTGCAGTGGTGAAGTGGTTAATGTTATCACCTCACAGTAACAGGTTTGTTGGTTTAATTCTTGGCTAGGGTGCCTTCTTTATGGAGTCTGCATGCCCTCCCTATGTTTGTAAGAGTTTCCTCTAGGTGCTCAAGTTTTCTCCCATATTACAAATACAAGCATCTGGAGTGTTTCTCCCTGGGTGCCCTCTGAAAATTGGCTTGTTCCAAGTTGGACTTTCCCAGTAAACAAATGTTAAATAAAAAGGTCATTTTAAGTCCACATTTTTCCTTTTGCAGCTCCTAGGTAACATCAGCATGTGAATATAAGGCATCCATAGTGAATGACTCACCCGTCTCTGCTTCTATATGTATTCTGCTAGGGGTGTAATAGTGCTGTTACTGACTCCAGAGCAGCATCCTGGAAGGCAGGGAATTTAATATGTTAGTATAAGCAGCTAAGTATTTTGTGGAGCATTAGCCTTGTATTTCCGCAGCTTAGCATGCCTACAAGTAACTAGACAGAGCTTAACATATATTCCTCTTTATGCGGGTGACATCTTCGAACTGAACCATTTGTGCAACACTTTTCATCTAGAGTCAATTTTACTAACAGTATACAAAGACAATACAGCAGGTACTGGAAGTATTAATTTCCTGTTTTTTTAATGGACAGATGGACTGATGTTTCACAGACTTCTCACTGGAATCAGTATATGTGAAGGATAGAATAAAGTAAAGCAGCAGGTAAAGTATAAGAGAAAGTAGGCCGTAGTTGAAACACTGACACTGGAAACAGACAAGGTAGCTGAACAATCTTACTAATTACAAGTAATATGCAGTTATTGCATACACAGCAACATAATTACACAATATTCAGTTAGAAGACTCTAGACAAATGTAACAATCTGTAAATTCAAAGCTATTAGTTTCCAGGGTTTCAGCAGTGAATGGAGTGTTGAAAATTCTAGGAAAAGAAACTTTGAGAATAATGAAAGGAATCACAGAAGGTAAAAAGGTAGTGTTTGTTCTCAAGAAAAAAAGGAGTAAAATGAATAAAAAAGAACATGAAACCAGTGTATAGTACTGTACAGGAAACTATAGATCAATCCCTCATGTGGGCTGGGTGGTACCATAATGACAAGAGTTCATGTCTTTTAATAAAGGAAGGAGAATGTATGCTTAATTGAAAAATCACATGAGAAATACTATGTGGGAGGTAAACAAATGGTCAACAGCCAGATACAGCACAAGAAGAACTCAAAGACAATCTGTAACTTATAAACAGCAAAGGTGGCAGTGGGTATATGGTGTGAATGACCTAGAAAGGATTAGGAAGAAGGCACCCATGGTTTTGTGAGAGGTCAGGCAATTTTTCAGAAGATGGCCAGGAAGTTTCCTTTGGCAAATCGGCCAAACTAGGAAATTACTACTTTGCTAGTACACCCCTAAGAGTAGAACCAATAGTCAGGGATTTGGGTAGACATATTGATAGTAACCTGGATTTTGGCCAATGTGCCTCTAAAGGTAGTAAAGAAACCAGCATCTATATCATGTTATCGAAATTTTACTACGTCGAATCACTAAAGGTCGGCCTCTAGTGATCGATGTAGTAAAATATCGAATAATGTTAAAAAAAAAAACAAACAAACATAGAAACAAACTAGCGTAGGCAGAGGGGCAAGCCCCCCCTGCACCCCACACCCCCCACACTTAATAATTCCAACTCCGAGACTGCACTACATTAAGGTAAATGGAAATCTCCCCCTACGGAGATTTCCATTTACCTGCACAATGTTATGCACTTTCGATGTTGTGCTGCCGACAATATCAGCTTCGATATTGTTGGCTTTCGACATCATGAAGTAGACCCAAGAAAACATTCTATAATGCTCAATTTATAAGCAAGGGTCCAAGGAAGTCATTATTCCACTGTTATTTAGCAATTATCATCCTCATTATTTAGTACAACACCCCCTTCGTTATGTCTCTATAAGCACACACAACAACTGGAATACTCACAGAGGCTCCTCACAAAAAAAAAAAAAAAAACAGAGTAAACAGCATGTCCTATGCAGATTTCTTCAAAGGCCTATCTCTAAACTCTTTTTTTCAGTTGCGATGCTTGGCTATATTTATAAAGGCCCCAGTGGCCATTAACCTAGAATACACCTATGAACCTAGTTACCAAGTGTGAATACAAAACATTTAAATCAGTGCATATTTACTAAACGATGGCTTGACTGTGTTTTTTTCAATACAGATGGCGAAGTCATTTCAAATGGAACCCAAGAGGGATGATTACTAAAAACATTCTCACCTTTGTTTTCACAAAGAATTTAAAGAATACATCAGTGGCATGCGATGGATGGTAGTGTAGCAAGAAATGTAATATGAACTGAGACATCAGTGACCAGGACAGTGTTAGACAAGAACGGTTTATGTTGTGAGAGGACAGACATTACAATTACAGATTTATGTACATGAACGTGACAGTCAAGCACTTGAGACCATTTAGGAATAGTAGCATACAGGCACGTGTGAATGGCTATATGTGCGCGTGTACTCCTGTGTGCGTGATTTTGTGTGTGTGTGTGTGTGTGTGTGTGTGTGTGTGTGTGTGTGTGTGTGTGTGTGTGTGTGTGCCTGTGTGTTGTCTGTTTCTCTGCTGCATCCACATGTGTACCCCTGTGCACGTGTGTGTGTGTGTGTGTGTGTGTGTGTGTGTGTGTGTGTGTGTGTGTGTGTGTGCGCTTGTGTGTGTGCGTGTGTGTGTGTGTGTGTGTGTGTGTGTGTGTGTGTGTGTGTGTGTGTGTGTGTGAGTGTGTGTGTGTGTGTGTGTGTGTGTGTGTGTGTGTGTGAGTACGTGTGTGTGGGCATGTATATTGGGCCTGCTTAAATTCTGATGAGGCTAATAGCCATTTATTACTTCAAAAAATCTGTTCTATTCAGTTAGTCTATGTTTGTATGATATAAAAAAGAGAATTACTTGTACATCCAAACATTTAAATGGATAGAAGCAAGGATTCTTTGATTTTTTTTTCTGTCTACACCCAATAGGTCAGACCATATTTTTATTTCTTCAGTGTATACCTTACATCTTTAATAGTCAAAATGCACAGAGTAGAAGGAGCAGTGGAATACAGCATACTTGGAATAACATAATCTAAATACTGAAAAAAGGAAGTGGCCTGCATTCATTAATATCTACATGAAGTGTAGTGATTGTTTTGGTGGTGCATATCACCTGCAACATGATAGCACATGATTTGTTGGCAGACGGACGTGTGTACAGTATGCCCAGGCTCTGGCTAAGAGGCAAAGGACAACACTCCAAAACTACCTAGGTCAAAGCACAAGATCCCATGCACATACATATATTAAAAATGATGCTTGTCAGACTCCATAACATTTACTTAACTATGTAATGTCTATGTTCTGATAGCATAAAACAGAGCTAGCCAACAAGGATTCAAGACATACCTGCACTAAAAATATCAAAGTGTGGAAAATGTAAATGATTGCATGAACATGCACTCAGAAATGCAAGAATAAGCACTGGTAAGTGTTACCTTTTAATGGCTTGCAGGTCTGTGATTACCTTGACAACAAGGACACTCAGTTTTAACAGTGTCTCCTCTCTGATATACACCTGGTCAGGTCATGTGAGGGAAAAAGGACTTAAGTCTGCAAGTACATTTACTGATATACAGGACCTCAACTGTCCTAATTTTTCAGTGCTGGCTTCTTCATGTCTTGTGTTGTTTTGTATCATTTGCATGCGACTTTGCAGTATGAAAATTATTTTCACAGCTTAAGGAAAATTGTGAGAGAGTTAGTTTAAGCTGCTATAGGTCACGCCAACCAACCAGGCAGCATTTTGCTGCCAACAATACTCTGGATAGTACTCAGGGAAGAAAAAATACCTGACTTGTATCTTTCTCTGTAGCACAAGTTGTAAGTACAGTTAGCTGATAATTAAAGTATATCTAATGCAAGGTTCAAATCTGTTAAAATGAAACTTTTGCACGATTGTCAGAATATATATTTAATCACATTTTGTGATACCATAGTGCTTTTGATTAAAAATCAACTTTTGTCACTATTGCTAATGACGTGATCATTTGTCCATCCACTGTAACATAATGTCACTAAATGCAGATCTTATAATGTGTTGCACAAAGTACATTTTGCATGGAGATGTGAGAAGGAAGAATTGTTAATTTGAATGCACTTTGTTCTTCATTCACGCCTACATATACCCATGTTTTGTATTTCATTAACTTTCTGTAATTTCCATAATATATATTATCATATATCGTATGTGGGTCTATATTATATCATCGAATGCTTAAAAAAGCGAACGTTGATTGATCGATCTAATTTAAGCGAAAGCTTAGAATCTCAAACTGTCAGAGCAGATATTTTTTTTCCAGGGAAAAAAAATTGCTGATCCAAAACACATACACACAACACAAGCATACCAAACAAACAGAAATTCACACACATACACCTAAAATCTGATACCTAACCCTACACTAAACTATGCACACACCACTAACTACCCACTTCCTTAACCCAAACCCTAACCCTAAGGTCCGTCACTATCGCACACTCACCTCACTCGCTCCCTAACTCACTTAAATCTGCCCTAACCCTCATGTCCACTCAATTGCACACACACCTAACCCGAACCCTAACTCACCTAAATCACCCTAACACTCACATCCACACAATCGCACACTTACCTGAATCTGACCGGTAACTTTCCACCATAACACTGAAAATACCGAAGCAACAGAAACGGACAACCGAATTCTTTCCCTAGGAAAAAATTCGAGTTTCTTCTGCTTCGATATTTTGCAGTTTCGCGAAAATAAGTTTGATCAATCAGCATTCGCTTTTTTAAGTGTTCGAGGATATAATATAGACCCATCGTATGTTCTATATGCTATCTACTTGGCATTGTACAAACATGGTTCACTAACTAAGGATAAAAGTGAAATATTTAGTTTAGGCTGCCTTGGGTAGCTTAAAACTACCTGTCAGTTTTGCAAAACCAGCACCACTGTGGATAGTAATCAAGCAAAATTGTGAACCTGTTAGGTACCTTTCTCTGTGGAGCAATATGAAATTGATGTGAACTGACAGAAATAAGTCACATGAAGCATTGTTTGAATCTTGTTTACCGATCACTTTGACATAATTCACAATATTTACTTTTCCATTGTTTTCAACTCTAAAGGTGCAGTTGTCCTCCACTTAACATAAGTGCCCTGTTGGTGTTTTTCTTCTTATCTTTTTTATTTTGGATTTATGAGTTTACATGTCATCCAGAAAGGGGAAATGTCAGTTTGGGAGACAGATTCCTCATAAGGACCATCACAAGATGTGTATTTTTTGCTTAGGTGCTTCTCACGATTACAGGCATCTGTCCTCAAAACCCTGTGTAGTCATCTCTCGTCCTCACTATCTACCTAGAAAATCAGCTTCTTAAACTGTTGGCTCATGGTGTCATTGTAGAATCATCCCATCCTGAAGGTCAGTCATTCGGCAAGAAGACCAAGAAAGCTCAGTCTGGTTTGGTTGCTGTGCTGCTTCCCCAGGATGTCTTTCTTGAGGCTGGTTAAAGCCCAGAGGGCTGTCCATTCATTCTGTCAGATTCCTCTGCCAAGACCATGTCAGAGGTCAGCATGGATATGACTCCTCATATGTCCTTGGAGGCTCTACAGACATCAGCTATTGATGTTGAGAGGGAACCTCAGCTGATTATTTCTGAGGGACTGAGAGGTGTTGCGCAAATTCTAGTTAGAGAGGAGATTCACATTACTTTAATTGAGTGTCAGTAGGGTTCTGAATCTCCTAAGGTCTTTAGGGATAACATTCATTTAAAGAAGAAGCAGAAAACTAAGCATATCACTCCTACTCCTAAGGATCCCCAACATGAATGCAGGGTTTTACAAAATGGGTTGTTTAATGCCTTCATGGCCTTGAAGTCTCCCCAGGGAATTTTTTCCCTGTTGCTCCTAGTCTTTTACTCCATTCAAAGGGTAGAAGGAGCAGGATTCATCTGAAGAGGATTCTGATTCTGGTGTCTCTGGCTTGCTCGGCTCAAATTACTTCCCCTCTGGATTTTGGTTCTGAGGAGGAAGACTCCATCAGCCCGGAGACTCCTTTTAGGAATTCTCTTTTGGGGATACCATCTCTTGAATGATGGAATTTTTTAAATGGGATTGTTCTCAAGTTTCTAATACTCAAAGAAGATACTATGAACTCCTCCAGATGGAGTCTCCTAAGCCTTCTGTACTTTCTGCTGTCCTGGCTGCCTTGTTGGATACCTTTTCTGTAGCAGTTCAGGTTTCAGATTATCAAGCCCCAGCCACTAAAAAGCCTGATAGGTTTTACAAGGTGCTGATGAGTGTATGTTTCTTTATAACCCTGTAGACCGACAAAACTTCAGACAGCTGAGAAATGACACTAAGAAAGCTATACTGTCTGATAAAAAAACTACTACCTACAGTTCCAGCAAACTAAACATAATAATTCACAAAAATACTGGGCAAGTATTAACCAACTACTACACCCAGGTCAATCCATTACACCAAACCCACAAGGCACAGACCAGGAGAATCCCAAGCATACTGCCAATGCCTCCAATACCTTTTTCACTGATGTCATTCAAACACTTGCCAATCAGCTATCACCTAATAACTTAACTATACCTACCTCTAACACAACCCCACCCCCCTCCATTTATCTTCCAACCAGTCCCAACAACATATATTCTTACCTTTATCCAAAAACTGAAACCATGCTCTCCTTCAGCAGACCAAATACCTGCTGAATATCTACAGAAACCAGCCAAATCCATCGCCTATCCCATTTCCATTCTGATTAATAAAACCATCTGTGAAGGACACATCCCTGGCAGCTGGAAAGTCTCCCATATTATCCCCCTTCATAAAGGTGGAAACTTTACTGAAATCTCCCATAGCCCTACTTTCACCTTTGGCAAAGATTATGGAAAAATGCACGCACAGGCAATTGCTAGACCACCTAGTCCAGAATAACTTACTTTCCAGCTGTCAACATGGTTTCAGACCTTCCCATAGCACTACTACTGCCCTCCTTTCCTTTACTGACTATTAATAAAAACCGTAACTACAATATGCTTTCCTCTGCACTGTTTATCGATCTGTTCAAGGCATTTGATATGGTTAATCACCAAGTACTTACAAATATCCTCAAATCCCTGTCACTAGATGCACTCACTATAAAATGGTTCCAGTCCTACTTAAATAACAGACAACAGGCAGTGTTTTGGCACAATATTCTATCTACCCACCTGCCCGTTAACCTTGGCGTCCCTCAAGGGTCCATATTAGGACCCCTTCTTTTCTCCATATTTATCAGTGATCTTCATCTAGCAATCTCCCAAGCTACATGTATACAATACGCAGATGATTCCACACTTATATGCACAGCCACATCCACTTCCAAACTTCACTCCCTTACCCAAAAGGTATTTAATACAGTAGAACAATGGTTTACACAGCATTGCCTCCACTTGAACCTCAAAAAAACTAAACTCCTCCTTTTTAATCCTACTCGTAAGTCCTCCCCAATAGATTTCTCAGTTACATCCACTAATGGTACTCTTATATCACCAGACCCAACTATCAAACTACTTGGTATCACCATAGACAACAACCTTAACTTTGACATCCATATCAACAATACTATAAAAACTGTTAACAAAAAAATAGGCTCTCTCTACAGGATCAAACCCTTCCTTTCACCAACAGCCAGAACAACTATTGCTCACACTCATTGAATCTCTACACTCCTCTATGCCTCACCAATATATACTAATCTATCTAAAAATAAATGGAAATCTCCTACAATAACATTGCCAGATTTGCTACAGGCAACCCATTTAGAACCCACCATTGTTATAATTTAAAGCAGCTAGGATGGCTTGAACTTCAGAATCTGCTTAAATTCCAACAGCTAACCATTGCCCATAAGACTCTTTACCAACCTTCCAGTACTCCTATACTATCTACCCTCATCATCCCCTATAATAATCTGAAATCCTTGTGTTCATCACATAAACTTCTTGTAAATACCTCTTAATCTAATAACAGGGCTGGGGATTCTCTTTTCGCTAATACTGTTGGAAAATCCTGGAACCTTCTTCCCAGTGATTTTTCCTCAGTTTCCTGTACATCACTTTTCAAAAACAGACTGAAATTTTTCCTGAGAACACACTGGTTATGCCCCTGTACTAAACCTGACTAATAATTTTTCTCTTCAAGCTAGGCACTGCCTACCCTATACTTCTCAATAACAAGTTCTACTTTCCTTATTAACCACAATACCATTTCCTATACACAACCTCTTTTCATCCTCTGTGCTTACTTATAGTGTGACAACTTTTTATTAATATAATTATACAATAAGCTGCCTTTTTTTGTTATATTAGGTATTCTACCTGCATTTTGCACTGTGAAGTATTCTGCCCTCTTTGATAATTCTGTGTTAACCTGTAATGTTCATTGTAAATAAAAATGTTTTTGTTATTTGTTTTTTTTTTTCCACAGAGCTTATCTCCCCGGGCCTCTACTGAAAATGGACATGTATCCAGTTAGACTAGCCCGGTGAACAAATGTAAAATAAATTATAAATGTCCTTCTACTGATCCTTTGGTTTTGTCTGTCTCTTCTGACAAGCCTTCTAAACTTTTGCCTTCACCCAAACTGCTTCCTTCTGACAAGGATAGTAGAGCCATAGAGAGACTAGGGAAAAGGCTGTATTCTGCTGCTACCCTGTTTTTGTGTGGCTATTAATTATCAGAACCACATGCCCAGGTAGGTCCTAGCTCATCTTTTTCAGGCCTGTTATGTAATTTCTGACCTCCATGATTCTGAGGGTAAGGCCCACCATTCAGATAAATGAAGTTATGATGCAGCTGATGCTTCTTCTAGAGTTGCTGCTTTTGGTTCTTTGCTGAGACATTAGTCTTGGTTTCTCCTCCAACCATTATCTGATGATATTAAGACTAAGTTGTTGTATGTTTCCCTTGATAATAAAAAATATTTTTGATTCTGCAGCTGCTGAGCTTTTTAAGACAAGCCCTTGCAGGAGTTGAAGCATATTTTTGTTTACCCTATTCCTAATTTCTAGAGGAATTATCCTAATAAGCCTCCTTTTGTTCATAGGTAAGAAGGGTTTTAAGTGGGCTACTACTGCTAAGGTTTTCCAGACTCCCACTACTCAGAACCATCATTTTCAAGACAACCTGGTTCTGTCTCACTACTGTCTTCCTCCCATTCTCAGTAAGGTCCCTTTGTCTCTCCACATTTGGCTTTCTCTTCCCAACTTTTTAAAGCTGGTTAAAGGTAACGCAGGATTCCTAGGTTCTGTCTTATTATCCGTCAGGTATATTTCATGGTATGTAAATTCCCTCCTCCTTTTCTAGGCATTTCTCAACATCTTCAGGAACAGCTGACCTTTTTTCCAGATGTATTTTGAACTTCACATTGGACAAGGAGTCTCTCATCCATTCTCACTTGTCCACACTTCAATTGACACTGTGGGTGATAAGAAACTAATCCCTTTTAGGCACCTTGTTTCTGAGGACATGCTTAGAATTCTGCAGGAAGCCACAAAACCCACTACCAGTAAATTTAGTATGTCCAAATGGAAAAGATTTTATGTTTGGTGACTTACTCATAACCAGGATCAATTTTCTGCAGATATTCTCCTGGTCCTGTCTTATTTGTGTGAATTGCCCAATGCTGGTTTAGCCTGTACTTCTGTTAAAGCTCACCTTTCAGCTATTTATGCTTGTCTGCCTTTGAATCCTCGTTTGGCCTCTAGGTTTGAGGTCAAACAATTCTTCTATCAATCCTCCCAGGAAGCTTATTCCTCCTACCTGTGATGTTAATTTTTTTCTTGAAAAAATGAGTCAGGCTTCTTTTGAACCTGCAGCTTCAGCTTTCCTGCAACATTGTACATGGAGGACTGTTCTTCATTTAGTCCTTACTTTAGCTAAGATAGTATCTGAGCTTCAGACCCTTATGGCTGTTCCTACTTTTCTAGTTTTTCATAGGTGCAGGGTGTCACTTCATACTAATCCTTCTTTTATGCCCAAGGTGGTTAATGAGTAGTATCTTAATCAGCCTATTAACTTATCAACATCTTTTTCCTTCTCCTCAGTCTGCTAGTGAGAAGGTTTTTCACACCTTCGATTTGCATAGACAGATTGGATATTATTTGGATAAGGCTAAAGCCATCCGTATGTCTGAGCAGCTTTTTATCTATTTTCCATCCTAGATCTTTAAGTTTGGCTATTTCTAAACAAACCATTGCCTCTTGGATTTCTAAGGCCATTTCTTTTTGTCATACTTTTCATGGGAAAAACCTTTCTGCTTCTGTAAAGGTTCATTTTACCAGGGCAGCTGCTTCCTCTGGTGCTTTCTTCAAGGGCTTGGATACTCATTCCATCATTTCATCTTTGAGGCTACTGGTTGGTCCTCTGTCCACATCTTTACTAAACATTACAAATTGGATGTGGTCTCAAGAGCAGGAACTGTCTTTGCCAGAGCTATCCTGCTGTAGGGCTCTTCTGGACCTTCCACCTCCCAGTTTTCTTCTTGAGCTTTTGTACTCTCCCTTCAGTAAGGAATACTGCAACAGTAATACGGAGGGATATAGTACAGTTGTGTAAAAACTTATCATAACATAAGATGTCCCTCTCTTCACTGTTGCAGTATTTGTTCCTTCCCTCATCCCACTCTTTTCTCCTTCTTTACCTTCTGAGTGCACATTTTCCTCATTTTCTCCTTAGACTGTCATTTCTACTGGGGCCTTTCATTTCTGAGGATTGTGCATCCAACCTCTTATTTACACCTATAGCAGTCAGTTTATTGTACAGAGCAGGAATGATTACTGATGTTTTCATAACTAAGAATAATACATTGTACAGATGTTACTACATGTCCTACAAACCATACTTGTGCCACTTCAGTCTGCATCCATCTCTAATATTCTGTGTTCGACCATCCTTCTTACATATATTTTCAATGTTCTTCAATAATGTTATGTTAATGCTAGAAAGTAGTAGTTTTTTTCATGGGTTCCAATTCAGCCATCAGCTAATTGTTATTGACTGTTTTTGGTTTGGTAATGTAGTTGTTCCTGTTGTTTACAAATTGTTGTGAGGTACCATTATCTTTCTTTATCAATAAATAATTTAGTTTTTGCCTCCATGTCACCCTGATGATGTATTATCCCCCTTCTCTATCATATTGTTCTTCCACCTCTGCATTTATGCAATATTTGATGCTGGGTAGCAAATGTAACTAGTGCTAAATGGAAGTAAAATGTTTATAGCAATACATTTGAAATTGATTGCCTTTATCCATATCACTCTGTTTCAGTTTGTGCCACTGTGTAAAACTATGTTTAGACAGTTTACTGTAAATTAAACAAGATGTATACTTGGATCTGCAGATTACAGTGCTCAGTGGGATAGTAAAGATTATTACATGCAGTCATGTTTGCAGAAATCTATTGTCAACTATTAACATTTCAAAAATATACATTTATACATTTATACATACTGTGCTGAGATAACACTCACATCTGAATTACTTAATGGAATGCTGAAAATGTTCTCATAATTATGGATAGCAACGTATGTCATTATGTTGTGTCTGACTACTGCTTCTGTGCATATTGGCTAACCCTTTTACTTAGCACATCATTATCCTGCTGTTACACTAGTCTGTCTGCTACAATGATGTTTTGTAAAGAATTTTGTGCGACAGTTGGTACAGAGCAACATAGAGTACTGCTAAGTGCTGTTGTCAGTTCAACACGTCATCATGTGATTATGCATGTGCTAACACTTTGCAATTAGCAATGCAAATCAGCTCAGGATGGCTGCATTTAAACGGTACAAGGAAAAGCAAAGAGGGGAGAATAGAATCAGTTTCCTGTTGCACAAAGTTGGAATGTTTGTATTACTGTTTTCCTGAGGGGGACATTCTTTGTTAAAGATGTAAACTTGACTAATTAATTGTGGAGAAATATTGTGCCTGCTCTCCAGTGTTTACAGTTGTACAAATTTGTCAGCTTGGTTAATCTATCCTCACCATATCCATCACTGTCATTTTGCAGTGCATTGTCCTATGTCAAACTTCCATGTTTTACTACCAATGCACATAGTGCAAGCATGAGACAATGCAAGTGTACAATCATCCTGACATGAAGTCACAGGAATGTTTGATTAATAAGCCACTGGTGTACAAGAGTCAATGTGCATGTCTTCTCATTATGCATAGCACATCAATTTCCCTCATTATCAAAATGCACAGTAAGGACAGTCTGTACATTGCACTATCAAGGCATGTCATTACATGTGAAAATCATAGTGATGTTAAATTGCCCTGTGCATACATATGCATTTTTGCATGACCTGGGATGCATGCCAATATCCAATCTCACATAGGTAGTGTGCACATTCCCCTGTGGTACTTTTGAGTAGTACATTGCTCTCTAGGTTATGAAAGCAAGTTAAGTAGAATGTTCAGTACCCGGCATGTCAGATGTGTGTGTGTGTGTGCACATTTGTTATAGTGTGTGTGTTATTGGGTGGTGAATCCATTTCCCCTGAGCATAATACATGTAGCTGTCTTCATGACTCCCTTATCCCAAATCTTACAGTAATATCCTCTCTGAAACACACTCATGAGATCACCATGACAAAAGCACAGTCTCTACCTTCAGAAACAGACTTTTCCTGTGGTGCTTGCAAATAGGGCATTGCTTTTGAGGTTGTATAAATTTGATAGCTAGGAAGTTCAACAATCAGCATAAAAAAACGTTTATGCATATTTAATACTGAGTGTATCCCTTGATGGGGAATCTCAACCTTAAGAGTCAGACTTTTCTTGTGGTACTTATGACTTACTCAGCATGAAAGACTTGTTTATGTGTCTGAGGCTGTGTGTAAACCTTGATGATGATTCCACTTCCTTAGAGAATAATGCATTTAACTGTTGTCACAGCTCCCTTATCCCTAATTTTGCAGTTACATCCTCTCAGAAACACATGATGAGGTCATCCTGACAAAATTGTCGTTCCTCCCATACAAGTTAGACTTCTCCTGTGGGGCTTGTGAGTATTATAGTGTTATCTAGATTGTGTACACCTAAATAAGCAGGAGGTTTGCTACCTATCACAGAAAACTTGTAAATGTGTGTGCTGTGTATTGCTGTCTCTATTTCTTCTGCAGAGTTTATATTTAAATGTGTCCACAGCTCCCTTATAACAAGTTTTAGAATACCATCCTCTCTCATACACACTGATGAGGTAATCCTGACAAAAATGCTATCTCTTCCATGACAGTCAGATTATTCCCGTGGTGCTTGCACATGTTACATTGCTCTCTTGATAGAACAACCTTGTTAGAAAGTTCAGTTTCGAACTTGCTGCAATTGTATACATGTGTGTGTTAGGTGAACATATGTACATTAAATCTATACTAATATATAAAGCTAACCCATCCTGCAGAGATGAACAAGCTCTTCCCAACTCCAACAGATGCTTAAACACCCTAAACAAACACAATAGTCCTGGAAACAGTTAATTTGTTTATTTATATCGTAAGAGCTAACCCATCCTGTAGAGCTGAACACAAGTGCTTCTCAATTCCAACAGATGCTTAAACTCCCTAAACAAACACAACAGTTTGTTGAACAGCTAACAATGTGTTTATTTATGTATGTCATTTATTTACTGCATTAAACCTGTATGTGAAAGGCTACATGCACATTCACCAAACTTAACCACTTCTCTTCTCTTACCTTCTTTGTTCACCACTGACCTCACTTAGCTGCTCTGTTCCACCTTAAACTCCCATACTAATACCCCTTGGTCTTGTTTTTTCTCAGCATAGCTAATTCCATTCAATGCAAAATTATGTTATTCTGTTATACCATAATTAGCTTCTGTTTGTAAATCTAGCTGTTCCTAAAGTGCTCCATTTGATTACCAGATCATAGCACCATCTCCCCAATAGTCCCATAGAAGTAGTTAATTAAAGTACAAAAGTTATTCAGCCAACAACAGCTTCTCCTTAATAGTTGAGTGTCCATAGTGTCCTTTTGCACTCTTTCCCTGGCTAAATTATTTCCCAGTCAACTTACCACTGTTTACCCTTTCATTTTTCTGATTGTTTTTTGTGGTTGGTCAGGTGCAGCCCACTCCATTCACCTTCCCTACCCCTATTTCCCACCCATGCTCACTATCCCTAAATTTATTCTCAACCATCTCCACACCCACTTTAGGCCACACCCAAATTTTCCAAATAAACCAATATAACTTAAGCATATCACATATTAGCAACTCTACTCTATCTCCTTAAGTAGTCCCTCCCCTTCTCTATACACTGTACAACTCAATTCAACCAAACTCAAATACTACCTACAAAACATTACTCCACCTATTATCATAATGATACTCAAAAGAATTACAAACGTTTTAGCTTACTTGTCACTATCTACATTTCTACATCATTCCATAATCTCCAAATCATGACCATCATCTCTCCCATCAACCCAACCTACACTTAGCACAACATCTCACTATGCAACATTATCATATCTTCTGAATTGTTTATCAACCCCAATATAAAACTCTTATAATTTAAACATTTAGACTCAGAAATCAATCCAAGTCCATGCCAACATATGACAAATTACTTATCATACTCTCATATCTATTCCTGATTATTGCAAATGATATCAAAGTAAATGGAGACATACAGCCAAACCCAAGCCTTCAATCCCAAATGCTTACACCTGACCAATTGAGCACACCAAAAAATGTAAACCCTTACAATCTCTGTCATAAAAACTCTGATCTGCTATTAATAAATATGAACCTTAGAAGCCTACCAAACAAAATCCATGAATTTCAAGCAACCCTATCCCACTACTCCCCAGATATAGTAATCCTGAAACTTGGCTAAAACCCCACATTCAAGAAACAAAATCCCAGCTATAACATCCACACACAAAATAGGACCCATAAATGGGCTGGTGGCACAACAATATTATACAAGGATAATATCAAAATTTGTATAAAGGAACAAAACCAATTCTAATCAGTTAAATGCTTCTAATGAGATTAATGATGTACAAGCTTGTACTAGCAGTTGACCAACAGGAGCTCGTCCAAAGGATAAGGCTCCACAGATGACATTTTTTGCAGAACTTCAGATTCTGTTAAAACCGAGAGAGCAGCACAGAAAAGACTGATTGCAGAGCAGGGACAGAAACAAATAGAAAATATCCATGTAACATCCCAGATACACAATGAACAGAACCTGGTAGTAAATTTATCAAATATCTGCAGGCTGAGATGGAATGTAATCTTTTAATTAAGGGATTGTCCTTCATACCAGTGGCATCATCTGGGTTTAATGAATTTGTGTTTCATATTAAGTGCTTTGCAAGGAGTGTGTCACTAAAATAACTATTTCCTGATACAAAGGATATGGGTAATGATTTAACAGATATGGTGTTTAAGAAACTCAGTATGATGGTTCCTTTACTCCACCCAGTGGGGGGTGCATTTGTGACGATCTGCAAGAAAGAAGTTTTCCACTTATGTCAAAACAATGAACACAGGAGATTTCATAACTTTATTAGAGGTGAAAGAACTGCATTGAAACAACTGATGGACAACAAAGAAATAGTGATCAGGCCAGCAGACAAGAGTGGCGCAACAGTGGTTATGGATAGAAGCTGGTACAACATGAAGATGCTTGAGTTATTGAGTGAAGAAAATACATATAAACTTCTACAGAGATATGAACTTGACAAGGTTGTTCGTGGTATTGAAGGTAATTTCTATAATCTTATGATCACACACTTGATCACTCCAGAGCTATATGAGTTCTTTCAAGTAAAAGATCTAGTGATATCAGTCATAAAAGGTTTGCCCAAAATCCACAAGAACCCAGTAGATCCTTCTATTCATCCAATAGTATCAGTGGGTCGATGGGTTACAGAACCAGTTTCTATCTATACAGAAAATAAATTAAGAGAAACGTTGGTTACAGCTACTACAGTCTTGAGAGACATGGAAGATTTTCAGAGGTGTCTATCTGGTTATTGTCATACATACCCCATGTATGAATGGGTGCTGTTGTTTACCATGGATGTCAGGAGTTTACTTACGGCCATTTCCAATGGGTTTGGGATTGACTCAGTAAGGAGGTTTCTCATCACACAAGAAGAATGTATGAATGTTGAAATTACACAAGTACGTTTCTTATTGGAGATCATATTGGAAAACAACATAATCTTGTTTGGAGATCAATATTTTATACAAAAATGGGGAGTAGTGATGGGCACATCGTGTGTCAACTCCTACTCCAACATTGTGATGACACAATGGGAACTGGATTTTGTATTTAACAAGTCCAATGTTTGGAAGAAATATCTTTGCTTTTTAAGAGATTTGTGGATGACATATTCCTTCTGTGGGAGAGAAATGACAAACAATTATACATGTTTGTAGACAACCTTAGATCCACCACCAGTTTTTTAGACTTTGATGTAAACAGCTCCCCCCATTGGATAGACTTCTTGGATGTCATACTGTTGAAGAATGTGAATGGCTCCATTGAGACTCAAGTGTATAGAAAGAACTGTTGGAAGAATAGCCTATTACATTGGTCCAGCATGAACCCTGGGCATATATTTCCACAGGTGATAAAGAGTCAACTTCTCCGTAACTCTAGGTTGAACACTAAGGATGAAAAGTATGAGAAAGAAGTTGAGAAGACTAGGAACCAATTGTATGAGAGGAGTTATAAAGATGCAGAGGTTGATAATATTATATTAGAAGTATGACAACAGAAGAAAATTAGAGTGAAATCATATTTCAACAGGGATGATACATATGACAGCAAGGATGCAGGAAGAGATATACATCATACAATGAGATGTACACTTACATATAGTCAGGATGTGAAACAAGTATGTGACATAGTAAGGAACAATTGGAAGATCCTGATGGCTAATGATTCCATCAAGTGTATAGTAAGGGACCATCCACAATTTTGCTTCAAGAATGAACTGAATTTAAAATACCTTGTCTGTAAAGACAATTATATGGATCAGAAGATTGCCTCAGCCAAGAGACATGGGACATTCAGATGTGGCTGTTGCACAGCCTGTCCCTACATCACACAGTCAAGGTGTTTCCATCATCTGGCGACCAGTTTTTATATTGAAACAATTAATGAGAAGGTCACTGAAAATACAATCAGTAAAAACAAAATTAAAACTCTAGCAAACCTAGAACTTCCACTGAGTGACCTCCCAAACCTCTTGTATCAGAGGCAAATGGAATATATGCAAATGATCCTTATGAACATCAGGTATTTCAGCTAACTGGCAATTTTGAATGCCCATGACTTGTTTTGTCATTTTAATTGACAAATACAGGCCAATAAAGACAAACCCCACTAACTGTGGATATGCATAGTTCGACCTTGTTATGACCTTGTCAGCACAGCACAAGTAGAATGTTTGACTAAGCATTAGAAATACAGGGCTGTTATACCCAACTGATGTTCATTATCATTAGGGTCACTGCAAAAATATCCCAAACAACAAACTAAAACAATGAGTGAGAACGTCACTGAAAAAACAATCAGTAAAAACAAAATGAAAACTCTAGCAAACCTAGAACTTCCACTGAGTGACCAAACCTCTTGCATCCGTGGCACATGGAATATGAACATCGGGTTTTTCAGCTAATCAGCAATTCTGAATGCCCATGACTTTTTTCTGATACAAACTAAAACATCTCCACCTTGACCTAGCATTTCAAAACTTTAGTTTTAAAAATCCACTCTCTCTCCTAAACAATCTATCTCCCCTCAGAAAGCTGAGACTAAAACAGAGACCCACACTATGGCTCACTACTGAAACTAAAACAATCCTCAAACAGAGAGACAGACCATGGAACCTATACCAGAGGGCCGAAAACCAAGTACCCCTTCAAAAATACCCCCAGTTATGAAACCATACCAAAAAACAAACAAAACATGACAAAAACAATACTATATAACAATTAAAAAAAAGCACCGAAACAATCATCAAAAATTATGGGGACCTATTAACCAGTTACTAAAACCACGCTAATCAACCACAGTAGCTCCATCCACAACAAACTACACTGACAGCATAGCATCACAATTTAATGCACACTTTATCAACTTTGTTCTATCCCTAATTAAGTACAACAGCAACACCCCTCTAACTATATCCACAAACCTGGAACCTAATCTTAACTCTTTCACCATGAATCCAATACAAACCTCAACAATAAAAAATACCTATCTAAACTTAAACCTTCATCCTTGCTGTTGACCCATTCCTTGGTGAATTTCCTGAATTACTTGAAGAGATCATATCCTACCTCATATCAATCTTAATCAACTGGACTTTAACAGAAACATATATCCTTAAACTCAGGAATGTCTGCTATATAATCCCATTCCACAAAGGAGGTAGCTCCACTGAATTTACAAATTACAGGCTAATTGTTATTCTCTCACCTATACCAAAAATACTTAAAATATGCATCCATTCACAACTACAATACTGTTTCCTAAAAACAACCTATTATCCACATCTCAGCATGGCTTCAGACCATAACATAGTACAACAACAGCTCTAGTTAGTTTTACTAACAGAATCAAGCAACATAGAATTAATAACCTACTCACATCATCCATATTTCTTGACATGTCTAAAGCCTTTAATACAGTCTCCCACCAAACACTCATTAATGAGATAGCTGCCTTATACCTCTCCCAATGTGCCTCATCCTGGTTTGTCAGCTACCTATCTGACCATAAACAGGCATTCAGGTAGCAAAATGAACTTTCATCTCTGCTACCAGTCTCCACAGGTGTACCGCAAAGCTCAATCCTTGGTTCACTCCTTTTCTCCATTTTAACAAATTATATAAAGCCACTCAGCATGCAGCCACAGTCCAATATGCAGATGAGTCCTCCCTCATATGTGCAGCTCCCTCTCTTCCTAAACACATACAAAAACCAATATTTTTTCCTAGATATTGAACAGTACCTTTCTGTCAACTCATTCTCAATCCCAACAAAACAAAGCTCATGCTCTTCACCAGTAACAAAAAGTGGCCACAATCCCTCCTTTGCAATCTACTCATCAAACAATCCAGTCATAGAGCCAGTTAAACACACCAAGCTCATTGGTATCACAATAGTCAGTGGCCTTAATTTTGACAAACACCTGGGCTAATAATCAGAAAGGTTCACTTTAAGTTAGGCTCACTTTATAGAATCAAGCCCTTCCTAACCGACACCACCAGACAGTCCATCTCTAGAATATATCTACTCTCCACACTCCTATATGCATCACCAGTATTTACTAACCTAAGAAAAGCAGACCTAAATAAATTGTAGACATGCTATAACAAAATAGCCAAATTTGCCACTAACCTTCAATCCAGATCACATCATAGCTTGGCACTACACCATCTAAAATGGTTGGAACTTCCTAATCTACTCACCTTTATCCCGTTAGCCCTAGCATACTCCATCCTACAAGATAACTGTACAGCCCTTAGTGACCTTATCACACCCCATACCAACTGTTAGACTTGAGAATCTTCCCCAAAACTCCTAATGTAGGTAACTAAACCCAATAATAGCCATGGTGAGTCCGTATAGTCAACATATCCAGCTCATCCAAATTTAAGATAATGCTAAGAGAACACCTAAGCAACACCTGCCGCTGGCCCTCCACTAAACCAGACTAAAAGTCTCTCCCTTTCTATTGCTTTAAGTCTTCCTCTGCATGCACATTACTGCGACCTTTCAATTCTTTACATCTCTGCTTTTTAATACCTGTCCAAAGGTGTTACTTTTCTTTTTCATCTTCTTTCTTTTCAAGTCATATCTGATCTACTTTACTTCTCTACAAACAAAACAACCTATGATGTACTTCCTATGCATCAATGGTTACATCTCCATGTAATAATCTGTACAACTATGCTTATAAGACATTGGGCAGGATTCACGAAGCCTCTGTGTAAGAGTTATAACTCTTACACGGAGGCTGCAGTTAAATGGAGTGATGTCAGCATGCTCTGCATATTCATGAGAGCATGCTGAATCACACCTAAGGCTAACACGGTCCGTGTAAGACAGTAGGGGGCGTGTCCATAGGTCAAGCCCTGCAAGCAGACACGCCCCCAGAAGAGTAAAAGTGCCCAAAGTAAACACCCATGACAGAGTCCATGGAAATGTGAATAAACACAACACATGCCCCCACAGACTATGAACAGAAAATATATAAATGAACATGTTATATATTTTTTTTAAATCGTAAAGATGTTTGCCCTTGATTGCGCTCGTTTGCACGGGTGTGCCTGTAGCGCAGCCACAGTTAGCAGTCAGTGGGAAAGCATATAAGAACTAAATAAGCAAAGTAAGTGAAGAAGCAATAGCGTAGCGGTAGAGATGTCGGCTGAAGAGCAGGCATCCATGGTTCAAACCCCCCCAACATCAATTTTATTTTTAGTAAAATAAGCACGAAACAAGTCCCTGACACATATGTACACATATAAAATCACATTTTATGTGAAATGTATTGAAATAGTCCATTTATTTTGAAGAAATGTGAGGTAACAAAACAATAAAAAATGCCAGATGTGCCTATAGCTGAGCTACAGTTTAACAAGGTGAGTGCATCTGCCCGTAGGTGAGCAGTGGTTTAACAGGTGCAAAATGAGTGCCCATAGCTGAGCAGTGGTTTAACAGGTGCAAAATGAGTGCCCGTAGCTGAGCAGTGGTTTAATAGGTGCAAAATGAGTGCCCATAGCTGAGCAGTGGTTTAACACACTGAAACTGTAATATGCGTGATGACAGCCAAATGGGGCGTAAACCAGCGTACCCCATTTGCGCAGAGCTGCACACCGCGCTAACAAGCTAACTGGCGGGCAACGTTGAGCAAGCTGTAACAAAACTGCCTTTAGACCGACACACCCCCTAGCCTGTCTAGACAGTCATAAAATATAAAGCAGTGGATAGATTCGAACCCAGGATACCATGCACCATAGTCAAAGTACTGAACCACTAAGCCATGATAGCTGTACTCAGAAATGCAGTAATAGCAAATATATAGGAATGAATAGAAAGTGGAGCATGACAAAGCAGGTTTTGTGAATTGGATGCAATTCCAAAATGGCCAATCACAGATATGTGAGGGAAAAACAGCATATTATAAGCCCCATAGGCGGGAATACACAGCATAAATGATTGTAGAACTGACTTGCAGCCAGAATGTCAGGTGTAGGTGAGGGTAGTTGCTTTCGAGCACAGAGGTGGGGCGTTGAGGAGTCCAGATCCATGGTCTGGCTCCTAGTCCACAATCATGAGGCCCAACTCATGCAGGGCCAGGTCCTGTGGGGAGCATATAGGGCTGAGGCGTGAGACCGGTTGGCTCATGATCTTACCAGTGCCACAGGGATTCCAAGGACTGGTGAGCAGGTCCGTCACCACCATGCGGACCTGAAGAGATGCAAGCAGGACCAATTGAACCTTTGGATACAGGAGGCCCGGCAAATGCCCAACGCCCCACTACTGAGTAAGTTACATTTAATTATGTATGTAAGAAATTAAATCTGCTGATATTATGGAGATGTGTATTCCAATATTACTTCATTTATATTACAGCTGCAGGTGTCCGTTCTGCAAGCCGCAGAGCCTATGGCGATAGGTTGGTGCGGTTGCACCACCAGGCAGGTCAGTAATCCACTCCCAGTAACTGTAAAGAAATATCAAAGTATGACAGTTAGCAAAAGAGTGCAGTGCATTCACTAAGTAATAAAATGTGCAAGTAACAGTGTAAAAGTGTTTGCAAGTATTGCTTGATTAGAAAAGTGTGTTGCAGTCTGTAATCCAAACAGAAAAATGAAAATGTCTGAAATAAAGTCTGAAATAAAGATGCCCCACTTGTAATATAATAGTACACAACCTGCAGCAGGCTGAAAAGTACAGCTGCAGAAGATGAGCAAATCACATGTGTGAAATATATCCCTGTTGAAATACTGAAACATGACAGAAGTGAGACTGCTGGAAAGGATTGTAATAACTACAGGTAAAACATGTCAATAAAGCCTAGAAGTAAGTACCATTCTGAATAGTAAAATGAAAACAAGTGAGAGAGTGTGAGAAAGAGTTATGAATCCACCAATAAAGTAGTAATAACCCCTGAATAAAGTATACTGCAGTCAGTACAGAATGAAATGAATGTGACAAGTAGAACCAAACTGCTAAAATGTGTCCAAAGTGTTGCTGCAGCTGGAATGTGTATCCCAAAATCTGGATATGTTGCTCTCAGTCTGCAATATGCAGATAGTATGATTGTCTGAAATATCCAACATCCGCAGTTGTCTATAGCTATATAAAGCAAATGTAGCAGGATGATGTAGCTGAACAAAGCCAGATATGAATGTGTATGAATAACAATAAAATGTATATTGATGTAGCAGTAACAGTCCTATCACCAAATTGAAGTAGTTATCATATAGGAAACTGTAGTTAGATCAGTAGTGTGTATATATCTGTAGCTATTAGAAATGTACAGCATATGTATTGGTATTCGAAGGTGTTAATAATATGTTCTTCACCCCACCCTATAACCACATATAATCCATTCCACGTGAAATTGGTATGTGCAATCACAATTAACACCCCTGGACATTTGTCCTGTTGGGTCATACATATTTGCATGTCCATTGATGCATCTGCCCTGTTCATACATCCAAACCTGATGGCCTGTTGCCATCAATCAACCCTGCATGTTGTTGGACTGTGTATTGCTGTTCAAATTATGCATGTGTTATGCTCGCTGTTCAATGGTGTGAATATCTGGGTGTTTGGTTAATGGGAATACTAATGCATGCTGTTACAACTAATTTCGAATGGTATTGTATGTTACTAACCCAAACTGTCATGACATAATGCAAAACATAGGATGACAGGGAAGGTGGGTTCCAGTGGACCCACCTCTCCCACCTCAGCTGGCAAGTGCACCTGGCACTAGTGCCCAGTCTGGACCCTCCTCCGGTGGCCCTGTGCCACCTGCGGGTGGAAGCACTGCAGGGGATGGGGCCCATCCCCCCTCTGCAAGCGTGGCCGGAGGAGAACCACCACTCACCCTCCATAGCGACCGGACTGTGGTGTATAGGGAGATCCAGGACTCTGTTCTTGGGCCCCTACGCCAGCTTGAGGCACAGGTGGCACAACTTACGGGCATGCCTGTTGCCCGGTCTACACAGCCCCCAGCACAGCCCCGTCCTGGGCAGTGAAGGAACAGTGGCAACTGCCCATGGGTGGGGATATCAGTTCCACTGTTGCCATCTGTGGGCTCATGGGCTCTGGATATCCAAACATCCATCCCCGTCAATTGTGTAACCACCCCCACACGTGTCACACACCGCCCCTGTATGCATCTTGTTTGTCTTGTCTGTTGACCTACCCAGCCTACCACCCCAGCTATACCGACTTCCTTCACCTGACATACCACTCTCACCTGAAAAAAAAAAAAAAAGGGGCACTCTGTACCCACAAAAAAATTATGCCCCATACATAGCTGCCCATTCCGCACATATGTCTGCCGGACATGGAAACTATCAATTACAATTAGCTGTACAACAAGTATTATTGTTGTCCTTACACCTCTCTCAGGGGTGGAAGGTATCAAATGTCACACCAGATTACAAACATACGCACAGCTGTTGCTGATGAAGAAATGGGCAGCTATGGGCCCTACCTACATCCCTCTTGCAAAACCCAAGCTTGTTTCCCTACTGTCTTACCCTCTTTGTGACCCCTTTTTCACCACTTTCCTGTCTCCCCATTTTCATTTGTTTCAAAGAAAATAGCGTGGGTGTGCGCAAGAGTAAGCACGTTTAAGCGGTTGTAAGCGGGTGTGCGTGGAGCTGAACGCCAGCGTGCATGTGTGAGCTCCACGCAAACCAGCGCTAACCCGGTTACAACTGCTTAAAAGTGCCTTAGTCACTCTGATTGAGAGGTCCTGTAGTCAGTTCAAAAGCAAAATAAAATCCCACTGTCAGTCCCGAACCCAGGACCTTGGAAACAGTAGTCTGCATGACATACCACTAAGCCATGACTGTTATACAAGAACATTGTGCTAAAATAAATATATCATGTAATAGTAGGAATGAATGTAAAGGGAATATAGGATGTGTAGTACACAAAGCATGTCATGTATATTTACTGTCAAATCTAGTGGATATCTATGATAGTAGTGTGTGAACAGAAACAGCCATGCTAGTTGGTAACTAGTAGGTAATAATGTCACTGTAGCACCATGCAAGCCACACACATACTCACAGCAGGATAATCACTGCCCATACCCCACAACCTCTTACAGGAACACATCCAGACCAAGTAATAAAATATGTGGAGCAAAGGGCCAAAACCAGGGACACATTACAAATAATGCTACAACAAACTTAGACAGTTCAGACAATAACAGGTTCTGCATTTTGTGGGATGTTTGGAAGGGTATGAAGTCTGAAATTTAAATGTTTGTCACTATATTCTGATTTGAGCCCAGAGTGATTTGCCAGAAAAAGCTGTGCATGAGATATTGACCAAAATATGAGGTAGAAATGTGGACAACCTGCAAAAATTTGTACACATGAGAGGTCTGACACCACCATATTTGAATAGTTAAGAGCCTAGACATAGAAACAGTGAATGAGTTACAGGGATGCCTCACAGACCCCATGTGAAATGTACAAACAGTAGGCAGAAAGGTGTTACAACACATGCAATGGTAACTATGGAGTCCTGAAAGTATGCACCACTTGCATGGCAGAAAAAGTGTAGTAATACATATGCTCATGCTATCCCATAGTCACAACTGCAGCATGCCAGACAATTTAATGGGTGTACCCCACTGATATGTACCATTCCATGAGGCAGATAACAGATGCACCTGAGAGTCTCTGGGGCCTGCTCAGCAGCATACTCAAATACCCTAATAGATGTCAAGGCCCACACCATGGCCAGACCACACTGCATGCTGTAACACCCTAGCAGATATAGCAAGCATTCCAAGGTGTGAATGTACATGGAAAATAGGAAAGCCACAGCAGCACACTACAGTCTGGACACCTAGCAGACATACAAGTAGTGACTGTAAAGGGAAAATATTGAAACCATAGCAACAAAGTGCAAGCAAAAGTGCAAGGAAAGCACACACACACACATTAACAGTAGTAGTAGTCGTAGGTGTCAGTGTACATGCACAGTTAGTACAGGAAACTGGAGAAATGAATGGAGAAATGTTAATCTATAACACAGTTGGAAATATGAGAGAGATACCAACCTTTACACTCACAGAACATTGTCCACAGCATACCAGCATGGTCCCTGCCCTTAAAATCTGAAAGGGCTACGCCTATCTCACATATCTTTTTATAGCACTGTTCTGAAATCACAGTGAGAACTGC
This sequence comes from Protopterus annectens, assembly GCF_019279795.1. NCBI lineage: Eukaryota > Metazoa > Chordata > Ceratodontiformes > Protopteridae > Protopterus > Protopterus annectens. Next base: position 1,959,265,965 of record NC_056733.1, read on the forward strand.
AATCAGTACACAACTGGCTGCATGCAATTAGCAAATGCTGGCTAACAATTGGTGCAGAGGCCATCACATGGACATATGCAGATACCTACAAAAGTATGCTGTACTCCCAGTCCACACATGCAATACTTTCATTGCACCCTGAGGAGGAAGTGAGAGACAGACAGAGAGAGAGAGAGAGACAGAGACAGAGACAGAGAAAAATGAAATTAAACATATACAAACAAAACTGTTCAGCAACAGCCTCCTGAAAGCTGACAACTGGCAAGTGGAGCAGCAGGACACAAAACCAGATGGCAACACAAGCAGCTGTGACAAACACAGGTAATGTAAAGTAATACTATAAAGGTCTACATACTGTGAACCCTCCATATGTGTCATTGGTCTGTATCCATATGTATATGAAGATGTGCAAAGGGCAGGGGACGTACAGCAACTATCAGTGAAGGTTGTACATATATTTGTATGTGAGAGCATCTATGTGCACATATCAATGTAGGTTGAATGTAGGTTGTAGTGCAATGTACAAAGTAGGTTTCACAGTTATGTATGTTTAGCAGTATGCAGTATGGTAGACAAACATGTTGATATACCTGTCTATCATATGGATACGTATATATGTCAAAATATGTATGTATGTATATATATATATATATATATATATATATATATATATATATATATATATATGTATAATATGCATATATGTATACATACATAGAGAGAGATGTAGGAATACATAGACAGATGTAGATAGATAGAATATGTACAAACATATATATGTAATACACACATACAGATATAGATATATGTAGATACATATACATAGACAGACTGATCTGACTATCTACAGGTATGACTGTATATGACGACCTCAACACCCCCTGTCCCACCCCCTCTGTCACTCTCACCCCCTCTGTGTCACACACCCTCTCCATATCTATAGCAATATATGTACATCAATATATATATATGTGTATATGTATACAGACATATATATATATATATATATATATATATATATATATATATATATATATATATATATATATATATATATATATATATATACATATAGATATATCTATATACATATATATATATATATATATATATATAGAGAGAGAGAGAGAGAGAGAGAGAGAGATGTATATATATTCTGAGTGAGGCACATGTGTACAGATGTATTGCAACAGGTGCCTGGTGACAAAGGCATGGAGTGAACACCAGTGTCAAAACTGGAGTACCATACCCCATTTCAAATCACCTACACCAGTAACCACCAGATATGTGATTGGCTGCCCACCACTGCATGTGTCAGGGGTGAACAGGGTCATAAATGTGTACAATAGTCCCCCCAATGATATTCACAGTGGCACACTATTCCTGGAATACATGCACATGGTATGTGTCAGCAGACATGGTGTGTCAGCTATGGACATGTAGGTCAGTGTACCCCTCCAAACCACATAATGGCTGCCATGGTATGTACCTCACATGACAGCTACAGATATGGAGAAGGACACAGTGACATGTACAACACTGTGACAATGCACTCAAACACATTACCAATGCACAGTGACTGACAACACCACAGAGTACACATACTACCCACATAGAGGTTACCACTCCTGGATTTACATACGTAAGTCACACCCATGACAGATGTCTAACAACCATAGTAACACCTCACACCATCCACAACCTAAATGACTGCTATGTGTCGTCCATGCCACTGCAATAGAGAGCACATGTGGAGGTAAAGGTTCCTACCCACAGATAAGACATACCCTGCAATAAACCACACAGTGTTAAGAAGCAAGACTCCCCATGAGTACATGTCACACATACCCCTGCTGAATGTTAGTCAGATAGGTAATATGCCATATGAATCACCCTGTGTAACTGTGCGACAGCAGCAGGTACCATCACACCACATCTGTCACAATGGTCAGGGTAGCAGAACAGTATGCTGCTGTAGTCCCAGGGGCAATAGCATATTGTATAGTATTGTATTGTAATGTATTGTATTGTGTTGTATTGTATTGGTATGTTGAGGTGCCTCCTTCGTGGAGTGGAACCACTGCTGCTGTGTGCCAGTGTACAGGTACATATCCTGTAGTCAGGCTAGTGTTACATAGCACTTCTATATGTGTGTTTAGCTCCTGTCGGAGTTCATGTAGCATGCAAACGGGGATACCATCATGTCCCAGTCATGTTGTGTATTCTGCTTTCCTGAGGGTGGCTCTCACCTGGACATCTGTGATGACAGAGAGGTTACAGTCAGCTGGGATAACTATGTCTTATTTTGGGGGAGAGGGAGGGGTGACTCCTGCACTGAACCTGTCTGCCACAATGTTGTCAATATCTGTGGTTTCAGTGAATTATTTGTTGTTGTGTACTAACTATGAGCATAGTGGAGGGATTCTGACCAGGTTGCTAACATAACTGAAGAAGGCCTTCTGGTTATCTGTAGTGTCCCTCTTGATTTCCCTCTCAAAGTTGCCAATGGATGTTTGTATGAGGGAACATAGATCCTTACTAGTGCTGCTCAGACATGCCTTCCCTTTATGGAATTATGCTCTGTCTTGCAGTAGCTTCCATCTTTTGTAATACAATCTGTCTATGGCTGGGGTCCACCAGACAGGATGCTGTCCCTTTGTGGAGAGTGTCTTGGTCATATATGGGATTGCATGATGCATGCATTCTCGGAGATGTCCGTAGAAAGCATTTGTGTAGGGGTCAGCATTGTGGGTTGTGTCTTCCACTGGCACAGTGGGCTGAAAGGATACCATGTCACTGTTACAAAGTGTAAAGTTTGCATTTGCAATGTTATTCACTATAGTCGTTTGTGCTGGTGGTGGAGGTGGGATATGTATATCCAGGGCAATTAGTTTGTGGTCAGCTCACAGTAGTTGATGATGTAGGCCATACAGTACCTAGATACAAACCCCCAGAGTGAGGAGGTGCTCTGGACCTGAATCAGTGTTCTGACTGCTGGGGTTTGGTAGTATGTCATATGGAGTGTGCCAGGAACTGTTGCACAGTTGCTGGCTGAGCACTGATACCTGGCCATTTGCATGTGTATCCACCAATAGACAGACAGATGCTATATATGTGAGATATGTTGTATCATAACAGTCGAGTAGCATGTGTAGTATGTGTGCCAAATTCTGCTGACAAATATTGCTGATATCAGGTTATTTTCTTTTTCAGGAGCATGGCTCATCCGCGAAATCCAGCTTACTCCGCAGCTGAGGATGAGGAGATACACCAGAGCCTTGTGCGGGATTATGCAATACTCTTTTCCCACACCAGCCAGAATCAGCACTGTGGCAAGACCTGGTCCATTGGGTAAATGACATAGGCACGCATAATAGGACATATGAGCAGGTACGACAGCACTGCAGTGATTTAATCAGAAATGTCCGTCAGCGTGCATCGGATATCCACAGGCAACAGGTTGCCACAGGTGGTGGGGTGGATACACATCCCCCACTCACCAGACTGGAGGGACTACTCATGAGTGTAGTGGCTCCAGTCCGCCAGCAGCAACAACAGCAGCCGACAAGCATTATGATGGAGGCTGGAGCCAAGCAGCAGCAAGACTATGAGCGTGCAGGTAATATGCCATATGTATAGTTGGCTGTTGTGTACACTGGTAGTTAATGCATGTGTGAGGTGTGTCCTTGGTTTGTAGCTGTCATCATAGTATTTAATGTGCAAGTGTGATATCCTCAATATCAGCAGCTGACCTGTGAAAGGCGACTGTTGTACTACTGACCTGTATCATACTCAGTAACAATGGCACAGTTGTGCCCACTGACATTAGTTTCCTCACTTCTGCAGGTCCCTCCAGTGTAACAGCAATGCAGCCTATCCATGCTGGTGAGTGTATTAACAATACCTTTAATAGTCTTGATAGTAATAGTAATATTAGGCTCAATTAGTAGTGCTCTGTGTATGCATGCAGGTGTGTCTGTGTGTTGATATCACGCATACTGAGTAGTGTACAACTGTGTACAACTCTGTGCATGTGTACATGTGCATGTGTGCATGTGTGCATGGTGTGCATGTGTGCACCTGTGCATGTGTGCATGTGTGCACGTGCACATGTGTGCATGCGTGCATGTGTGCACCTGTGCATGTGTGCATGTGTGCATGTGTGCATGTGTGCACCTGTGCATGTGTGTGCATGTATGCATGTGTGCACCTGTGCATGTGTGCATGTGTGCACATGTGCATGTGTGCATGTGTGCACCTGTGCATGTGTGTGCATGTGTGCATGTGTGCACCTGTGCATGTGTGCATGGGTGCATGTGTGCACATGCACATGTGTGCATGTGTGCACCTGTGCATGTGTGCATGTGTGCATGTGTGCACATGTGCATGTCTGGACCTGTGCATGTGTGGATGTGAGCATCACTGGTAATATTGTGTAGACATTGTAAACTGTGTTTCCTGTTTCCCTCCCACAGGTTCTGGTGCTGCTCTGGTGTCATGCAGCAGGGAACCTGAATCAGGTGCCATGGGTACTGATAATGATGACATCTGTGTAATGGCACAGGAAGGTATGCCAGGGTCCATCATTGGTCAGCCGATTGACAGTACACAGCTGTCAACCCCATCAATGAGCACAGTTATACTGCCAATACACCCTTTGTCACCAATGTCCCTAGGTGATGGACAGTATACAGTGGGCATTGACCAGGGTAATGTGGTATCTGTGGCACATGCCTCCCCACACAGCAGCCATGGGCATGGCCCTGAGATGGTACCACACAGACAGATGTCCAGGGGTTCGCGTGGGAGCATCCATGGGCGTACTGCCCCTGTCAGACATGCCCACAGAGGTCTTACAACCTCAGCTATGTTTCAGGCTGTCATGCAGGCGCAGTCACGTATGGAACAGTACACCAGACAGGGTCTGAGGGAGCTGACAGCATGTCGCACAGCCATGACTGACAGTATGCGTGACATTGCGGCTGCCATCCGTAATTTCACCGATGTCATAGACAGACGTTGTGGGGACATATTAGACCGGTTCCACAACTACATGTCCATGAGCCAGAGCGATGGGGGACGGTTGAGGCGTTGACTTGGGTATATTCCAGCAACAGCAGCAACTGGCAGTCATTGCGGATGACAACAGGGCCGCGGCCGCCCCCATAGTGCCAGCAGCAGCCCCAGCAATGCTGGGTCTGTGCTGTCATCAGACCACCCCAGGAGAACACGTGCACGTGGCTCTGGCCAGGCCCTACAGGGATCTGTGTCCAGTCAATGAACACCTGCTTCTGATGACAGTACCCAGTCTGGGTTGGTATCGGATACGGTCCGTAGCACCCCTGCAAGGCACAGGTACCATGTCCGTGGCCAGAGACACTGATCTGTATGACCTTGCAGGTACAGTCTGTGGCTGTCCACAAACACTAGTATATGGCAGCCATGAGGTGGAACTGTGTGCATCCATACACACATGCAAATTGACAACACCTAGGGCTACCGTATACACGCACACACTGCATCAACATTGCCCCACCTTGTAATGCTGTCCCTCACCAACACACATACACATACATGTCAATCGGTGGTATCGGTGGCTGACTCAGGCATACCAAGTTCACACCCTGTGCATATGATGAAACTGTGCCACCTCCTGCAATCTGTAACATCAGTGCAGGTACAGGTTAACATGTTGCTGATGCACAGGGTGACTACATAGACGTGTAGTAATAGTATCATGTTGTTAACAGTACTGTGTGCTGAGATATATATCACAGCATGCCTGATGCAGTAAGGGTATGATTGTCATGTACTGTTGTCTACACCCATGGTAAGTACCATAGTGTATCATCTGCACATGTTGGCATACTGGTGGTAAGGATGTCAACAGAAGGCTACATACATAGGTAGCACAGGGGATAAGGTAATCAAAGTATTAATACGCAATGATGGACATGTAAACTGCAAGTGGTATGTTGCCCACACTGGACTCTGCAATGCAGATGTTTGAGGATGTTGATATGTGTGCAGTACTACACGACTGGTACAGGACACACAGGAGCACCCTAGCACTGCAAGCTCACATCTTATACCATGCTAGACAGCCCCAACACACAAAACTAACTGTCACAGGAGGGAGAGTCCCCATACATGTCAGGGATACTGTGGTGGCAGGCCAGGTAGCATACATCCTACTAAGTATGGAACCACTGAGTGAAGGCTCAGTGTCTGTCATTTGACATGTGTATTACTGCAGGTATGAGCACATGGGTTTCCATCCAGTTATTGTACATCCTGACAGTACATGGTCTGTACACTTGTGTGTGCTGAGACTGGACCCTAGCCATCTGACCTGTGTATTTCCATGTACATGTGCATAGTGCCTGCATATTTGCAGTGTTACTTACTGGAAGTGGTACAGCTTGTTTGTTGTACAATGGTCTACATGCAGCCCTGCGTACTGTAGCTTTGTTTGCATGCATGTTTGCTTGCAATTACCCTGGAATACTGATCCCACCTGCAATGCATAGTTGCAGAGCTTCTGTGGATTCCTAGTGACATCTGCATAGCTTACTATATGTATGTCCATGTCTCACTTGACAGAATGTCACTGTTTGTCCTGTTCACATGTACGTTGCCTGTGACACATTGCATATGACTTACATGGCATTTGTCCACGTGAGCAGTCATATATGCTACTGCTAACTAATCACAGGCACTACACCCTCACATATTCATCTTCTGTTGAACCACCTGCTTCGCTAGGGACGGCTTGCACCTGTCACCCCTGGGCTTTCGGATATTGGCAAAGGCTTTTGCTACCCCCATAGTGCCTTTGTTAGGCAAGGCTCAAATGACAGACCCACCTTCATAGGTATCACAAGGGATAAGAAACTAAGGGTAATGCTACCCAACGCCAGAAGTCTAAACCTCAAGATGCATGCACTCGAAACTCTCCTTAGCATGGAGAACATCAATATCTGTGCAGAAACAGATGCCTGGTTCAGGGCTAGTGAGAGCACCCCAGCACTACCAGGTTATACCTCATACCATGCTTTTCAGCCCCAAAATGTGGAACGAACCACAAAAGGAGGGGGAGTACTGATATTCATCAAAGATACCCACACCTCCAGGTTGGTGGCAAAGCACCAAGCATCAGAGACTATCCATGTGCAACTAACAATGGGTGAAACTGCCTTCCAGGTTATAGCCTGCTACAGACCACCCTCCCAAACCCAAGAACTGCACTTGGCCTTCCTGAGAACAGTGGAAAATATGAAGGTCTCTCCAAACACCATTATATTGGGTGACTTCAACTACCCAAACATAGACTGGGAGCATGACTCTAGCTCCAACACCCTAGCCCAAAGATTCCTAGAATATATGAGCTCAAATGCTATGGAACAACTTGTTACCACTCCCACAAGAAGGGAAACATACTGGACCTGATCATCACCAACATGGGGACTCTATGCTCCAGACCAGAAGTGTATCCCTCACTGGTAAGATCAGACCATAAACTAATCTCACTGGATATTCACATCCCGACCCCACCCCCTGCCCAGAAAACCACAGTGAACAACTTCTCTAAAGCAAATTCACACTCCTCAAAACTGAGGTGGAAACCGTCAAAGCCCCTGGGCCTGTGGAAACTACAGACCAGACCGCAGATTCCTCTATAAACGCATTCTATGGACACCTTCAGGAATGCATGGATCATGCGATCCCAAATAAGACCAAGACCCAATCCTCCAAAGGCAGACGTCCTGACTGGTGGACCCCAGCCATAAACAAACTACACAATAGAAGGAGGAAGCTAATAAATGATACAGCAAAATCCCAAAAAGGGAAGGCATCACTGATCAGTATTAGCAAATAACTACGGGCACTCATAAGATTGTCTAAGGCCAGCTTCGAGAGAAAATTGCACAGGACACTAAGGATAATCACAAGGCTTTCTTTAGTTATGTTAGGAACATTGGTGGTAATTCCCAGATATGCTCAGAGGTAGTCCAAAATGTCAATAGAAACACCAAACCCACAGACATTGCCAACATTCTAGCTGACAGGTTCAGCGCAAACTTCTCCCCCCCTCCACACCGAAAGGGCAAATATTTATCCCAGCAGAGTGCTGCCCCCCTGACATCTCAGATGCTCAGGTAAGAGCCACCATCTCCAAAGCAATAAACACTGCATCAATGGGACCAGACAGTGTCCCGGGCTGTGTCCTACACGAACTCCAAGAAGAGCTACAACCAAACATAAAACTACTATTCAATCCCAGCCTTACTACAGGATATGTGGCCAAAGAGTGGCGTACAGCAACAGTGGTCCCTCTACAGAAAGGTGGTGCCTCAACGGATCCTGGACACTATCGCCCCATAAGCCAGATTAGCTGGGTCTGCAGAGCTATAGAAAGGATCATCATGGACCTCATAAATAAAGATATTGGGGACCTACAGACACTGGATCATACCCAGTTTGGCTTTGTTAAGGGCAGATCCTGCCTCTCAAACCTGGTTGATTTCTTTGAAACAGTCACCAAGGCCATTGATGAGGGGAAGGTGGTCCACAAAGCCTACCTGGACCTCGCAAAAGCCTTCCATACAATACCCCACTCGGGCATTTTAGAGAAGCTCGCCAGCTTAAATATAAGCCCCTCTGTCACTAGATGAATTGCACACTGGCTCAAGGACAGAACCCACATGGTTAGAATTGCTGGAGCCATGCCAGACTCCAAACCAGTTGCAAGTGGTGTCCCACAAGGCTCAGTCCTGGGACCTCTCTTGATTGGTATATATTTATCGGAGGTACAGGCCAACACGGAAGGACTGTGGCTGACCAAATTTGCAGATGACTGCAAACTGGCCGCCATAATCGACTCTCCAGCCGACACAAGCATCCTCCAAAAGGGCCTCATAGAAACAAACAACTTGTGCCAGAGCCATGGCCTCAAGCTGAATGCAAAAAAGTGTATAGTCATCCCCAGGGTTGGGAGGTTGGCCTAATGGTTAAGGTGTTTGCTTTACAAACACAGGATGCAAGGTTTGAGTCTCACAAGGGATAACTGGGGCTGTTTAAAAAACTCACAAGAAGAGCAATTAACTTAGTACTAATCTATGAACCTATGAACCTATGAACCCTTTGGCAAAAATAAAGTGCTCACAAAGTACCACATAGGTGGTAATCCATTAAGTACAGAAGAAGTAATTAGGGACCTGGGGACCCAAGTTGATAGCAATCTCTCATTTGACAACCACGTGGCCAAAGTGGTTAGAAAGACATTTTATATAGACCACCTCATCATGAAGGGATTCACATCTAGATCAGGGGAGGACATCGTGCCTCTTTACTCATCCCTCATCAGGCCCATAATTGAGTACAATGCCCCTGTTGGGATGTACCTTACCAGACACCTGCAGCAACTGGAAAGACCCCAAAAGTACCTCACCAAGAGGATCAAAGGGCTCAAACAGATGCCATATGCTGACCGGTTAAAGAAAACCCAGCTCTACTCAGTGGCATACCACCTGTTCAGAGGCGATCTGTGCCTGATGTATAAAGCCATGTCAAACCCGGACTTAATGGGCATGCTGCACCTGAGAATATCCAAATCCCATCAAGCTACACGCTTGAGAGACTTGAACCTCAGCACTGAAATAAATAGGACATGCTGGAGGGACAGATTCATAACCCAGAGGCTCACTTCACTCTGGAATAAAATCCTAGTCCAGGTTAGGCAGAGTCCCTCATTGACTCTCTTCAAGAGGAATCTTGATGAGTGGATGGGACATTATATGTTTACCCCGAGTATCACTTCTGTGTCACTGTTAGACAGAGGCACAGTATACTAACCTCGAAAAAGGGCATGGCAAGATATATTTACAATGGATGGCGACAGCCAAACACATTCTGGCTAGGTTTATAAATGCCCTAGGGCAGATAGCCTAGTATGAACCTATGAACCTATGTACCTTGTTCTCCATTGGCCCTATGTGCTGTTAATCACCATGGCAATCACAATACTATGGTAGCATGTGCAAAGGTCAGTTGTCAGTCACCTCTATGGTACAGTTGTGGAATATTGGGTCATGTGGCAATGTCACAGCTGCCACATGTACACAGTCAATCCCCTCCCCTACACATGGACGTACAACACATGTATGAGATGGAACCACATAGCCAAACTGGGGACTAAGCACTCTGAACCCAGTACTGGCATAACCTGTCAGGTGGCATGAAATACTATAGTGACTACAATACCAGTCTGATGTAGACCTACACTGACAGCAATACAAGCACGTGAACACACTGGGCCATTTGTGGAGCCTAAGAATAGCATCCTGCCTGAGCGGCAGACACCTCTGCAGCTGGCACACAGGCATACGTTATGCAAGAACACGTCACGCATAACACACAGCACACAAATTCTGTGTACCAAACAGTCACAGCCTGTACGGCTCGACAACACACCTGCCACAGTTGTGTTAGGTACCTTTATTGTCCGGTACAGTGAGGTCATGCTCACCAGGCTGGACAAGGTGAAGGTCACAGTGATATGCCTGTGGGGCACTATGGTCCACCACATAACACAAGCATACAGGTCAGTCAGAGGCATGGACACATATGACTCAGTCATTGTCCATGCCACATACTTTCTCCTGCTGTACTTATAGGGTGCTGATATCATCAGTGTTTAGAAAGGGGAATGCATCCTGTAGTGTGTTCTCCTAGTTGCCAAAAGGGCCAATTTTTTCATTCAGACTTGCACACACACTGACTCTCTCCACACACACTGAGCATTTGCAGGATTCAAACCCCTACCTAATTATGCTATGACACTTGAGATAGATGCATTAGCAGAGCGTGCTATTCGCATTACTGGGAGGTTTCCCTTCTCCTGCTTTACTTATAGGGTGCTGACATCATCAGTGTTTAGAAAGGGGAATGTGCATCCTGTAGTGTGTTCTCCTAGTTGGCAAAAGGGACATTTTTTCATACAGACTTGCACACACATTAACCCTCTCCACACACACTGAGCATTTACAGGATTCAAACCACTACTTAATTATGTTATGACACTTGAAACAGACGCATTAGCGGAGCGCACTATTCGCATTACTGGGAGGTTTCCCTTCTGCTGCTTTACTTATAGGGTGCTGACATCATCAGTGTTTAGAAAGGGGAATGTGCATCCTGTAGTGTGTTCTCCTAGTTGGCAAAAGGGACATTTCTTTTATACAAACTTGCACACACACTAACCCCCTCCACATGCACTGAGCATTTGCAGGATTCAAACCCCTACTTAATTATGTTATGACATTCGAGACAGATGCATTAGCAGAGCACGCTATTCGCATTACTGGGAGGTTTTCCTCCTCCTGCTTTACTTATAGGGTGCTGACATCATCAGTGTTTAGAAAGGGGAATGTGCATCCTGTAGTGTGTTCTCCTAGTTGGCAAAAGGGACATTTCTTTCATACAGATTTGCACACACACTGAGCATTTGCAGGATTCAAACCCCTAACTAACTATATTATGACACTTGAGGGAGATGCATTAGCAGAGCGCACTATCCAGATTACTGGGCATCTGCTCTGCACCTGCAGTATTTATAGGGTGCTGACATCATTATTTCTACAGAGGTATGTACATCTAGTACTACCTGTCAGGTGGGGGATAGCATATATATGCATTTGCAGCCACCTACGTCAGGGTCAGATATGCACATTGCACTGGCAGGTTATGTTTCATACCATGCTTCGTGACCACAGGACCTGTAACACACAACACAACCAGTCCTGACCACCCCTCCCACATCCAGGACACACACTTTGCTTCCCTGGGCACAGTGCCAAGATATGCAGGTGTTCACATACACCATTCCAGTTGTTAACGTCAGGTACAGGCATATTGTGTGTGGGAACTACTCAGGCCTCTACAACATTACCCTACAGCCACTACAATTTGTGAGTCCATGTGCTATGGCAGAACCACTCACCATAGCCACAAGGGGAATACGTGTGCACCTGACCATCTACAACATGGGTACTCACTGTTCCACACCAGAGGTAGACCACCATTGTTGATATCTGACCATACCCACCTTTCCCTGGCCATCCATATCCCATCCCCACCCCCAGGCAAGGTTGTCACTGCGAACAAACTGTATTTATCAAAAGCAGACTTTACACTTGTGAAGACTGCGATGGAAGACTTCAAAGGACCCATGCTGGGGGAGTATACAGGCCACTCTGCATAATCCTTGACAATTGCATTCTATGAGCATGTGGAAGGTTTGCATTGATCATGCTATCCCAAATATACCCATGACTGCTCCACAACAGGACACCTGTCAGATGTACACCAGCCATATATGAGCTGTCCAACAGAGTGAGCTAATACATTGCAGAGCAGTAGCCCACAGAGGGAGGACATCTCTGAACAGTACCGGCACAACACTTCAATCCCTCATAATCATCAGGACACAGTATTGACAGTGAAATTGTCCAGACAATGCAGATAAGGCTGCCCTCAGTCTGTTATTGACACCCTCTTACTGTTAGAGGTCCTCAGCAACCCTCTTCCAGCACACACCAACAACATGGCTGTGGCTTAGCAAATTCAAACCCTGGGATCTCCACTGTGTCCCTGCTTGACAGAGGCACAGCACACTAGCCTCACACGGTGCCTTATGTGACCTACTTTACAGTGGCACAGTAGCCTACTGTACTGGGGAGGAAGACGCCAAGCACACTCTGTCTAAGCTGTCATTCCCTAGGGCAAACAGCCTAGTGTTGACCTCTACACCCATATGTTTAATTGTCAAATGCACATTATTTGTTGCTGATAGACTGTTTGCAGGTCTTTATTGCCATAGCATTCCCTGTTTGTATGAACAACTTGTGTATCTGTGGAAGATGTTTGCATATGGGAGGGATCCACTATATCACGTATGTCTCTGTAGTCATTTAACTGTGTGCACTGGGCAGATTGCTGTAATGTGGTTGGTTCCTGGAATAACACGTACAAATACCAGATATGTGTGGCCAACTGCTAAACTGAGATTTGGCCTAAGTGTGTGAGCATGCCCAGTTTAGCATTCCCATGGCATGTTGTCTGACATATGTCTCATTTATCAAAGTGTGTGAGCATGCCCAGTGTGAGCTTTCCATATGTTGAACTCTGCAGCCCACCACATTTGTGGATGAGTGTGAACTTCAAGAAATATCTCCCATTTATGGTTGTGTGTTGTGTGTCATGTTGTGTAGTTACTGTCCGACTGCTTTATGTGTGAACACAACAGGGATTATACTGTGCCTGCAGGGTTTGCATGGGATACTTTGCATACAGTTGTCAACATCCTTTCATACTGACCTAACACTGTAGTACCGTATAGTGTACTGGTTCAGTACTTTGACTGTGGTGGACAGTATCCTGGGCTTTAGTCCTATCACTGCTTTACATTTCCATAGTGAGCACAACAGCCTGGTTAGGGGCCAGTTGTGCACATCTTTGCATTATGTTCAGATATGAACTACTTAAACCAGGCTTGTCCAACATCAGTAGTGTATTCCACAACATAGGTGTACATTTGCAAACACTAGCGATGTGCCCTAGGCCATTTCTAATGCTAGTCGTAGAGTGTGTTTGTCCTTCGACACACATTGTAAGTGGAGTTTGCCATGACATATGTCATGGTTAGTATACTGTGCCTCTGTCTACCTGTGACATAACAGTGATACCCAGGGTAAACCTACCATCTCCCATCCACTCATCAAGATTCCCCTTGAGGAGAATCGATGAGTGACTCTATGGATAGCCTGTACTGGGAGTTTACAAATGAGTGGGGGTGGCTTCTGTGTTATGGATCATGCAGTACAGCTTGTCCTATGTATGTCAGTGCTGGGGTTCAGGTCTCTCATGTGCATAGCTCACTGCCATTCAGATTGTACAAGGTGCAGCATGTTTATTGATTCCAGCTTGGACATGGCTTTATACATCAGGCACAGCTTGCCTCTGGGTGGGCAGTATAGCAGTGTGTGTAGATGCAGTTTGTTTAATCAGGCAACACATGGCATCTGTGCAAGCTCTTTGATACACCTGGTGAGGTACTGTTGGGGACTTTACAGTTGATGGAGGTGTCTGCTGAGGTACATCCCACAGGGGCTATTGTAGTCAATTGTAATGCTGATGAAGGATGACTGCAGAGCCACAACGACCTCCCCTTATCTAGATCTGACAACCTTCATGATTAGGTGGGTATATGGTATGTTTCTGTAAACACTACAGCCACATGTTTGTCCAATGCAGGATATCTATCACCTTGTGTCCCCAGGTCTCTCATTACATGTTAAGTACGTAATGGGTTAACACCTATGTGGTAATTGGTGAGCACTTACTCTATATCCACGGGGGTTGACTATACACTTTTCTGCAATTAGCTTGCTGACATGGCTATGGCACCAGTTGTCTGTTTCTATGTGGCCCTTTTGTGGGATGCTTGTGTCAGCTGAAGGGTCAGATATGGTGGGCAGTTTGTAGTCCTCTGCAAACATGTTCAGACACAGTCCTTCCATGTTGGCCTGTACCTATGGGATATGTATACCAAACGAGGGAGGTCCCAGGACCAAGCCTTGTGGGATGCCAGTTATATCTGGTTTGTAGTCTGACATGGCTGCAGCATGTCTGACCATGTCAGTTCTGTCCTTGGTCTGGTTTGCAACCCCTCTACTGACATAGGGGTTTATATTTAAGCTGGTTAGCATATCTATAATGAACACGTAGGGTATTGTATAGAAGCCTTTGCAAGGTCCAGCTATGCTGTGTGGACCACATTGTCCTCATCAATGACCTTAATGACTGTTTCAAATGAGTCAAACGTGTTTAGGGGCAGGATCTGCACTTAAGAAAGCCACACTGGGTAGGGTCCGGTGTCAGTAGGTCCACAATATCTTATGTCTGCGGTACATGCTGATCCTTTCCATAGCTGTGCAGACCGAGCTTCTCAGGATTCTGGGGTGGTAGTTTTCAGTATCCATTCAGGCAACACCTTTGCTGAGAATGACCACTGTTGTACACTGCTCTTTGGGTACATATCCTGTGGTAAGGCTGACATTGAGCAGTAGTGTGATTTGGCATTCCATTCTTCTTGGAGTCCATGTTGGACTCAGCCCAGGACACTATCTCATACCATTGCTGCTGTGTGTTTTGCTTTGTAGATGCTGGCTGTTACCTCAGCATCTGCAATGTCAGGGGGCCAGCAGTCTGCTGGGATAGATAGATAGATATTTTGCATTCTGGGGGGGGGGTTGCACTGCACCTGTCAGGATGTATATTGGCAATATGTGTGTGTGTTTGGTATGTTGTTTGTAATATTTGTGTGATTCAGAGCATATCTGTGAATTCCCAACATGGTTCCTACCATCAGTTGTGGAAGCCTTGGGATTATCCTTAGCATCCTGTACAATTTGTATCTTCATAGGTTCATAGGTTCATATAGGCTATCCACCCTAGGGCATTTGTAAGCCTAGCCAGAGTGTGTGTGGCTTTCACCACCTCTTGCTATGTGAATATTATGGCCATTTATGATTTGCTTTGCTGTGCCTCTGTCTGGACGTGACACAGTGAAGACCCCCAGTGTAAATCTACAATCATCCATCCACTTGGCAAGATTCCTGTTGAAGAGTGTCAGTGAGGGGCTCTGCCTAACATGGAGTGGGATTCTGTTCCAGGGTGTGGAGAGCCTCTGGGTTATGTATCTGTCCCTCCAGCACATCCTATTTCATTATGTGTTGAGGTTGACATCTCTCACTCTCACAGCTTCGATGGCTTTGAGTTTTCTGGGGTGGAGCATCTCCATTACTCCTGTGTTGGACATGGCCTTGTACAACAGACATACAATGCCTCTGTGTAGGCAGTATGTGACTGCATTCAGCTGGGGTGTCTACAGCCAGGCAGCATATGACATATATTTTAGACCCTTTATCCTCTTGGTGAGGTACCTTTGAGGTCTTTCTAACTGCTGCAGGTGTCAGGTAAGGTACATCCCAAATGAGGCATTGTACTAGATTATGGTCTGATAAGAGAACAGTATAGGGGCACAATGACCTCTGTTGACGTAGATGTGAATCCTTTCATGATACGGTGTCCAATATAGACAGTCTTCATAGCCACATTGGCAATGTGAGTGTCACATAACAGGTTACTGTCCACTTGTGTCCCTAGGTCCCTGATTACTCCTTCCATACATAATGGTTTACCACCTATGTGGTAATTTGTGAGTACCTTGTTTGGTATTTGGTGGGACATTCATACTGTCCAGTGTCTTCAGGACGGCTGGGTGGGGTTCCTGTGTGTGAGAGTGTGGTCTGTAGCATGCTACAGACTGTACAGCAGTCTTGCCTACGGTTAGTTGCACATGGGTGGACTCCAATGCCTTGTGCATTGTCAGTTACCTGGACGTATGGGTGTCTGTGCTGAATATGGATACTCACCCTCCTTTTATGTTTTTTTCCAGGTTTTGGGGCCATAACGCATGATGTGGTATAACCTGGTAGTGCTGGTGTGCTGTCATGAGGCTTGCAGCAGGTTTCTGTCACTGCACAGACATCAATGTTCTCCATACTGTGGAGGGCCTCAGGAGCATGCATATTGAGGTTTACACATCTGGCATTGGTCAGCATTACCCTTATGTTTCTTTCCACTTATGTTTTGTAGGGTGGTGGGTTAGTCTTTTCAGCCTTGCCTATGAAAGGCTCTATGGAGGTGGCAAAAGCCTTATCCAATATCCAGATGCCCAGGGGTAACAGGTGCAAGCCATCCCTGGAACAGCTGCGTGGCTTGTCAAGCATGACATCCCAAGCAGACAGACATTGGATCCCCTTGGAATGACACCAGTAATTGTGCCACTTGTTATTACTGATCATTCCGTGTTTGTACTGTTGCGTCATTCTTGGTAAGGGTAGGATGCTGCAAACGGTCAGTGTCATACCGGCCTGGACTACATAATCGGAGAGCTCATCTATGTCTCTTTTCATGTAGTCTGGGGAGGTACATCTCAGATCATTCACACCAGCATGGACTATGACTGCATCATATTTCTACTTGCTTTGGGGTGACCTGCATACTTGTGTTATGTGGCATATTGTAGCAGACAAAAGGCAGCTTACTGTACACTTTCCCTTGTTAAGTCTGGTGTGCGGGACAGCAGCATGTCTCACTATGGAGTCACCTATTACAACTGTATCAGGCATGTTGTTTCTCCTTCTGGCCTGTGACTGTTTGGCACACCAGCTTTGTGTACTATGTGTTGCATGTGCTATGTTTGGAGGTTATTTGATTGGGTGTCTGCTTTGGAGGCCTCTGTTGGTGTGGTGTGTTTGTAATTTGGGCCTCCGGGAATGTTTTTCTGTGTTTATGTCTTTGGTTTGCAGTTGTGATAGGTCTATGTGGGACTGAGTTTGTGGTGTGTGTGGTTACCTTCTCCTCCTGACTAGTTTTGGGAGTACTGAGTTGAGGGAGCTCAGCCTCCAGTTTGGATAGATGGTTGCATCTCTCACATATATTTGTATTTCTTGAGGGGAGTTGAGGGTTGTCTGTGTACTTGGGGCAGGTGTAACATTGCCTCAAGATTCACAGATTCAACTTGTTGTAGCTGGCCTTAGTGGATTGTATGTGTGGACATATTTTATTGCCATACTACTGATCAGTGATTACTTCTTTTTTTATGTTTGCTCTATCATGTAGTAGCTTCCTCATTCTCTTGCATGGTTTGGTTATGGCTGGTGTCCACCATGCCAGATGCCTGTGTGTATGGCATTGTGTCTTGTTTTAATTTAGGATTGCATAATCCAAGCATTCCTGGCAGTGTTCATGGAATGCCTGTATAACAGGTTCTGAGGTGTGGCCCATATTTTGCACCTGCACAGGACCTTTAATGGATTCCACATCAGTTTGGAGGAGTGCAACTTTTGCTTTACACATGTTTTTCACTGTGGTTTTCTGGCCAGGGACTGTGGTCAGGATGTGTATATCCAGTGTGATTACTCTATGGTCTGGTCTTACCAGTGAGCAATACACTTCTCATCTTGCCATCCAGTACACATGTTGCTGATTATCACATCCGGTATGCTTACCCCTCTTGTAAGAGTGGTACGTTGTTCCTGGGCATTTTGGTTTATGGATTCTATGAACGTTTGTCCTACAGTGTTGGAGCTAGTATAATGCTCCCAATCTATGTCTGGGTATTTTCAGTCACCCAATATAATGTGGTTTGGAGGACTTGATATATTCATGTATTCCAACATAGGCCAGGTACAGCTCCTGGTGTTGGGACGGTAGTCTGTAGCAGGCTATAAACTGGGGGGGGCAGTTTTAGCCACTGTTACTTGACCATGGCTAGTCCATACTGCTTCTTGTTGTGGTACCAACATGGGGGTGTGGTTATCCTTGACAATTATTGCTAGTCACCCTCCTTTTGTAGCTGGTTCCATGTTTTGAGGCTGTACAGCACAGTATGAGGTGTAACCTGATAGTGTTAGGGTGCTGTTGTGAGCCTTGACCCAGTTTTCTGTTACAGCACAGATATCAACATTCTCCATACTGGCTGAGTTTAGACTGCATGCATCTTGCTGTTTAGACTTCTGGCATTGGGTAGCATTACATCTAGGTTCTTATCCTTTCTGATACCTATGGAGGTAGGTTTGTGTTTTGAGCCTTATCTATTCAGGGCACACTGTGGGTAACAACAGCCATTGCCAGTATCCATACTGCCTGCACTGATAGGTGCACACCAGTCCTAGCAGGTGTAGCATCATGTCATGCTCAGCATGTCATCCCAGGCTGGCACACATTGGATCCCCTTTGACTAACTGCAATACTTCAGCCAATTATTGCAATTGATCATCTCATTGTCATATTGTGGCATGATGCTTGGTGAGGGTAGGATGTTAGTCATGGTCCTCAGGTGTGCATATAGTACATGGTGTTATTTTACTTAACACATGGCATTCATGCCTCAGGTGGTGCTGCAGGGCTGCCTCTGTTGGATGCACATATTACACTCCCTGTACATGTTTGTGAGCAGGTCATGTCATTTTAGGCATCCCTGTTATTATTTGAGTGAGTCAGAGGGGGTATCATTCCCAGGGTTCCTACTGAGCCAGTGTATGTGCTATGCGTTGCCTCTTTGCCAAGGCCAGGGCATACTAGGCATGCCTCCTTCTGCCTACTGGGGCAGGCTCAGGTTGTTCCTCCTCCGAGACACGCTCTGCCTGTGATGGCCTTGGCAATGGTGGGGGGCTGTTTGGCCCAGCCCTATGCTGGTCCTGCTGCAGCTGTTTTCGAAAAATCATATTATGTAGCATAGCACATACCATGACAATTTGGGTACATGTAGTTGGTGTGTACTGCAAGGCTCCACCAGATGTGTCCAGACACTGGAACTGTGACTTGAGCAGCCCAAACACATGCTCTATTACATTACGTGTTTGTGCGTGTGCCTCATTATGGCGTTCCTGTTCAGGTGTGTGTGCGTTTCTGATGGGTATCATCAGCCACGGCTCCAGTGCATAACCTGCATCCCCCACTAGGTATCCGTGTGGGATGTCCCCATTGGCAAATGTCTTGTACAGCTGTGTCAAATGCCAGATGTAGGAATAATGGTAGATCCCAGGGCAGCCAGCACACATATTCATTATTATGCCCTGGGCATCACACAAGACCTGGCAGTTGATGGAGGGGAAGCCCTTGCGGTTAATGTAGGCCCTACCCCGCTCACCGGCTGGTGCTTTGATGCGTATGTGCGTGCAGTCTATTGCACCCACTACCTCAGGGTATTCCGCTATTTGCTGGAAGAGATGCATATTGCTGGCCAATACCTCACGGGCATTGGGGAAATATACATGATCACCGACATGTGCTGACATGGCATCCAGGAACTGGTGCAGTACCCTGGAGGCTGATGCCTGTGATATCCCCATCATATCACCAGTTGGTCTCTGGAAGGTACCTGTTGCTAGTATTCTTAGGCCAACACATACCTTGGTTTCCACTGGGATGGGTTCCCCTCTGTTGGTTCTGTGTGTGAGGTGTGGCCTGCACAACTCCACTATTTGCTGCAGGAGCTCTCTGTCCACTCAGTAGTGCTCTACTATCTCCAGCTCATGTAATCCGTGGTAGGTAACCCTGGGCCTGTACACTCTTCTCTGTCTCCTCACTGTGGGTTGTCTGGCACCATCTGCATTGTCACCACCCTCAGGAAGTCGCCTATGTCTCATTATGACAGCTATGGCAGTCCCTAACATTTCTGCTCTGAGTTCAGCTTTTTCAGTTTTCACTTCTAATAGCTTACTCCTGTCTTGCAGTGTCTCTTGAGAGAAACATCTTGCACTGCTGTTTGTAGACTTTTAAGTGTTGGGCTGATCTACTATTCTGCCTGTCTAATTGCCTGCTTCTAATTGTTTTCACCTGCTAGCTCCAGCAGTATTCCCTGCTAGCTTCCTACTAATTCTGTTGCTTCCTTTTTCCTTTCTGTTTCCTCAGGGGGGAGCAGCATGCATACCAGCAGAAACACACTCACAGTGGCTTACACGTGCGCACACTTGCTTACATGGCTCAGAATCTGCTTATTCGGGTTAAAACGCGCACACACCAGCGCAAACAGTGTTAAACATCTCCCAACACGCTCCCACATGCTCAGTCTGCCTTACACGTGCGCACACTGTCCTACTCGCGCTTCATGGCGCACACACGTGCGCATGCACGCCCAGCAAGAAACTTTGGTGTATATGTCGTGGCACTCCTCTTTCCATGATATGTGTCTGACATCTGTCATGTAACTCTGACCTCCAATGAACTGCATTTCTTTCTGCCATTCCCCCCTGTGATGTCACCTATCTCCTACTCTGTTCCTCCCCATTATGTATCTCTTACACTACTCAGAATGTGCTCATTTGCTATGTGACAGTGGAATTCAGTATCCTAACACTCATTTGCATCAGATTGCCTACTAATGCTTAGTTAGATGTCTTAGACTCAGCTTCCCCCCCTAGCAACCACTACACAGTGGCCATGTTGTTTTTGGTCTGCTGGTCCCTGCGTTGTAAATCCATGTATTGCATAAAACCCACATTTGTGGGTTTATAACCTTCATTTTTATGTTTTTATATAGCGTAGCCCATTTGCGTGGGGCTGCACTGCATTAAAAAAATATTTATTTCTCATATTTGCATCGGGGTACCTTGCCAATGGCCACATATTTGGCCATTGGCCTGCTGCCTGACACATATGCACCCTTTATTTGGAGCTGACATGGCTCCATTGTGTTTTTTGCAGAAACGTACTCAGTTGTCAACTGAGTACATTTCTGCAGCTAAAACGGCTCTTACATGGGCTGCTTTGGGTTTCCTGGATTGCTAATCTACCTCATTTGCATGCTATTCAGCTGCAAGTGAGGTGATTAGCTTATCCACGCCCACTACGTGTAAGAGACGTTTTAGCTGGTCTCTTACACGGACTTTGGGCTGTTCCTGGATCTCGAAGGCTGCATGGAGTCTTACACTACTCTTAGACTCCGTGCAAGCCTTTGTGAATCCTGCCCATTATCATTGCTGTAATTGTCTAAAAATCTTTTTTGCATTGGTCATAATTGCTTAAACATGGCTTTATTAATTATCCTTGTGGAGCTTTTCTCCCCAGGCCTCCTTTGAAAATGGGCAAAAAACTAGTCAGACCTCCCCACTAAACAAATGTAAAATAAAAAATAAAATAAATAAATGTATTCTGAATGCATTTTCAAACTCAAAAATCACTACAGCATTCTGTAAGCCTGCCTTTCACATTCACAACTTTATTACTACACGATGGTGTAGCTATGCACACTGTTTGTAATGCGATGAGTACATTTTCCTATGCATTATGTAAAGAAAGGTGCTTATTTAGTCAATACTATATCCACAGATTTTTACTTTAATGCTTGAAGTCACAGTGTCATGGGTGGAAAGATATCCCTTTAATGTTTTTAGAGAAGACGTGATGCAAACATTATTTAAGTGAGAATGGGGAAACGTTACCATCATTCATGTCATTTTTTTTGTGTGGCATCAGTGAGAGCACACAATTTTACAATTATATTGTCTGTCTACATTAATGGTTCAACACAATGATGAGACCATTGTTCTGCAAATGAACTGAAGCTATTATAATGACAGACTTCTATTGTGTTGCCTGCATGTATGACAGCATTCTCAATAATGTGTAAACAGGCTAGGTAGGATATTCAACTACAGCATATTTAACTTCTACAAATGTGACTGCTGATGTAGTTATGTTTTTTTACACACGTGTAGTGACAACTATTACAAGCCCTGACTGAATGTAAAGATAACTTTACCAGATAAATCTGTTTAACAATCCACTGCTGATGTCATCCCTTCGTAGATGCTATCTGTCGTAATTGTAGTCTGTATTCTCCTGTAACTCTGGTTGCTCATAATATGTGGTACATAAGTGGATAGGTAGGTGCTTTGATTCTGGCCACCTAAAAACAACCTTTATGTATCCATCTCTTGGGTTAGAATTACAGTGGCACTCTGTGACACTAGTAATTCATAATATCAACAAGAAGAGCAATATTTTCTTCTCACAACAGTTGCATACTGTTAACATACCTCCAGCATGTCACATTTGATGTGTGCATTCTGCTGTGTTGTGTGACTTTGATAATGTGATTTGTACATGGTGTAACTAATCATGTAGGATGATTGAGTCCAGCTGTGGGTGTGTCCTTCTGCTTCATCCTTTGTATACTTTTCTGCAAGGACATATATGATGTGTAGCTGTACATTGTTAATGTATACCTTAGACACATTTTATCATAAATTTCCAGCTTATAAACAATGGTGATGTTGCATGATGTCTCAGTTGTACTTTGACATTGTCCTCTGCTGCTTGTGTTTCAGGCACAGAAGCTTAGCTTGTGTTCTTGGGTAGTGAGTTGAAATCCATCTATTAGTGCTCAGAGTACATTGTGTCACAACTATTGTGACTTTACATGTCAGTAACAGTGATGTCACTCACACTGGCTTTGTTGACATATAGATGTTGGTCCCGCTAAATGACAATGGTGAATATTTGTCACATAGCAAAGCTTTTATTCAGAGAAATTTTGAAAATGGATTCCATAGGAAGTGTTATCCTTTGACATAGGGGAGTGATACAATATGCTGACAGCTGATAACGTACTACAGCAATCACAAGAACAAATATCCCTTGCAGGAAATATATGATGACATTTCTTCACATAACCACATATGTCACACTTTTAGTGACATTTCTACCACAGTGCATTCATCCTGGGAAATATCCATGTATTTTCTTTTGTTAAATGCTCATGTATTCAACATCCACATTCAATGGCTGTTAACATTGTCGGGCCTTATACTGTAATGCATGGCATGTACCATAGTGATATTGTGTCCACTGACATTGGGACTTACCTCCTCAATCCCATTCATCCAAGATATTGTTTTTCCACATATACTGATGGTATAATAACTTAGCATAGGTGGATTGTCACAGTATTTATAAGACTTCCACTGTGGTACTTGTGGTTCATTCAGATGTCATTAGTCAGTACAGTCGCATTGCTTGCTGTTATCTTTCTGACAGGGGCAACGTTATATCAAATGCAATGACATTACAAAAAATAAAAGTGTATCTATTTATTATTATCTATTTTTATGTTGGACAATGATACATAATCACCAGTTGTGATTGCATAGAATTGGAATGCTTATTCAGTGTATGTCATGCTGTGAGTCCTCCTGTGGCACGTGCATTGAATACTGACATTTATAGCATACCTACATAGATATACTGGTGTTCAATTCTGGAACAGTGTGTGTTGTACATGACAGAGAAAGTGTCATTGTTAAAAACAATCTTGTATTGTAATGCTCATTATTGTTGGACAGTAACGTGCAACTCATATCCAGCATTTTGACTAACTCTGGTTGTTCATATGCTATCCATACTTCCAATGTTGACACACACATTCAGTTCAGTTATTTGTAACAGCCTCCACTGCTATCTGATGTGGCAGAGGCAGTCAATGAAGGGGACAGAAGAGTACCTTTTATAACAGGCAGGGATTTGAATCTGCTGACAACTGTCTGTCAGATTACACTGACGTACACACACATTCACAGGCCAGTTTTTTCATATATTCTCATACTATGTAATTCTCAGTCTCCTTACATGGTATGATAGGACTGTATAACCTTTGAGGGTGTTCTTCATGGCATGACTGCTATGCACATGTCTGACGCAGTGTCACTCTGATTGTTGTGCATCTCTCTGATATATTTTTGGGCATATCTTCTAACATGACATGATGCAGCTGTTTCTTAAGTCATTCATTGCTCATGTGCATAACCTATTCCGATGTTAATTAAGCTCAGTATTGCATGTCATCCTCTAGAAGTGTTTAGTACTGCCATTGCTTAGGTCATAACATATGGCTTTCTGGCAGATGTGTGATTCCATAAACATGTCTATCTGTATGGAATGCAGGATGACCATTAGAAGATGTGATTGATCTTCTGTTACAACACTTTCTATTGCATTGCTGATGTTGAATTGCTGTTCTATTACTGTTCCCTGTAACTGTATGTGAGCATGCCCAGTATTAGTGTGTCAGACAAGTTTGCAAGTCAGCAACAGCAATGCTGGACTCCTGACATGTCATCTGTTTAGTCTTGACATTAGTTACTTATGCATGTTGTCTGTTATTTGATTGCCATGTATCATTCAAATAAACACACAACACTGTCCCATCTATCACATGCTCGTAGGTGATGAACTCTCTTTCCTATTGGTGCCACTGTCATTTCTTTGCAGTTACCTGACATTACAGCTATAATGCCCTTTTGCTCTTCATCAATGTTGTCAGCTTTCATATATCAAGTCCTTGTATACCTTTAAATGGTATGAATGTATTTTATGCATTCAACCAATAACGTTTCTTTCATCCTTGAAAACTGTCATCTGATGTTATCCATTTAATTAAAATGTATATTACACTCCCTTTGTTACAATAAAGCTTTATGTCCCTATCCACATACTTTATCAGAATCCATCCATCCATCCATCCATCCATCCATCCATCCATCCACAAACTCTTTCTTCCATTTTTTTGTACATGAGGTCAGGGTGTCAGTGACATTAATCTAGATCCAGTGTTAACACCACCAAGTGGCTAGCCCTGCTGTGATAGTTCTCCCACACTATGCACCTGCATGCACACTCACACCTATAGGCAATTTAGAGTGTTCAACCCACCTACTGCATGTCTTTGAAAAGTGTGCGGAAACTGGAGCACCTGATAAAAATGCATGCAAACACAGGGAAGGCAAGCTGACTCGGCACTGAAGGCAACACAGTCCATCAGATAGCCTTTATTATTTTTGTGCATACCTTTGGGATTAGCATTCACAATAATTATCATTACATCCGTTCTGCGAGTTTTATGTTCAAAATGCTTCTTATACATTTGCCTACAAGAGCACACTTTAAACATTTCCCCTCTACAACATTGCTATTTATTTTATCACATGTATGTGTACCTATTCCCCCTTTTCACTTCCAGTCTTTCTGTATTGTGTCCTTGCACTTGCCCTTAATATGTGTGGGCTACAGCACATGCTCGTATATGAGCATTGTCTATATGCAATCCATTTTGTTTAAATGATATGCTGCTGCATGCAAGCACTTGTCCATTGCTGGAAACACTATTGCTGGTCATAGAAAGGTGCTTGCATCCATGTAAAGGTGATGAGCAGCATGCATATTCAATTAGCGCTGCTGCTTTTCACGATAACATACTTACTTCATGTAGGTGCCATATTGTTAATGAATCCCAGGGAGTATTTGTCAAAAGTGATTTTTATGCTACAATTGATGCTGTATAAAGACATCACATTCCTGAAAACGTGAAGACTTAATACTGAAACTTACAAAATAAAGCATTAACTCATATCACCATTAATTTTAAACAGACTGTTGGAGAATTTTAAGCAGTATGACCTGAGGTCATGGATAAAACTAATGAGACTGTGTATGTATAGATGACAGGGAGATTTGGGTAGCAAATGATATATACCATTTTTGACCACAAAAAGCAATTATAGGTGAATATGAAAATTAATGACTCATAAAATAATGACTTGGTTGAATGAAATGATTTTTCTGAAACCTACAGGTCATTATATTAAACACATATATATTAACTTTAAGAAATGTTAAGAGTTTCATTTAAATTATCAGAATATTCATCATATAGTCTTACCTAATGAACTCTGTACTGCCGTTATGCAATTTAATCACAAAGCATGATTTTTTAAAGTCATTTTCTGTACTTATATTAAAAGACAGACAAACTATGGCTGGCTGTATTTGAAAACTAACAGCTGAGATGCTTAAAAAGGTTTAGAGAAAATGGTTATTTTGGAAGTTTTAAGGCAGATTTTTACAACTTTGTGAAGTTGTAGTTGAATGTTTTTTGTTTAAAATGCTGAATAGTAATTTCAGAAGCTTTCAGTTTTTTTAGGCATTTTCTTTAGATCATGCAAGCTCCTTCTGATGAATGTATTTAAGCTGTGTCATAAATAATTTTGAAACACTTTGGGGGGGGGGAATTTAATAAAGTCTACATGGTCTCATTTTCCATGCAGGCATCATACCACTCTACATACATGAAAGTAAGCAGGGTGTAGATTCAGTAAACACAGCTGGGCAGCGCTCACACACGGGCTAACACGGAAATATCTGTGGCATGCAAATCACCTCCTAAGAAGGTGAATTCCATGCAAATGAGTCAGGTAGAGCGATCCAGCAAGCAGATAGGCAGCTCTGCAGACCCCGAGTAAGTGTCCATAGTGTACATGGAAAATTTCAGTGCACAGGAATGTAGACAGAAAAAAGGGCTGCAAATATGTAGGTAGATGGACAGAAATGGCATAGCACATGCAGATATAAGTGAAACTATACACCTTGTGCCTGAAAAAATAAGAAAAATAAGTTAAAATAATGTTTTTAATAATATGTGCATGTTTGCGTGGTGTACCCCAGTGCATAAACATGCCTCATCAAAAAAAAAAAAATTGGAAAAACAAAAGTAATATTATGTGACAAAAATGTATTACAGGAACCTGCATGGAGTATCTGCAATGGTGTATTAGTGCTGTTGCTAACGTGGTAGGTCTTTGAACTGTGTTGTTTCTAGGGTCTGAGCATGGATCTCATTGCAAATGAGATGGAGTTACTGAATAGCATAAATGGGTATCTGTATCCACATATCACCTCTGTGTAGGCACAGATCCATGCTGGTGGCCACAAAGAGGTAGCTGACATCAAGGTAGGGTGTGTCCAATAAATTCTAGGCTGATTTGAGCTTCTCTGTGCCTGTTTGCATGGTGCGCCACCATGCTGAGTTTGGAAGGCGGGGTGAGTGTACACTAAGTGCTAAACTTTGTTTACCTGCGGGATGTGTGTTTCCACATGTCTGTGTGGCATTCCATGATGCTGAGCTTGGAAGCATGGGGTGTGTGTACACTAAGTGCTAAGCTTTGCTTACCTACAGAGCACGTGTTTGTGCAGTGCGCCACAGTGCTGAGTGTATCTAAAAGGCAATGACATATTAATTGACTCCTGTTTAACCTAAACTAGGGCCATTAAATGATGTTAATGATATACTAGGCAGGTGGAATGCAACATAGGTAGCAAATCACACTGTCAGCAACTACAACAGAGCACTATAAAGTAAGCATACACCCTACAATCTGATTTTTTTCCCCATACTCTGCACCATCGGAGTACAGTCTTGGGAATTTTAACTGAAAAAATGCTAGGGGCAGCTACAGGTCTGCTGCATCTGTATGTGCTAGATGATTAAGTCAATGCTGGTGCTGCTGATGATAATAGGCCTAGGCAGAAAAGGAGAAGAGTGTACAGGTTCAAGTTTACATTCCAGAAGCTACATGAGCTGGAGATTGTAGAGCGCTACAGGGTGGACAGAGGCGTACTGCAAGATCTCACTGAGCTCTACCGCCCTCAGCTCAGACCAAGAGCCAACAGAGGGGAACACATCCCAGTGGAATCAAAGGTATGTGTATCCCTTAGGATAATAGTCACAGGTACCTTCCAAAGACCAACTTGGAACATGATGGGAGTTTCACAGCCATCAGCATTCAGGGTACTCCACTAGTTCCTGGATGCCAAGCTACCAATGCCAGTGAGTACATTTTTTTCCCTTCACCCCTGAAGCAAGGGCCAACAATATGTAACACTTCTACTGTGTAGCACACTACCCTGAGGGACTGGGTGCCATAGATTGCACTCATATACACATCAAGGCACCACCCAGTGAGGAGGGTAGAATCTACGTCAACTGCAAGGGGTACTACTCCATCAACTGCCAGGTCATGTGCAATGCCCAGGGCATTATCATTAATGTGTGTGCTGGCAGCCCTGGCAGTTATCACAGCTCCTATAACTGGCACACATCACAGCTGTATCAGATGTTTGCTAGGGGGGACATCCCACACGGCCATTTACTGGGGGAATGCTGGCTACACACTGGAACCGTGGATAATGACACCCATCAGAAATGCACACACACCCACTGAAGAACATCCTAATGAGGCACACACACAAACTATGAATATCATAGAACATGTGTTTGGGCTTCTGAAGTCCCATTTCTAGTGCCTTGATACATCTGGTGGAGCCTTACAGTACTTTCCAGCCACATGTGCACAGATGTTCACAGTATGTGCCATGCTACACAATATGATCCTGTGGAAAAAGCTGCAACAGGATCAACAAAGGGAAAGGATATACTGCCTCCCCCACCAGTGTCTAGGTCACAAAAGCCACACACATATGAGGACTTGGAGTAGGAACCCCCTGATAATGTCTCTGTAGGCAGATGCAGGTGTATCCGGTACACCCTGGCTTTGGCTGAGAGACAATGCATAGTGCATGCACTGACAACCTAGGACCCTAGGGACTGATACCTTACTCCGACTCACATTCATATATTAAAAATTATGCCCGGCAACCCACACAACCTGTACCTAACTATGTATTGGCTGTATACTGCATGCATCAGACAGAGTCAGCCCTGAGCCACAGTTTTGTCAACTGCTGCATTCACAACGTAAGTCACTCACCTATACACTACTTGTAAAGAATACTATAATATAGTATCATATGTATGGACCTGCTGCATGTATGCAAGGGAATATAGTGAGCTATTTGGGGAGATGTATCAGCCACATGGGGCTACAGATACCTGGTCCAATAGTATGTGTTTCCATAATATTCACTAGGCCTCATGGTTGGTATATTCACCACCACAGTCAAGGGAGATGTTAAACAGTGGTGTCATGTGATATTTGCACTACTGTCTATGCCAGCAGATCATGTGCTGTTTTCCTCCCACCCCCAACACATCAGTGCTCCCATACAAATGATGTAACAGTACGTCAGCAATGGTATATCAGCAGAGCAGGCAATCTCAGGGCTGTGACATAGAACCTGATCACACAGTGTATGTCTCATAACACAGGGATAAAAATGTACATGTGTATGCTTTTGGTTGTGTGATGAAGGGCACATATCTGTCTGGCAGACAGTGTGACACAGTGGGCTACGGATGTTAGTATGGGTAATGGTGTTGATGGTTCTAATTTGGAAGTATGCACAGCTTTTGCATATGTGGTACTAGTATGCTGGTGTTTCCATAGACTGTCCTTTCAATCTGTTAGTGCAAGAAATCTGGACAAAGCCAGAAAGAATGAGGGGATAAAGGCCCAAAAATAGAGACAAATAGTACAGATTGTTCTTATTAACTAGAATGTTGCTAGTATGATAACGAGTTGCATTATTACAGAATATCTGAAGGATATAAAGTCTGACACTCAAATGTTTGTCTGTAGTTAGTATTATTCATTGACTGCAATATACAATAATTTACCAGAACACCACAAATGTATGAGGAACAAACCAGAAACATGAGGCAAAATTCTGGGCATTCTGGGAAAATCTGTACAGCCGAGGGGTATGCAGACTGTCAGTATGTGTCTGGAGTAACAGTATGAATCTCAGTCACATATTAATTACTGTGTTATATAGTGTATAAGACTTGATAGGTTCTAATCTTATTACAGTCCCCTTGGTGGGTGTGTATATCCATATGGCATACATATGATAACCTTTGTAACTTAGACTTAGGTAGGGTTTATTATTATTTTATTTGTAGTGGGTGATGTGGGCCAAATGACTGGTCACAACAAGAGCTACTGATATCAACAAGCATTATATATTCTAAACTGATAGCACTAGCAGACATGAGGTGTCTTGCAAGCATCAGGTAATGTCATCTACAGTATGTACCAGTACATAGGTAAGTGCTCTAATCTACATACAGCCAACTTGAACTATGTATGTGTCTTGGCATGTCCTGTATGCAGTAAGTGGAAGTGGTGCTAGACTGAATATGGCCATATATGTGTGCGAGGCTGTTACAGCATTTTGCAACACTTTATAGAGCCATAGAACATGTGAACTTAACTAGCATAATGGCCATACAGCCCTCACAATCAGAGACATCTTTATACCCCTCAGTACAGGATCAGCACATATTTACCCAGTCCAAGAGGGACTCAGGCAGATGCCAAGGGTTGTGATGACAGTTGTCCAACCAGTCATACAGATGGCATGTCCTGAGGTGCACTGAGGTGTTCTGTATACCATTAGGCAGACTCTGTTAAAAGGGTTTCTTTAAGTCTGCTAGACAAATGTCTCCCTCAAGCATGTAGTACTAACATCACATAGAAGGTTAATGTCCTTACAGTTAGTCATCCATCTATCTACTATGCTTCCTACAGATAGGCAGCATATTCACTCCAGCAGGGTCACACCTTGCCCTGTATGCAAGGCACAGATCACTTCTGAGTAGTCTATATGTCACAGGTGGCAACAACACTCATTGCAGATGATCAGCAGTGAGCACATACTAAAGATGTGAAGTGACCTTGTGAGGGACCATACTGTTGTTTGCAAGTGCTAGTACAGCTTGGAAAGGTACATCAAAAAATGGCCACTGCACTTTAGATATTGGCATGCTAAGGGAAGAGTATGTGGTGGTTATGAGTATGTCACCTACTGGTGACTATGGCCTCAGCTATGCCATATGATTCCTGCCATACCACTGTAGAGACATGGTGATCCGAGGCACATTTGGTGTAAACCTGTGTGGCCAGGTCAGTGTGCCCACTTTTCAGCCCTGAATATGTACATCACATGTTGTGCCTGATGTGCTACCAATCAGGGACAAAATTGTAGTGTCGGCACACCACACAAACTTGAGTCATTACACATGAAGGTATGGACACACACTACTGTACCCTTTGACGGTCATTGTTCATTAGAATGTGGGGATGCACTCACTGTTGTACTATTTATACTGACAGGTTTTGGGTCTAAATCTTAGACTGTCACTGCTATACCAAATCTGGCAGCCCACACACCTATCATTGTGTGCAATGGCACCCTTGCCATGTCACCATACAGGCATATTGTACAACTGTAGCAGCCACACAGTTGTCATGGTACACCAATACACAGTGTAGATAACAGGTCCTATGGAGTCAATGTCACAACTGTACAAATGTAGTCCATGTCATAAATGCTTTGAACGGGATGTGTATGTCCCCATACAGGGAGGTGTCCCACTGTGTACCTCCCACATTGCCATGACAGGAGTAACACGTCACACATGTTCTACACACCTATAACATCAATGTGGTATACATGGTACATATGGGTAGACTGCTATGTAACACAGATGGTACACCCTACATGAAACAGGCCTCCATTTATGTAAAGCATGCATCTGCTGTGACACAGATCATGTGCAGGTTACACAATGGGATGCAAAACACGAAAAGCATAACTGATGTTGGTCAACTGTCTGAACCTGACACAGGATATTTGTAGATGGGTCATCTGTAGATGTGTAAGTTCTGAAAACCCAGGTGACATGTATCAAGGCTAGCAGACCTTATCACAAAGTATGAATGCATGAGTATGCTGACTGCCGCCATTGTCCTTGTGAGACTGTTATACACATATGAACCTATGAAGCCATGCATGTATACTGCTGTACCTTGCTGAAATCATATATCTAATGTGCTGCCATTCCATCCTGTGCCACCTTATTGCTGCTGTGTGTCCATAGGTTATCCTCTCAGACTCCTGGAACAGAAACATACACATGTCCATTATACACTTGTCATTGTGTAACAATACTGCAAGTACAACATCATACAACATAAGGTACATGAAAGTATATTATGTACTCATGACACATGCCAGCATACAGTATCTGTTGGTGACCACTACAAGTAGCACAGCAAAATTATACTGTATTACTCAAGTACAAGTCAAGCAATATAGTCACCCTGTGCATCAGACTCATAGTGTCATTTCCCTCCATCAGTGGGAAGGATGACAGAGATGTAGCACAGGTATCTTCACTTGCACAGGGTGTTGTGTGTGGGTGCTGGAGGCCTGGGCTGGCCCAAATAGTTGTTAGCATGTGTGTGAACTATTAAGATGAGTAGGATAGATGGGGCATGGAGAGGTTCTGTGTGTGTCTGTAGGTGACCTGCATGTGACAGTGGTGTGTGATTGTGCATTTGTATGCAGTCAAGCTCAGTGCTATCCCAACAGATGTGTATGTTGGATAGATGTGGACTTTACATGGTAGAGTTGACAGTTCACCGTCTCCAGTCCTGAACATGAGAACTGGCTCTGCCAGGAGTTGCACTGGCATCACCATGTCCAAGATTAGATGTGGTGATAGTACCTGATGGTGACTGCTGTCTGCTGGGACTGTGTCCCCCATGGAGCCACCCAGGATCATGAGCCCATGGCCTGCCACATCATGGTCTGGACAGCACACTCCCCCTCTGTAGTGCTGGATATACTGCCACTATGGAACATGTCTGTGCATGACCATGTGGGCTCTGAGCAGATGGTGTTGCTGACTTGCATCCATGGGTCTGACGCCCAACTCCAACCAGATGTTCCAGCACAATGTGCCATCCAAGACAGATACTGTTTCAGCCCACTGTCTGTCCACTGTGTCAGTTAACCAATCCAAGGTGTCCCCAATGCAGTGGAGGTAGTCACAGCTGTCAGAATGTGCTGCATCTATAACTGTAAGCATAAATCTGGTGTTCCATTCAGAATGGGCCTGTGCCTTCAAGATGGCCTAAAACATGCATCGCGTGACCCATTATCTGGCACCTGCAATGGGTGGTGGATGGACAGCAGTCCGTCTCTAAGCACCCCTGTCAATCCAGCTGGTTGGGACCTTGCCAGCTCTCTGGCTATGGCCAATGTCTACACTCACTACAGCCATAGTTGCCACACTTTCCTGTGCAATGTTTCCACCCTCTGACTTTCCTATATTTGTGGCCTATGGGGACTGGAAATGTGTGGGCATACTGACTCTGTGTGGTGACAATGGAGGCAGAAGATGTATGCCAACCTCTGGGACAGATTCAGCAGCTGACAACCCCATCTCTGCCTCACTGTAGCCACCAATCATCATCCGAATCAGTTGAAAATGTATTTTGCCATGAATGCCTTAGCAGGTAACTTTCTACATCTTACTGATAAAAGGGCACATTTACCTGCAATTGCAAGCCTCAGTTACATCCATTATTATGTCTTTGGCTGTGTAATGGTGTACTATTGCACCAGAGTCCAAGTTACACTCACATTTTTCCATTACATTTTTATTCCAGTTTCTGTTGAAACAGGCCTAATGATTGTTATTGGCAATTACTATGTTTTGTTTAAACCACCTATTTTAATTAAGAGTTGTGTGGTATGGTGGGTTAATGCAGTGTGCTGCATGTGTGATGGCCTTGAATTTGGAACATTGCAGAGGTGTTTATTTTGTACATGTCTTATAATGTTAGAAACACATATAGTCATTATAGCTCTATTTAGCTGAGCTAAATGAAGCTACATAATGCACCACACTAAAAATATATAAAGAAAAGAAAAATTGGGAGATAGGAAGGTAGTGAAATGGGATGCAAGCAGGGAAAAAACATAGTGGGATGTAGGTAGGGATATGCAGGAAGGGTGTAGGAAAGAATCATATCTATCCATTTCTTAAACTGAAACAACTGTGCACTTTGACAGAATTTGTAGATAAGTTTGGACTCTCAAACCGCAAAGAGAGGGGTGAGGGCAATATAACTGTGTTGTCAACCCAACTGGACTAAATTACATGTGTCCAGTGGACACACATGGGAAATAGAGAGCTATGCATGGGATACATTTTTTTTTGGGACAGGTGCCATTTTTTTTAAGGTGAGAGTGGAGTGTTTCGGAAGGGGCATAAGTACAAATGGGGGAGGTACATTGGGAAGGTGAGGATGCATTTGCAAACAGACAAGACAGAGACAGACAAAACATCAGAGAGGTTCAGTGTGTGACACATGAGGGGATGAATTCCTTGGATAGGAAGTGTGTTGGGGAATTTAAGTCTCATGAGTCTCCAGACAGCAGCAGCCTGACTTACATCCCCACCCATGGGACTATTGGCACTGCTCCTTTACTGCCCCAGTGGTGGCAGTGATGGAGGCTAAGCACCTGAACAAGGCTGCCCCACCAGGTTGGTCAGCATGTCCTCAATCCAGCACAGGTGGTGGTCATAGCCATGGTGAACTATCCAGTGCACCAAGACTGGCAGCTGCCTAGGTGACAACTCTTCCTGCACAACTGCTCCCAGAGGTGGGCCCATCCCCATTCCATGGGGTGGCACTACCTGACTCCACAGGTATTGCAGGGGCAGCAGAGGGGGTGCCACTGGTCTGGCTCCCAGACATTCTGGGACCTGGTGCCACAGCCGGTTGAGGCAAGGTAAGGGGATCAGATGGAAGCAGCCTACCTTGTCATGCTTTGGTAATTGAGGTATAGCTAAAAGTTGAAGTTAGTTATGAACAAATCATTGTTAGTATCAACAGCATAGAACATCATATTAATTAACCCAAATACATAGCAATGTATATTATTTATGACACAACATGAAATAACAGAACAGTCAGTATGTTAACAGCATGTCATTAACAGTTAAAGCATAAAGGCAACCATATGGTTAATTTAACAAGATATGCTAATATGACAGACTAATAACACATAATAATAATAATAATAAACTGCATATGGCCAGCACAATGGTTAATTTAACAAGATATGTCAAAATGAAAGCATAATAACACATAATAATAAACCACATTTCTCAAATTATAGCTATTTTAACAACATATGTTAATAGTAAACCATAATAATACATAACAATATTAAATACATGCAGATAAGTGGTGGAGAGAGAAAAAGAGTCCATTAGTATTATTGCAGATTATATCCCTGAAAACAGTAGTAATATTAACTCTACAGATGTGTATTGTCAGTTTTGTGTACAGTGACTACAAGTCTCCTATAGGTGATGTAGCACATACATACCTCTCAAGCTTTTTCATGGGACAGTATGAGCCTAGGAATAACAAATGCAGGTACACAACTAGACAGAACACATGCAGATCATGTGGACTTATATAACTACCAAGGTGTTCTGTAAGCAGAATTGGTAATGCTTTGCATTCCAGGTAATATTTCTATGGTAATCCTGTTACAGATGGGTTACACAATATTAATGACCATACAAGGTATTGTGACACTTGAGAGGCCTATTTGTGTACAGTTCATAAACTAGACAGCCGTTATGCCTTAGTTGCCAAGTGTGGGAATAGAACCTAATAGCTGTGACTACAGGGGACATCTGAAAATAATGTAATAAGTGACTGCTGCAACTTAATACAGCCAAGCAAGGAATACAGCCATACTGGAATTAGACAGATTTATTTATAAATCAGCAATGCTGGTGAACACATTATTATTACTTATTTTAAAACTCTGTGAAATCTAAACACAATATCTGCTCATAACATGGACTACCACAGTCATATACATTTTGTTCTTGGGAAGAGAGAAAATGTGACCATTACATGACTGAAAGTTTGCTGGAGATAACCTTGAACCATACAATCAGCTGAGAAAAACAAGTTACAGGACATTCTTTTTGCATTCTAGAACTATTACAGTGTTATAATTGACTGCAGTGACAGTAGAACACACCATGCAAGGAATACAACCGTACTGCATATATTAAAACTGCTTTATTGTAGTATTAGCAATGCTGGTGAGCATTTTATATTGTTATTGCTTTGAAATATCTGTGAAGTACACACACAATATCTGCCCATGGAGTGAGCTACCTTACCCATATACCTTATTATCTGAAGTAGGAGAAACAGAGAACATTATGTGACCAGAACTGCCCTGGAGACAGCCTTGGACAGTAATATCAATTACGCAATACAGTTTGCAGGCAATTAGTTTTGCATTCTACAGCTATTACAGTGTTACACTTAACTGCAGCAACTTATCCATAGGCAAGCAATGCATATTGCTCTACCACCATGGTTATGACAACACAATCCTACTGAACACCATTTTGCTTACTGTTATTGGTATTGTTTATTGTTTACTGAACTTTAGTTGGTATTGTTCATGTATTGCACTACAGCTCTAATTGCCCACTTATTGCACTACAGGTCTACTTACCCATTTATTGTACTACAGTTTTTCTTGTGTATATTTTATTGCAGTAGATGCTTTAGTCTTTGTTGCTTATTGCACTACAGTTAGCATACTAAATCCATACTTACCATGCTCACAGTGCAACCTGGCCAGGCGCAAGACATGGGACTCAACATTGTGAGCCCTCTCAGCTACAGCTGTTGGGATAGAAGCACACCATTATGCATAGCAGGTTTGCAGATATTCAGCTTGCCTATTGGTAAAACAGAGGAAAAATTACTTACATATTTATGAGGCAGTTCCCGCTCTTGCCTTTTGGTTGCAATTGTCCAAGGTTCCCCGCTTTCTTTTTTTCAGGTCATCATATTGGTGGTGACACTACTCACCTGTGCTGGGATACCAGAAACACTGGTGATTTCCATGACCAAATGGTCCTAGGCCTCTGCCTTACACTCTGAGCCATAGAATCCACTCTACATCAGCTGGGGTTCATGTTTTTTTAACAAGGAGTCCAACCAAGATCATAGACTCCTGAATACCCCACTTATGTGCCTGAAAGTGCATACCTTCACCAACACCACAAGCCATGCCAACAGTTAATTGAATTCCAATGAATGATGCAGAATTTCTGCCTATTGGGCTTAATATAAGCTGTTTTCCCACCCTTACACATTATTGAGCAACATTCAAAAAAGCTATGTGTCACTTAGCAGCAAGTAAATCAGCTAAGTAAAGCCAAGCAGCATGTAAACTCACAGAACCATGGTTTTAGTGAGGCTTAGCACTGTGCAAACATTGGTAGCTGTTATCATGTTTATGCATTGCTTAGCATGAATGAGCAGTGCTTTGCAAAGTGCAGCAGTGCCAAAATTTGAAATAATTTAATAAAAGTAAACAAAAAATATCACATTCATTTACAGACATATTTTGCCCATTATGGACTTGAACCCAGCACTTCCTATATATAAGACCATAACTCTACCCAGGTAGATAGTTTGATGTTATCAAAACTAGTATACTCTCACATATACTACTAGGCTACCTGTTAGCATTGCTGAGCACAGTACCACACCTCATAAGCATGCTTAGACACACCTGTAAATGAATAATTAATTACATCCAGTTTCTATTTCTAGATGCCTGGCAAGTATTGGCTATGTATACATAAGCTCCGCTCAGCTCTGCTGTGCTCCATGCTGCACCATGCAAATGAAAATTGAAAAAAAAGACAAAAGAAAAAATGCAATTATGATAATTAATTACATCCACGTTCTAGTTTTAGATTTCTGGCAGGTGTCAGTTGTCTATATGTGAGCACAGCTTGGCATTGCTGTGCCCCAAGCCATACAAACATGCAGTTAAATAAAAAAAAAGACATCATAAAAATGACATATAATGCATTTGGCACACTTTACAATATTACAACAGTGCCAGGGAGGATTACAGGGACTCTCACAGTCATCTGCAGCCAGAGGTAGCCACTACACCTCTCCCTACACTGATTCAATATCCATGTTCCTTGGCTCTCCCTCAGCAGTGCCATCATTAATATGCATGGCACACTGCCGAGGGGGAACTGTGGCCATGTACACAGATACATCCATGTAGGCTCTACACTGTGCCTACACAGATTTTATTAAATCCTGGGAGTTGTGTTTCACTTATTTGTTTCAGATTTGCATTGACTCAAATTCAGGTCTTCACCTCTTTAGCACTCTTATGCAGTTTAATATAAAATAATGACTTAATATTTGGTAAGTGAAATATGCTTTTGGACAGAAATGCAAGGCAACAATTTATCAAATAGTTCACAAGTTGCAACCCATGCATCTTAATAAGTTGGATCCAAAATATTAAGAAACTCTTTAGTTAGGGTCATTGTAAAGTTCAAGATACACTGACTCATAAATACCCACAACAATGCACTGGATTGCTCATATAATTTTTGACATACTTTCATAGCAAAGTTATGGCAAGAGGGAAAAAAGGACAATGATTCTGTGAGTGTTGATGCTATAAAGTAAGAAGAGAAAGGGTGTAGAATGGAATGATCTTGTGAAGCTGTAGGGAGACAGCATGACTAAATATAAGTGAGTATCTCATATGGAACAATTTGACATTGCTGAGCACTGAATCCTACTTAAAATTATGTAAGTGAATTAATGGAAACCACTGCAGTGGCGAATGTGAATGTATTTTTGCTATTGCAATTATTACTCATTACCTAAGGCTTTTGAAAAAGGACATTTTTCTTTTCAGATATAACATTTTATAGTTTGGGATCTAGCAGTATTTCTTAATGGGGCAATGCTGTAATAGGGGAGAAAGCTACACAATGTACATACTTAGGTAGAGATGCAGGAATGAAATGGCATGGAAGTGAACAATTAACCTGTTTAAAGATCAAGTCTACATTGATTTTCTTCCTTCTGTTATATAGCCTATTGATTTTCTGATTCCACCAGGGTAGCTTGTTTTTTGAATTACTTCTGCTCTTCTTCCTTGTGGGTACAGCTGCTTCAATGCAGATATTAATGTGTTTGTATAGGATTTCTGTGAAAAGTTCCATGTAGGCAGCAGTGTTGTCAGGTTTATGGAGGCTTGAAATTTTGCTATGTTATCACTTAATAGTGGTATGTTAGATTTTGAGTACTTTCTGAACATTCCAAGGTTAGCTGGGGTTCCAGGATTTATTTTTACTTCAAAAGAGACCATTTTGTGGTCTAACCTTACCAGAGAAGACATTATACTAGGGGGTGTCAAGCACTCTCCCATATTATTGAAGACTAGATCCAGTAGGTTTGCATGCCTGGTCAGCGTATTGACAATCTAGTCCAGAGAGTTTGTGTTTACAAAATCCACAAATTTTTGTGCCTGCGAGTTTTAGTGCTGTATATGATTCTCAGTTAATAATGGGGTAATTAAAGTTGACCATGAATATGGTATTGGGGTTTGATGGTGAGTGTTCCCATTAAGTTTAAATAAATGTTATGGAGTTCCTGTCTCACGGGGGGACCTATAGCTTTTAAGGAAGTGGTATGAGATTTTTCCTGTAGTGATTTGAACATGGAAAAGCTCAAGTGCATTGCCTGTTTGACCAGCTTTGAGGTATATTTATTTCTGGTTTAAACTGAGACACCTCCACCTTTCTTCCCTGCCTGCATAGTAACTGGTCTAAATGTATAGAAAGCATTATAGCCTTGCACTACTGGTATGGCTGAACTATCATAGCCTTCAGATACTGTAATATTTGTAAGTGGAATAAATACAGCATTTAACCGCACAAAGACCAACCTCATGGAAGAATCAATGTTTTCTATAGTACTATAAATTTTACCCAGACAACTGCAACTGCTGTGGCAGCTTTTGATTTTAGTTGAATTTTGCTATATTAAAATTAAAAGATTAATTTTGGACTGCTGAACATATGCTTTTAGCTATTCGGAAAGAAACTACTGAGTAAGAATATGACACCGACTTTTATTCTGCCTTTTCATCACAACATATCAATTATCATTACTATTCATAAAATGGTATATAGATAATATTTTTCATGAATGGTACTGAACTTTATATTGGTGGCATATTATATTGATGAATACAATACTCATCTATATACTGTTTTGCTTTGATATTTTCATAGTTTCCATGCTGATTTGCTACAGCACCTCTGTAGGCTAAGCAACAGGTTGCACTTTCACAGACATGAAAAACATCACAGAAAGCATCAGACAAGCACATGCAATGAAGTAACACAGCTGTTGTTGATCTGCTTCCTTTTACGTGTAACCTTTATTCTGTTTGCGAGATGCATGCTCACTTAAATATTCTTTGAAAAAGTGGTAGCTGTCCATTGCTTCCTATTGTGATTGCTATGGGCTTGCTTTTTGAACTGTGCAAATGTGTTCACTTGATTAATATAAAATTATGAAATAATAGTCAAAATTTATAAAGTCAAAGAACTACTATAACAATATAAATTCAAAGAACTACTATAATGAGAAAAGTTTCATTTGGGGACATAGATGGGGAGTGGGTGATATGATGATAAGGAGTATTCGTTGTATCTGAGGGACAAGATGGAAGGGCAGTACAATGACATCTCATGACCTGGGAGTCAGAGTCTACTACTAAGGGGTATGACAGACTTACAAGTTTCCAGACCATTTCTTGAGAGTCTTCTGCAGACAGTGATGGATATCATCAGAATCAGTGACAGACTCCTGCCAATCACAGTCCCTTGTATACATAGGGCTGTCTTCATTATCTCAGACTGTGCTACACAGTAGGGTTGTGACAGCTAGGAGATAATGTCATTCAAGCAGCAGCTGGAAGACCTACTTGATAATGTGAGATAAAATAATTTGGATTTCATAATGTGGGACCTGAATATTCATATTGGGACAGAAAAACAAAATATGAGGGTTGCTTGGATCCACATATTCATTGCAACAGGAATAACATAGGAAAGACCATTCTAGATTTCACTATATAAAATGTCTTAATGCTGACCAAAACATATTTCAATAAAAGAGACAATCACAGGACCATATGAAATAATGACTGATATTTAATTAAAGTAGACATCACTCTTATAGGGAAGGGTTATACAGATCAAATCATAAATTGCAAACTCATCCCTTGTGAAACAGTTGGCTCCCAGAAAAAAAAAAAAAAAACTCTAGTGGTCAGAAACAGCTAAAGCAATGGTCAGAGAAACAGAGAACAGGTTGAAGGCCTAAACGTTGACTGGAGCAAAATAATTCAAAGAAATAGTTAGTGCTCTACCACTGCAAGAAAAAAAGTAAATAGAAGGTGCTGAAGAAAAACTTTGTATGTATGATGAAAACAGAACAGATATATGGTCAAACCAAATGTGGATACAAGGTGAATAAGGAAAGCTGGTGGAATGCTAGAGACCAGGAAGTTATTAAAACAAAAGAGCATAGAAATATGAGGGATATAGAAAGATCAACATAAGAAAGAACGCTGGTTGGTTAACAGAGTGGCTAAGAAAACAGTGACAATTGCAAGAATAAGACATTAATGAGCCTGTACCAGCTCATGGAAAGTGACTCTGCATATGGGACAAACCACCTCTATCAAAATGTATGGCAGCTACAGAAAATAAACAAGACAGTTGGCAGAAATGTTTCATAAGGGATACCAAAAGCAGTCTCCTCAGCATTCCAGAGGACATCAAGGGCAGATAGAAGGAATACTTCAAGAAGTTTCCAAATGAGGAAATCCCCACTAAAGCTGTACTGTTAAAAGCACAATTTGCTATAAAAGATGAAAAAAACTCACCATACAAGAAATATATACAGTTTTAAGGAAAGCAAAGTGTCAAGGTCAAATAAAGACATGGCAGGTATGATCACAATGCTGGACCTTTAGTGAAGAAATGATTGCTTAAGGTACTCAGTGCAGTAATAAGACAGAGATGTATCTATGGAGCGTAAGCCTTCTGGTGCCACTTCACAACAAGAAAGGGGATATTCACAATTATTAACAGTACAGAACTATCAAACACCAGCATGCAAGTGCAGAGGGTGATTGATAAATACATGTGCAGAGTATCACAAAGTAAGACTGGAGAAGAGAAAATTAGCTTGTTCCCTTCAATGGAGCCTTAGAAGTTTGTGACCTTAATTCCAACAGTTGCATTTTGAGCTTATTGACAAAATCAAGTCAAGTCCTCACATTTCAAACAGATGTTCATACCTCTGAATTATAAAGTGTGCTAAAGAAGTTTAAATGTGAAACTGTTCAGCACAAATTAATTTTACTGAGGTAACAGCCATTAGATTCTGAACTGGAATTAAAACCACAATAAACATGCTAAATATTAATTTCATAATATTTTGTAAACTCGCAATATCTCGGTAACCACTAAAGGTACACAGATACTATCAGCAGCATTTTGTTCATCTGACCAAGAGCTTTCCTGTGATGTTAGTCATTCTGTCTGTGTCACTTTGCTGTCACTATATTTAGAGAAATATGAAAACTGTGAACATATAAATAGTATTTGAAACAGAGGCTACATAACAATGCAGTTGTATGGCCCATCATGTAAGTTTTAAGATGAAATCTTTCAATAAAGTATATAACAT
This sequence comes from Protopterus annectens, assembly GCF_019279795.1. Lineage (NCBI taxonomy): Eukaryota > Metazoa > Chordata > Ceratodontiformes > Protopteridae > Protopterus > Protopterus annectens. The sequence goes on from NC_056733.1 coordinate 1,959,308,828, forward strand.
GATTTTAGAACTTTCAACATAAATAAGAATATCCAATATTACATGCCTAGAGGTGTCAGCAGGATGCAATTAGACAGACAGCTGGAGATGTGACTAGGTTTAATGAGTTAGATTCAGATCCGCATAGAGTATAACAGACCTATTGTTTGCTGTGAGACAAGTAGTGGAGAACAACCTGCAGATGTGGAAAGAATCCAAATGGGCATTACTAGTTTTGGAGAGCATACATAACAAGGTCCCAAGACACATGAATTCAGTAGAGTTGTGATAGCTCAAATTCCCAGAAACAGTGTTAGATCTATGCTATATGCAAAGACCAAAGACTCAAGTGTAAAGCCTGATCGTGCTCACAGAAGTGTTCCTGTTGAGACTGGGAAAGCATGAAGGCTCAGCTCTGAGCCTGCTCCTCTTCACGCTGATGATGGACTACATCAGTACACTTGTTGTAGAGGACAGATAAACAGAACTACTGCATGCGGTACAACAGGCAGACTCTGGAAAGGAACTTCAGTAATCACTGGGAACTAGAATGCAAAACTGAAGGCACCTGGAATGAGAGTGCAGACAAGACAGTTGCCATGATAGCAAATAGGTGAAATCAGAAGAAGATATAAACTGAGACAGAAGAGGAAATAGCTGAACACATTAACAGCTTCATATATATGGGAGGCGTGGTTGAGCAGAAGGTATGTCAAAGCTAGAATTAGAGGTGCTACAGCCAAATGGCACAAATGAGTCAGGGAGAGTGTGTGTGAAAGAAGAATACCAAAGAAACTGAAAAGTAAGTTATACAAAATAGTGGCGTGACCAGTGCTTCTGGATGGTACAGAGACCAGAGACTGATGGAGATGCACTGTCTGACTTAGTAGGATGCACGGTGTGGGACAGTTGAAGGCAAGAGGTCCTCAGAGTATAAAACAAAGTAAATCCATTTGAAGAAAAAATCTAAGGGAACAAATTATGGTGGTTTTGTCACAACTGTAGGAAAGGAAAATATTTGTTAAATCAGATTTGGCAGAGACAAGAAGAAACCAAGAGGGAATGGAGACATTAAGTCTACTGATAGATGGGCTGCATGAGATAAGACCTGTAAAACTTAGGCATGACTACCAAAAAAGGTAAGAAAGGCTCTGAATTGAAGGATGGCAAAAGTTGATTCAACACCTTGATCCCATGTGAAAAAAATGAGTTCTAGATTGATTGTGATGGCTTGTGAAATACTGCATATCAGGATTTTATTGTCAACTCAGATTTTATGCTAGTTGAACATGCATCTGTTACAGTATTCTTGAAATCGCTTGAGACTGAACTCAGGGCTATTATTTTTAGCAAATGTCAATCATTTTATTATTTGCCTTAACTTGAAAGTGGCGCGCTGCATAAATGACGATTTACATTTGATCTTCTCACCTGTTGAACTGACAAACAGTTACAATATAAATGAAAAAGATGCACTCGGGCTGGGATTCAGAAAGCAGCTTGCTGCAAAGGCAAACTTCTGCAGCCAAAAGGAACATTATCTGCAATCACAGAAAATTCAGCTCAGAGACATGTTTACTGTCAATGAGGAAAGACCTCATCATTGTCTAATTTGCATGTCTCTGAATCTTGTAGTGTTACAGCTTTCACCAGTCATCACATTGCAGATATCACCACTGTCATGAATGACTCGTTCTGGCACTGGGAGTTCCATCATTCATTCTGCCTCACACATGCACACATATACACACATGTCCACACACCCCATACCTCTCAACTATTCCAGAGTTTATAGAATGTCCCCGATGTTATCTTTTATTTTCCCTGTCCCTTGTAAATCATTGTTGATTACAGTCAATCAGTAATGCCAGGCTTTAGAGTTTCTTTGTTTTTATTGCTAAGAAAATGCACTGTGATGCAAGACCTTAGCTCTGTTTATTTATTTATTTTATTTGTTTTACATTTGTTGGCCAGGATAGTCCGACTGGATACATGTCCATTTTCAGCGGAGACAGGGAGAGAAAAGCTCCAAGGTAGAACATACAGTAAAAATCACAAAATGATTACAAGTTACACACAGTTTACAGGCTCCAGTTGAGCAAGCAGGTAATATAATCATACATTTTAAATCAGTGCTGACAAATTGACTAGGCAATGTAACATGATTACAGATCTATTGTTTTTAAGTTGCATAGAGTAATAGTTAAGAAGTAATTGTGCTACCCAGCTGATAAAAAATACACTGATCATGCCATTTTGTAGTTAGTGTGAAAGTTCAGATACAAAATTAATGGTCTGCCAGAGGAGATGATAAACAGAGGAGACAATAACAAAGGTAGATGATGACCCTGTTCTTGGAATCATTATGGTTAGGTATATAACATTTGTATTTGATATGAAGGGGTCTGTTATTTGGTAACTATAAGGCTAGAAACTCTACCTCATGAGCTTCCAATGTGAATTCTCTCCTATGGGAACATAACCCTTATGACAGAAGCACTACAAAAAGACTCGGATATGGAAATTATGTTAAACTTGCAATTTTTCATGAAACTGCTCATAGAAGAAAACTAAGTATCTATAGTTTAGATTTCAGCTAATGTGACATTATGGAAAAAAGTCAAGAAATTAGCTGACTCTGTTGAAGTAAAGTTCTTGAAGAGACAGGAGGACCTTTGCTGTGCTTCTCCTTCAAAAGAATACAGACGGCCCACTTTTCTGCCCAAAATAGAAATCTGTGAAGGTGTGAAGGGTACATAACCTTACAATCTTTTCAAAATGGCTTAATTCTCCTAACAGTCTGAAAGACGCTTTTCTTGATTATCATAATCTGGAACAAAAAAATGCAAAATAATGACGCATTATCTGTAGTATAAAAGGTAGCACATGTACCACTGATGCAGAAAGCAGTGGGTTCTATTCTTACACCAGGTAGTACAATTGCTGGAGCTGCAATGTAGCATAAGGGGAGGATAAGGGGAGGTGCTGCACTTCAGCATATGTCAAACTTCAGATGAGATGTTAAACTGAGGTTCCATCTGCTTGAGTTAGAGCCCATGGCACATGTCAAAAAGAGCAGGGGAAGTTTGCCTAATGCCCAGGTCATATTTCCACTTGTAATACAAATACTACCTCAGATCTCCCTTGAAAATAGGCTACTCACCTAGAGGGACTAACCTGGTTAACAAAGAATAAATAAAAATAAGAAATAAAAAATTAACTGGTTAAGATTTACATCCGTAACAGCCTTTGGCATGAAAAAGGGGTTAGTCATAATTGCCACCCTTTCCTTTTGGCAAACCAATTAAGGAGGTTTGATATTTTGGGTATGACATTCTAAGACTTCTAGCAAGTACAATGGTAACTGAAAAAGTAACTTTCAGATGAAAATATCAAATTAGATGAGGCAACAAGCTTTACACGGGGAAGGATATGATCCTTGAAAATAAAATAAATATCCCATCTAAGCCTGGATCCCAGATCAGGTGGAGAAGTCTCCCATAAAACATGCTACTGAGACTAAATCCTGGTCTTACTGATAAATATAATTGACCATCAAATAAACTTTGACAAATGGACACTTTAATATTTTGGAAAAGCTAAGCAAAAGGCAAACAGCAAAATATATTCAAAAATATGACATACTCACAGATAAGCAGCTTAAATTGTGTCTCAGATACAGTACAACAAGTTTTCCTTCAACTATCCAAATTTAGAGCAACATTGAAAAAGGAATACTCAGAGGTGTCATTATCCTGTATCTTAAATGTGTCTTTAAAACTATGGATCACCAGCTATAACTTCAATCAGTGGAGATAATGAGATTTACTCTACTATATTCCATGGTGGTACGGTGGTAGCATTGTTACCTCACAGCAAGAGCTTCTCCCATTTGATTCTCGGCTTGGCTTGGGAGTGCCTTCTGTGTGGAGTCTGCAAGTCCTCCCCATGGTTGGGTAGCATTCAAAAGACATGCGTGCCTAAATGGGCATTCTTTCGATGAAGGTTGGGCATCGAGCTGGCACCTTGGCATTTTGTAAAAATCTACTGCCAATCATTAGCGGACCAGAGTTTTGCTGTGGCGACACCTTACTGGGAAAAAGCCGAAAGACAAACAACAACAACAACTCTACTATATTGGTTCCAAGTATTCCTTAACAATGCTATCTCAGATACAGGATACACAACAGAAATAGTCTCATATAATCAATGCTGAGATCCTTGTTACTGTCTCTATTTATCAACAGTTAACCGTACAATCTCCATGACATCAAATGCAGAGTGTACACAGATGAAATTGTGTTTACAAGTCATTGTTGTAAGAGTTAAGGTTTAAGAAGAGACTGGCACTAATAGACTAGGGTTAGGATTACTTTAACCTTGCATAGTCCTCCAGACCAGAAGTGTATCCCTCACTGGTAAAATCAGACCATAAACTAATCTCACTGGATATTCACATCCCGACCTCACCCCCTGCCCAGAAAACCACAGTGAAAAACTTCTCTAAAACAAATTTCACACTCCTCAAAACTGAGGTGGAATCCTTCAAAGCCCCCGGGCCTGTGGAAAATACGGCCCAGACCGCAGAATCCTTTATAAATGCATTCTATGAACACCTTCAGGAATGCATGGTTCATGCGATCCCAAATAAAACCAAGACCCAATCCTCCAAAGGCAGAAGTCCTGTCTGGTGGACCCCAGCCATAAACAAACTATACAATAGAAGGAGGAAGCTACTAAATGATAGAGCAAAATCCCAAAAAGGGAAGGCATCACTGATCAGTATTAGCAAAAAACTACGGGCACTCATAAAATTGTCTAAGGCCAGCTTCGAGAGAAAAATTGCACAGGACACTAAGGATAATCACAAGGCTTTCTTTAGTTATGTTAGGAACCTGGGTGGTAATTCCCAGATATGCTCAGAATTAGTCCAAAATGACAAAAATACACTGAACCCACAGACATTGCCAACATCCTAGCTGACAGGTTCAGCGCAAACTTCTCCCCCCTCCCCACCAAAAGGGCAAATATCTATCCCAGCAGAGTGCTGCCCCCCTGACATCTCAGATGCTCAGGTAAGAGCCGCCCTCTCCAAAGCAAAAAACACAGCATCAATGGGACCAGACGGTGTCCCGGGCTGCGTCCTACATGAACTCCAAGAAGAGCTAAACCCAAACATAAAACTACAGTTCAATCTCAGCCTTACTACAGGATATGTGCCCAAAGAGTGGCGTACAGCAACAGTGGTCCCTCTCCATAAAGGTGGTGCCTCAGTGGATCCTGGAAACTATCGCCTCATAAGCCTGACTAGCTTGGTCTGCAAAGCTATGGAAAGGATCATCATGGACCTCATAAATAAAGATATTGGGGACCTACAGACACTGGATCCTACCCAGTTCGGCTTTGTTAAGGGCAGATCCTGCCTCTTAAACCTGGTTGATTTCTTTGAAACAGTCACCAAGGCCATTGACGAGGGGAAGGTGGTCCACACAGCCTACCTGGACCTTGCAAAAGCCTTCGATACAATACCCCACTCAGGCATTATAGATAAGCTCACCAGCTTAAATATAAACCCCTATGTCACTAGATGGATTGCAAACTGGCTCAAGGACAGAACCCACATGGTTAGAATTGCTGGAGCCATGTCAGACTCCAAACCAGTTACAAGTGGTGTCCCACAAGGCACAGTCCTGGGACCTCTCTTGTTCGGTATATATTTCTCGGAGGTACAGGCCAACACGGAAGGACTGTGGCTGACCAAGTTCGCAGATGACTGCAAACTGGGCGCCATAATCGACTCTCCAGCCGACACAAGCATCCTCCAAAAGGGCCTCATAGAAACAGACAACTGGTGCCAGAGCCATGGCCTCAAGCTAAATGCCAAAAAGTGTATAGTCATCCCTTTGGCAAAAACAAAGTGCCCACAAATTACCACATAGGTGGTAATCCATTAAGTACAGAAGAAGTAATTAGGGACCTGGGGACCCAAGTTGATAGCAATCTCTCAGTTGACAACCACGTGGCCAAAGTGGTTGGAAAAACATTTTATATAGCCCACCTAATCATGAAGGGATTCACATCTAGATCAGGGGAGGTCATCGTGCCTCTTTACCCATCCCTCATCAGGCCCATAATTGAGTACAATGCCCCTTTTGGGATGTACCTTACCAGACACCTGCAGCAACTGGAAAGACCCCAAAAGTACCTCACCAAGAGGATCAAAGGGCTCAAACAGATGCCATATGCTGCCCGGTTAAAGAAACTCCAGCTCTACTCAGTGGCATACCGCCTGTTCAGAGGCGATCTGTGCCTGACATATAAAGCCATGTCCAACCCGTAATTAATGGACATGCTGCACCTCAGAAAATCCAAATCCCATCGAGCTACGCACTCGAGAGACTTGAACCTCAGCACTGAAATAAATAGGACATGCTGGAGGGACAGATTCATAACCCAGAGGCTCCCTTCACTCTGGAATAAAATCCCAGTCCAGGTTAGGCAGAGTCCCTCATTGACTCTCTTCAAGAGGAATCTTGATGAGTGGATGGGAGATCGTAGGTTTACCCCGGGTATCACTTCTGTGTCACTGTTAGACAGAGGCACAGTATACTAACCTCGAAAAAGGGCATAGCAAAATAAATTTAAAATGGGTGGCGAAAGCCAAACACATTCTGGCTAGGCTTATACATGCCCTAGGGCAGATAGCCTAGTATGAACCTATGAACCTATGAACCTAAACCCATAAATAGAGAACATGGAAAATACAGCGACTTAGCGTATAAGATCTCTGCCTCACAGTTCCTGGTTTCATTGTTCAGTCATGCTCCCTAGTCAGCGTCTGTGTGGAGTTCCATGCATTTTCCATGTCTGCAGGGTTTTCATCTGTGTATTCCAGTTTTCTCTCATTTCCTCAAAGCATACTATCTCATTGGTTACTCTAAATTATTTATACATTTTGCTACTACCCAGCCATGCAGTCCAGGTCTTGGCTGAATAGGATCCACAAGCACTTGTTCACTTATGTGGTTAACAAATGAATAAACTATAAAAAAAATTTAGATAAACAGAGGAAGAATAAAGGAAGCCATTTGATCCAAGGGTGAGCTAGAGCATCTTTTGCATGATCTTCCAGAGATGAAGTAGCAGAAAGTACCTGGAGCACTTGGTACTGGACAGAAAGGTAACAAGGTCACACAA